>NC_041391.1:224689328-224748889 GCF_002162155.2 Triticum dicoccoides
AGCGGCTACATCGACTACATCGACGACGGCGGCGGCTACATCGACAACGACCACCACTGCATCATCAACATCATCCGCCCCTAGGTACTTCTCCATCTCCCCTCGATATTGATTGGTCGTTCGGTGGATCCATCTCCCTTCCTCTGCTAGATCCATCTCCCCTCTGGTGGTTCGATGGATCATGGGTTAGGATCTTCTAGGGTTAGGATCTCCTGGTCCTTGTTCATGGGGTCATGTTTATTGTTGCATGGGGAATTGGGGATGATCTCCGTCTGGGTCATGGGGTTAGGGTTAGGGTTCATGGGGTCAGGGTTAGGATTCATGGGGTTCGTGGGGATGATCTCCCTCTGGTTCATGGCTAGAACATGATGGGGTTAGGGTTCTTGTTGCACACCATTGTAGCAGATGTTGTAGGGGTTTGCATGGTGATTGATATATCACTGTTGTACCAGCAGCCCATCCTGATTGTTCAAGTAGAAGACTTCTTTTATGTTGTGCCCATGGAGTTTGTAGCAGTGTTCTTCTTTTATGATATGTGCATGAAGCTTGTGTTCTTCTTTCCAGTGAACAAGAGAATGCTTATTACTTATTGTGGTATTGGAATTCCTGGTGTGTTAAGGCAGTATGACTAGTTTTAATATATAATATATTGGTGCTAGATAATTTTGGGTGTTTTAATATACAAGGTTGATTCTAATTGTCGAAATGTCTGAATTTGTGTTCTTCTAGTCTGTAGCCATGTTTGGTGTGTAGAGGCAACATAATCAATAGTTGACTATAGTTTTTTCATCTGCTTTTGTACTTCTGCAAGTATAGTTGTTTCATGCTTTACTAGTGGCAACATCTAGTTGTTTTGAAGGTCCTCATGATATACTCTTCTAAATTGCCTACATAAGCATGATTTCAAGGCCTACTATTATTGTTAACACTGCTTGCTTCTTTATTCATCAACTGTTGGGCAATCAGTTGCTCTGAATGCATAAGCTTGCCTCCATTAGGGAAAACAATTGTGTAATTCATTTGCTTATAGATGATTGCAGGTACATGGATAAAATTGCAAGTTAAAACATAAAAGTAATTGTTGAAATTAGTTGGTTTTGCTAATCCACATAACTGAAGTATAATTCGTGTGCACTGTATTTGTATCCAACTACATGTGAGTTCTGTTCTTGTCTCTGGTACCACAACCTTAGTTCACTTAGCTTGATGTAGTTTGCTTCGCATATATTACTGCTAATGCATTGCTTCACATAAATAGTTTGCTTCGATTCAGTTGCTTGATAGCATACATAGGGTTAGGGTTTGCATCAGCAGTACTACTAGCACTTTGCTTGCTTGTTGTGTACTTTATATGACGCACTAGGAAGATTTCTTGATGTACATTACTACCTCCTGCTTGATGTAGTGAAGATATTAAGAGATGCTTCATATCTTTCCAGTGTACATGCATGCTTGTTTAGTGCACTTACATGTTTGCTTAATTAATAACACTAGATCACTGTATTGTTGATCCATCAAGTCGGTTTCACATGTATTACATGTATGTGCATGATGGTCCAAATGCTTTCCTTTATTGATACAAGTGCATCATTTTACTTTATCCCTGTTGTATCTGATTGTTCTTTATTCTATTTTGCAAGCACCACCTCAAGATCATCCATGGCAAGCATGACAAGGTCAAACATGAGGCCAACCGTTGGTATGCAACTTGCTCCTTGTGGTTATACTGTCAGTTTCATAAAATCTGTGTCTTAATATGCTAAGTGAAATGTATTGCTGCAATCTGAATAAGCTGGCTTAATTGTGCCTGTGTGCTGTTAGTCTTCCTTACTGAATAACTTGGATTAAATGATAATAAAATTTCATAAGATATGTTTGGCTGTCTGTCCATGCATTCCAAACATTCACCTAATAGTTATGTTTCGTTTATCATGCAAAGAAGAGCCTCTCACCGAGTACGAGAAGGTTAGGGCTAGAAATATCATGAGGAACAATTGGATGTTTCAGTCCCTTGGCATCGGTGCAATAGCGTCGATGATTAGGAAAACAAATGGTGTACAAGAGGTAGAAGTGATGAGGTTCAAGAAGGTAGTGGAGTTATCAATGATGACCCAGAGTACAATCCTAAGGAGGATGAAGTTATTGATGGAGAGGAAGTGGATGATGTTGTAGTGAACAAGACTGTTAAGGTGCAAACTCTGTCTTGCTTGGAGGGCTCGGGTTCTTTTATGGTATGTTATTCCTTGTGCTCACATATTTCTCCTATGATCTAATGCTTTTTTCCGTGTTGTTTATACGAGGCACTGAAGGAATCTAGGATGAAGAGGCCTGGTGTTAAGAAGACAGTCAGCAAGAATAAGAAGAGCTCAGAAACATCTGCTGCAATGCCTCCAGGAAGGGTGATGGCCCCAGCTCCAGGACAAAAAATGAGGATCATGGAACCTGATGAACCTGCCCTTGATAGAGTCACAAGGCAGAAAGCAAAGATGGCGACTACGACGGACCATCAGGAAAGTCTGCTGCGCATGGACTCTGAGACCTCGGTGCAAATGGGTGATGAGTTGCCTCCCATGGATGAAGGAACCACTCTCAGCATGGATGGAAGTGGCACTGTCTGCCTAGATGAAGGAGGAACCATCTGCACTGATGAAGCAGGCACTATCCACACAGACCTCAGCCTTGTTGCACCTTCTATTGACAGGAATGCTGTCATCAATGAAGAAGAACAACAGCTTGTGCTTTAATCAGGCAAGTTGACCTTTGCAATGCTATCTTTTACTAGTGCATTTTCCAAATGGAATGATCATGTATGCTTTTGTTGATTCCTGCATTTGTCGATTTCTATTCTAATTTATGAGTTCATTTTCATTTTCAGATGCAATGACTACCAAGACAAGACTTAGAAAGGGCAAAGGGCTAGCGAGGATCACCAAGTCGCTTGGTAGCAAGGTGCCTATCCAAGTTGCCGAAGGGATGAAGCGTCCAGAGAAGCCTCTGCAGTCAGCAAAGCTTGCTTCTAAGTGTGGACTCGTTGCAAGAAGCCATCTTCCGGTTCTTCCTCACTTCAAGCTATACAAAAAAATGCTAGTCTATTGGAGAACTACATTGGGAAAGTTGCTGTAAGCTACTTGTTTCATAGTTAATGTGCTATCTATTTTCTATTACACCTATGCATGATCACTAATATTGTTCCTACCTTGTTTGCTGTCTTGGTAGGCAAATTTTGAGATGAACAAGGACTCGGAGACCATCAAGACCACGTGCAAAGATATTCTGCAGAAAAATTCAAAGAACAGACGCCATCAGATCAAGAAGAAGTATTTTGATACCGTGGCCGCAAATAAAGTCAGCATTAAGTCTCCGATGCCTGATCTGACGGATGGTGAATGGCAAGCTCTGGTGGATATGTGGTCTACCCCAAGACACAAGGTTTGTCTCTACTTTGTTTGATGCTTTATGTTCTGTACATGATCATGCTGACAGTATGCTTTTTTGTAGGAAACCTGTGTGTCGAACAATATGAATCGAGAAAAAGTCATGTACAATCAGAGAATTGGTTCCAGGCACTACACAACACACATTTTTGCCACTGTGAGAACTTTTCTCTAGAGACCTTACCGTTTGATCCTCGTTGAATAACATTTCTGATTCTTGCTGAATAACATTTTGATTTTTGTTGAAAAACATTTCAGAAAGAAGAGCGTAAGGGTGAGGAGCTGTCTGCGATTGACTTGTTTAAGGCCACCCACAACAGCAAGAAGCACGGGTTTTCGGAGCCAGTCAAGACTGCTATAGTAAGTCACTCCATGCTTTGTCATGCCCTGTTTGATTCACAGCCAGCTTTGATGTTGTTTGATGCTTTGATGATTTGATGTTGTTTGATTCGGAGCCAATTCCATGCTTTGATGCTGTTTGATAGTTCCATGCTAGGCTTAATGAAGATATGAGAACAGCTTAATGAAGATAGTTCCATGCTGTTTGATTCACACACACTGTGTTCCATGCTTTGATGTTGTTTGATAGTTCAACAAAGATATCAGAACTTGCTATAGCTATTTGTTGCATTTTTTATGATATGATGAAATTTGATCTGAATGTTAGTCGGGAAGCCATCTTATATAGAACCACCATTCTAGGCTTAATGAAACGATCATATTGTTCCAATTGCATGTCTCCAGGTCACTAGTGATCATCTTCTTGTATAGATTTTGTGTGCTGGTTTGGTTACTTCAAATAATCCATTTGTGTGCTGGTTTGGTTTCTCCACTAATGCCTATCATTTTCCTCCATATGCTAGCTTGAGATGGAAAAAATGAAGTACGCGCCGGTACCAGAAGGTGAAGAGCCAAAGTCTACTGTTCAAATTGTCGAAGAAGTGCTGTTGAAATCTGTCAAGCAAAGCACATTCCTCACGAATGTTGGGCTCTAGTCTTCTAGAAACAACTCCTACAAAGAAACTGCTGAAGTGGCTTCTCATGTTCGTGACCTTGAGCAGAAGCTGGAGAGGTCCTTGCTTCAAGCTGAAGTGGTGCAAGAAGAATTGGCGGCAATCAAGATGAAGGAGGAAGAATGTGAAGCTGCACGCGACAAGGATCTTGAGCTGCTACGCAAGAAGTCTCAAGAACAGGAAGAGAAGTTAGCCCACTTGATGGCTCTCTTTGGAGCTAAGGTAGTTTGATGGCTGTGCAGTTTGTCTTTGAACCTCTTTGTCTTTGAGCTGTGAACCTGGAGCTAAGGTAGTTGTTGCATTTTGAACCTGTGAACTTGGGAGCTGAGCTGAGCTGTTGCATTTTGTTGCATTTTCTTGCATTTTGCTGTTTGAACCTGGGAGCTGTGAAGTTATGTGATCCTGTGAAGTTATGTGATCTTGTGAACCTGTGTTTATTTTCTGTGAAGTTATGTGGATCACTTGTGCACCTGGGCTTGTGGATCACTTGTGGATCACTTGTGCACCTGGGCCTTTCTGTTTATAGTTATGCAAAATGAGAACCTGGGCTCTAAAAAGGCCAAGGCCCAAACAAGAATTAGACCAAAAAGGCTTGGGCCTAAAAAAAGAAATGACTGTAAAAAAATTTATAAAAGGCTGCATAACAGAAAATAAAAAGGCCAAGGCCCAAATTCGAACTAGACTAAAAAGGCTGTGGCCCAAAACAATAGTGGACTATAAAAAAATCATCAGAAAAAGACGACATTCCCAGAAAATAAAAGGCCAAATTATTGGACCAGGCCCAAGCACATAAGCGAAATAAAGAGAAAAAAAATTTAAATGGGCCGAATTATTGGGCTTGGCCCATGTAGACGGCTGAAATGGACCAGGCTGATTCTATTTTACGACCTTTTCATTTGGTCGTAATTCTGCCACGTCAGCTTGCCATGGTGGATCTGACGTGGTGTGGTCGGATTGCTAGTGACCAAAATAATTGGTCGTTAAATCTACGACCTTCTTTTTGGTCATAAACGTCTACGACCATTCAAGAAGAAAGGTCGCTATAGTCAGTTAACGACGGCCAGCTTTTGACCTTATGTTTTTGGTCACAAAAAGGTCACAAATTGAAAACAGTGACCATTCAGTGACCAATAGTGGTGGTCACAAGTTGACATATTTCTTGTTGTGCTACCCTGGCACGGCTCGCACCAGTCGTGCAGACCGGTTACCTGGATATGCGGGACTTGTACCCCATCCACACACGTCTTCCAGCTCGCATGGATTATCCATATGTTGGAGGTATCACGCCTCCACGTGGGCGCCGTCTTCCACCCTTCGTGGGGCTGAGGCCTCATCCGAGTCCATATGGTGCACAGGCCCGATGTGACCGTGAGTTTCCGGATCCGCACGTCCCGCTTCCAGGCTATGCGGGGGATCTCTATGAGGACTACTACGGAGCCGGAGACGATTGAGCTGGATCACGGCACTAGTAGTATGTAGTAGGTGTATCTCCACAGTCCTGCGCGTCATGTGGAATATGACTTAGTTTGTACTAGATTCCGGAGGTGTAGAAAAATAATGTATAGGAGCTTGGGATGCCTCCGATGAGATGTAATCTTCCTATCACCGTAGTTGTACTTCATTTTGGTCTTGTACTAAACCGTGTATGGTGTGTATGACTGATGGTATAAATATGGTAGTTTCTGTATTACCATGTCGTACGGATGAACATCTTGCATTCCGACTCATCCATTACATTCTGCACTTCTATGTCAGGATTTTGTCAGCCTTGTCTAAACTGTTGTTTTGTTTCCTAGGATGGTCAACACCCGAAACAATCCTGCTGCCCCAGAGCAGGCTGAAGGCAGCGGGGCTAGGAATGCGAATCTGCCTCATCCTCCTTCCTAGGTTGAGGTCATGCTGGAGGCCGAAAGGAACAAACGTGGGACCAACTGTTTGGTGGAACGCATTGAGCAGAACACAGCACAACACCAGAGGAACGACTTGGTGTCCCTCAGTGACTTCATCAAGTTGCACCCACCCACTTTCCATCATTCCGTTGAGCCTCTTGACGTGGATGATTGGCTCCGCAGCATCACCCACAAGCTATGCTCTTCACACGTAGCAGAAGCTGACAAGGTCATTTACACTGCTTATCATCTTGAAGGCCCCGCCAGCCTTTGGTGGGAGAACTATGAGGACATGCGCCCAGCTTGCCAGATTACCACTTGGGCAGAGTTCAGCGAGGCTTTCCGTGAGCATCACATCCCGGAAGGTCTTATGGATCGCAAGAGGGAGGAGTTCTGCAACTTCACCCAGGGTAGACTCACTGTGGATGCATACAACAGAGAGTTTGGAAACCTAGCACATTATGCAACTGAGGAAGTATCCACCGACGCCAAGAAGCAGGCGAGGTTCCGCAAGGGACTTAGCCCTGAGCTTCACCGTGATCTTCGACTGCACGAGTGCACTTCCTTCTAGAAGCTAGTGATCAAGTCTATCAGTGCTGAGACAGGTCAGACTGACTTCAAAGCTACAGGCAAGCACGCCCGTGACACTACTTCCTCATCCAGTTCTGGCTCTCAGAAGCGCCGGGTGTGGGTGCCTATCACAGCTCTGCCACCCAGGTTCACACCGAGGCCATCTTATCAGGTGCCTCGCCCAACCCAGCAGTATGCACCACTAAAGTCTTATGGTGGATCAACCACCAATGCTCCCCCACGTACCAGCACTGTGACATGCTTCAAGTGTGGAGAACCGGGTCACTACATGCGAGAGTGTCCCCGGAACAACCCCAACCCCAACTAGTCCGGAAAGGTTGTTGGCCATGGTAAGCCAACAGGGAAGGTGTACTACGCCAAGACGGCTACCGCTGCACGTGGCCATGTGAACTGTGTCTCAGCTGAAGAGGCTCAGGATGATCCCAACATCGTTCTTGGTATGCTCCTTGTTAACTACCATCCGGCATCTGTTCTTTTTGATACTGGAGCATCCCATTCATTTATATCCGAGAGCTATGATCGTTTGCATAACACCGCATTTTGTGATATGCCCACTTGCATGGTAATTCAAACCCTGGGATCCAAATGGCAAACTTCTAGAGTGAGCCATGGGAATGAAATTCATGTCGATAGACTTGTGTACCTTGCATCTTTGATAGCTCTCAAATCCTCAGACATTAATATCATCTTGGGTATGGACTGGATGTCATCCCATCATGCTAAGATTGACCGTTTCTCTAGGACTGTTCAACTTACACATCCATCAGGCAAGGTAGTCAATGTCTTGACCCGAGTAGCTAAGCGACAGCTCTACTCTCTTAACGCCAGTCCTTTGCCAGACCTTGAAGACGTTCTGGTAGTCCGTGACTTTCCGGATGTCTTTCCATAAGAACTGCCAGGTGTTCCACCTGATAGGGATGTTGAGTTCGTGATAGATCTTATCCCAGGAACTGTCCCAATATCTAGGAGACCCTATAAGATGGCACCACTAGAACTAGCTGAGCTCAAGAAACAACTCGATGAGTCCTTGAAAAAGGGTTTCATTCGTCCTAGTTCTTCTCCATGGGCTTGTCCCGTCCTCTTTGTCAAGAAGAAGGATGGTACGGATCGGATGGTTGTAGATTATCGACCCGTCAACTTGGTCACAAGAAAGAACAAGCATCCGCTCCCCAGGATCAACGATCTATATGATCAGCTTGCTGGATCCTCAGTCTTTTCTAAGATGGATATGAGGTTGGGCTACCATCAATTCAAAATCAAGAACGAGGACATTCCCAAAATTGCCTTTGTTACTCGTTATGGCCAATACGAGTACACCGTCATGTTCTTCGGCTTAACCAATGCCCTAGCCACTTTCTCTCGGATAAATTCGTCGTGGTATACCTTGATGATATACTCATCTACTCCAAGAATGAGGAAGAACATGCCGAGCATCTAAGCCTAGTATTGATGGAACTTCGAGAGCATCGCCTTTATGCCAAATTCTCCAAATGTGAATTTTGGTTGCCAGAAGTGACCTATTAAGGCCATGTAATCTCTGGTAAGGGTATTGCTGTCAACCATGAGCGAGTTCAAGCCGTTCTTAATTGGACTCCACCTGAATCGGTCAAGCAAGTTTGAAGTTTCCTTGGCTTAGCGAGATATTGTCTCTGCTTTGTCGAGAACTTCTCCAAAGTTTCTATACCTCTAACTGAACTCCTCAAGAAAGATAAAAAGTTCGAGTGGACCCCATAGTGCGAGCACAATTTTCAGGAACTGAAAAGACGCCTGACATCTGCTCCCGTACTGGTACCACCAGATTTCTCCAAGGACGTTGTTATCTAGTGCGATTCCTCACAACAAGGATTAGGTTGCATACTCATGCAAGATCGTCATGTAATTGCCTATGCTTCACGGCAGTTGCATCCACATGAGGAAAATTATCCTATACATGATCTAGAGTGTGCAACTATAGTCCATGCACTCAAGAGCTGGCGACATTACCTTCTCGGTAATCATTGCGAAATCTTCACCGATCACCAGAGTCTAAAATATATATTCACCCAACCGGATTTGAATCTCAGGCAAGGACATTGGGTCGAGTTGATCACAGATTTCGACTTAGGGATAACTTATACACCCGGAAAAGCCAATGTCATGGCTGATGCACTAAGTCGTAAATCTTATTGTAACAACCTGATGTTACAACGAAGTCGACCACTTCTCCATGAGGAATTTCGGATGCTTATCCTTCACATTGTTCCTCAAGGATTCCTTTCCACCTTGGTGGCGAAGCCGACCCTTACGATTCAAATCATAGCTGCCCAGAAGTTAGATAAAGGTATAACCCGCATCCGGGAAAACATTGCTACCGGGGTCGCTAAATGTTTCTCTATGGATGACCGAGGTGTTGTCTTCTTTGAGAACCGCCTAGTGGTTCCCAAGAACTAGCATCTACGGCAGTTGATCCTTAAGGAGGCTCATGAATCTCCTCTCACCATTCATCCCGGTAGTACTAAGATGTATCAGGACCTACGCCAGAGGTTCTAGTGGACTAGGATGAAGAGAGAAATTGCTCAGTATATTGCTAATTGCGACGTCTGTCATCGTGTTAAAGCAGAGCATCAACGGCCTACTGGCACCCTTCAACCCTTAGCTATTCCTGAATGGAAATGGGATAAAATTGGTATGGATTTCATAACCGGTTTTCCCAGGACCAAGAGAGGGAATAAAGCTATCTTCGTCATTATCGATCGTCTTTCCAAAGTAGCCCATTTCCTGCATGTTTGTGAGAGTATAACTGCTAGTCAGCTTGCAGATCTGTATATCTACCGAATAGTGTCTCTCCATGGTGTTCCTTTGGAAATTAACTCGGATCGTGGAAGTCTCTTCACCTCTCAATTTTCGGAAAGTTTCCAAAATGCTATGGGAACTCGTCTCTCCTTTAGCACCACCTACCACCCTCAATCAAGTGGTCATGTAGAACGCGTCAATCAAATTCTGGAAGATATGCTCCGAGCTTTTGTTATCTCATTTGGAATGGATTGGGAGAAATGCCTTCCATTTGCCGAATTTGCTTATAACAATAGCTACCAATCTAGCTTGGGCAAAGCTCCTTTTGAAGTTCTCTATGGGTGAAGGTGTTTAACGCCTCTTTACTGGTTAGAGACCGGGGAAAGACCATTCTTTGGCCCGAATATGATCCAGGAAGCAGAAGAGCAAGTTCGCATTGTTCGTCAAAAGCTGAAAACAACCCAATCTCATCAAAAGAGCCAATATCATCATAAACATAAGGCTATGACTTTTGAAGTTGATGAGAAGGCTTACCTTTGGGTTACTCCCCTGAAGGGAACCCATCACTTCGGTATCAAAGGCAAATTGGATCCTCGCTACATTGGACCCTTTCGCATTCTTGCCAAACAAGAAGAAGTTGCCTACCAATTGGAACTACCTCCGCACCTCTTCGGACTCCATGATGTCTTCCGCGTTTCACAACTCGGGCGTTGCTTCTCGGATCCTATCCGTGGAGTGGACCACGAAACACTTGATCTAGAAGATAATCGCACGTATCGAGAATATCCCATTCGTATCCTTGATCAAGCTAAGCGTACCACTCGACGCCAAAACATCAAGTTCCTTAAGGTTCAATGATCACACCATTCCGAGAAACAAGCCACTTGGGAATGGGAGCATCATCTTCGACTTGAGTACCCCACCTTCTTCCCGAAGGATCCTAAATCTTGGGACGAGATTTTTCTGAGTGGGGGTGAGTTGTCACACTCTAGCTAGTTCATGCATTAGAGTGATTGCATCATGTTTACTTTTATCAGACACTTGGAATTTGGATGACAGAACCCCAAGCACCCCCTTTAATCCAACTAGGGTTTACTAAAATCTTTTTCAATGAACCTGAAATGCCCTTCTAAAATGTTCATCATCTTTGCCTTGGTCTTAAACCTCTGACAAAAATGGTGCACAATTTTCTAGGACATCCTAAGGTCACTGGATTAAATCATATGTAAATTGCATTTGGGCAATTAAATGCTACAAAATATTTTAAATGTCCAAATAATCATAAACTAAAATGTTTACTGTTGGATATATTCTATACAGTGGGCATGAGTAGTTTGGTGATTTTTGAAAGTGCCTAGGTATTTTTAGAAAAGACACAAACCTACAGAAAGAAAAGAAAAACAAAATAAAAAGGAAATGAACTTACCCGGCCAAACCCACCAACCGGCCCACCTGGCGGCCCAGCAATGTGCTGGCCCGCGCCAGCCAGCCGCTTCTTCCCCACCAGGCAGGCAGGGAGGTGACGCCGGCACGCGTGAGCTCGCCACGGTGCTAGCTGCTTGCCGCCCGCGCTTCCGGACGCTTGGACAACCTCCACATCGTCTCCACGACCCCCTGAACACCTCACTCTCCCCTCAGCGCCTCTTCCTCGCTCTCTCCCACCATGGCCGACGCAGCCGCAGCCCCAGCCGCACCGCCATCACAGCCGCGGTCACCGTCAACTCCACGCCGTCTTGCCGTGTCCAGAAGCTTTGCCGCCACCTCTCCATCGAGCAAACCAAGCCCCAAGCACTCGTTTGCCCTGAAGCCACCGCAACGACCTCACCCGACCTCGCCATCACCGGACATCCTCTTCACTGTCACCACTGCTCCAGCTCATCCCTGACTTTGCCGACTAGCTCGCTGAGATCTTCGTGAGCTTCTGCCTCTCCCCATCCTCTTCATTCTCGCTGTCGTGCCTGCATCAACTGCAACAAGCTTCACCGCACACGCCGCCGCCTGAGCTGATTGCCGACGCAGCTCCGTCCACCCAACGGCCACACCACCTTGTCCACTAACCTCACCGCACCTTGTAGGCCATGTAGGAGCTGGCCTCGTGCCTCCAGGACCATAGCAACGACGAGTTCGGCCTCGCCCAAACTCTGGCAGCCGCAAAGCTCGTCGCCGGCGTTGTTTCCAGTGACCTTGAGATTAACCACCACCATCCCTCGACGCGGCTTGCTCCCAGCTACACGTAGGTGGCTTTCGCCATCCATTTGGTCGCCGGAGGGCAAAACCTGCACCCTCCACCGCGTCTGGACGTCACTGGCAGCTAAACACCAACGAGTTAGCCCAGTTTGACCAGGGATTTGACCCCCCTGGGTCACTGACATGTGGGCCCTGCCCGTTAGTCAAACCTAGCTTAGGATTAAACTAATTCTAATTAGGTTAGTTGACTAACAGTGACACTGACTAGTGGGCCCCACTGGTCAGGTTTAACCTAGACCGCCCCAGTTGAACTGCTGATGCCATGCTCACGCAATGCTGATGCAGTAACTCTTTTTCTGGATTTATTATTATTCAGGAAATTTCAGAAAATAGTGCTAACTTCAAAAATTCATAGAAATTAATCTGTAACTCCAAATGCAAAGTATTATATACGAAAAATGATCAGAAAAATCCAATCTATCCATCTGTACTGGTTTCATGCATGTTTAAACAATTTAACTTGCTGTTTAGTGCAAAACGTGATAAGACACTATTTAAGCTCACAAATGAGTTTGGATTTTGAATTCTTTGGTTCAAAATGGCTCAAACTCATCTGGATATAGTTGCATTAGCCCAACACACTCATTTTGCCATGTCACATGCATGCATCATATTATTGCATATTGTTTGGTATTAATTGTGTATCGGTGCTCTCTGCGGTAGGTTCTGCCTTGGAGGAATACCGTGAGTACCCGAACGAAGAACAATATCAGACTATGGACCTGCTAGTCAAGAAACCACCCATTTGATCATATCGATAAAATCCCATGTTCTTGCTCCTGCTCTCATTTACTACATTTAAGACAACCGCGTTTCAAACTGCTGTGTGCTATGGTAGTTGAACCCATTTCCTCTGCATGACCTGTCATTGTCACAGTAACTAGATGAAACCCACTAGCATGTGTAGGAGTTGATTGAGCCATGTATGTGTTTCCTACCTTGCTATGCCTGCTATGCTTAGAGTCGTGTTAGGTCTGGTTCATCTGGGTGTTGGGCTAGAGTGAAATGATCTTGTTGGTAATGTGAGTGATGTGTTGAACACGATTTGGTAAAGGTATCGATGAGAGGCCATGTAGGAGTACATGGTGGGTTGTTTCATTGGAACCGTCCTTAAGCACTGAGATCTGTATGTGTGATTTAAGATTCAGCTACTACCATGCATTGGGCCCTGAAATATGACCCCGCTCGACTTATTAGCCGCCCTTGTCCTCTATCCAGGAGTTGCAAGTAGTTTCTGGTGTTTGTAGTATACTAGAGGCCGTGCGCAGCGCTGACCCTCGGGGTGGGCTATGATGAGGTAGGTACGTGGCACGGTGTACCGGATGCCCGTTTAGTGTCTCGGGAACCCTGCACACATCGTTCGGGGCCGTATGTGGAAACCTCGGCCGGACTCCCTGCGGATGGAACCTGAATAGGCGATAAACCTGGACTAGATACTTGTGTGGTTAGTCAGGTCGTGGTCCACACCCACGTCGGCTTTCGCTTGAAGTCTGCCGAGCACATGTCGTGTGCAAACGCTAAGTGGTGGAAACATGTATGAAGAAGTACACCCTGCAGGGTTAACATCATCTATTCGAATAACCGCGTCCGTGGCATAGGACTACTTGGTTGCCCATACAGTTCATAGACAAGTAAATGGAAACTACTAAAAGCCTGAAGACAAGTGTGAGTGCCGTGGATGGCCCTTCCGTAGGATGACGGAGGTGGATCGTCGGTAGTGTATTGATGTGGTGTGTAGTGGACTCGAGTGCGCAAAACAATTACATGTTGGCGTCTCGTAAGAGAGTTTAGCCAAGAGTCAATGCTGGCTTAATGCAATAACCCCACGATCCCTTTATTGATAATGTGCATGTATGTAGGTTCTGATGTAAGTCTTGATGAGTATCTTTGTCCTCATGTTTGCTTAATTACGTTTGCAGAAGATGTTGCAACCCCTTCTGATGGGTTCTACGTAGACCTTGATGTCGACGAGTAGCCTGAGGCCCAGGTGGTGATCCTGAGCACATGGGGGACCCTTGTAGGATAGATAGGCTTCCTCAAGCCTTTTTACTTTCTAGATGTCTGTACCCAGACATGTTGCTTCCGCCTATGGCTTGTATGCTTGTATGACTTGAATGCTGGGTCATGTGACCCCTATCTGTGTGAATGATATGTATGGCTCTCTGGAGCCTTTAAATAAAGTACTTGAGTTGTAGAGTTTTGTTGTGATGCCATGTTGTATTTGCACATATCGAGCATATTGTGTGTATGTTTGAAATGGTTGGTATGTGTGGGATCTGACTATCTAGTTGTTTATCCTTGGTAGCCTGTCTTACCGGGAAATGTCTCCTAGTGCTTCCACTGAGCCATGGTAGCTTGCTACTGCTCTGGAACACTTAGGTTGGCCGGCATGTGTCCTTTTTCGTTCCTGTGTCTGTCCCTTCGGGGAAATGTCACGCGGTGATACTTTAAGTCCTTGTAGCTTGCTATGACTTGGAATTCACTCGCTGTTGATCGACACGTTCGTTGCTGGGTCAAGTATGCATGTCCCTGTAAGTTAGTGCCACTTTGGGTTCACGACTAGCCATGTCAGCCCGGGTTCTTTGTCATATGGATGCTAGCGACACTATCATATACGTGTGCCAAAAGGCGCAAACGGTCCCGGGCCTGGTAAGGCGACACCCGTGGGAATATCGTGTGAGGCCGCAAAGTGATATGAGGTGTTACATGCTAGATTGGTGTGGCATAGAATCGGGGTCCTGACAGGATACCACGCCTTGACGAACTCCAAGGCCCGCCGTGCACCTGCCCGGGCTGAGGAGCCCTTCCACACCTCAAAGCGGCCAATTGCCACATCCAACCAGTCGGCAGTCCGATTGCGGGTGCGCGGAGCTTGGATGCCTGGCCAGAGGGCGGAGATGACCAGGGCTCTGACATGCTGCAGCCGGCGGTGCTTTCGATGAGCCGGCTGAAGACGAGCCTAGATGGCAAGAAGTTGGTTGTCGAGCATCTGAGGGGCGTTGGGCGTGATCTCCATACCAGCCCACCTTCGCTCATCGCGGCAAGCTTTGATGGCTTGGCTGGCGACAATGACGTAGCCAGGGAAGTACTTTGTGCAAGAAGGAAAAAGAAGTATGAAGCCAGAAGCCAGATCATATAACAATCGGCAGATGAAAGAAAGAAGAAGACAACTCACAATCGACCATGTCCTCGATCCGGCTGTAGCCGTCATTCAGCGCCCTCTCTGTATCGGCCCAGTTCGAGCACTGAGTCTCGAACTCGGCCTGGAGACTAGTCTCGTTGTCCTTCACCTTTTAGAGGGCTGCCTTGTGACAATCCGCCTGGTCAGCCAGCTCCTTGACCAGACGGTCGCGCTGCTGGGCCACCTTGCTGCACTCCTCCTCCTTTGCGCGCAGCACGGTTTGGGCCCCCCAGCTGCTGCTATAAGGTGGCGTTGGCTCCTGCAAAGACAAGAAAGAAAAGACGGTCAATAATCAAGAAAAGAAGGCAAGAAGTTGCCGAAGTGATCCGGCCCGACTGCTCAGCAGTCGGCCCAAATCTCGGGGACTACACCCGGCGGGTGTGCTGACGCGCCCCCGCGAGAGAGAGAAGGCGGAATGCTTACTCCGGCTCTCAACCAAATCAGCGGTCTGCTGGGCCAGCTCCTAGGCCAGGGAGTTGAAGGCGGCCGCGTGGATGTTGTGATAATCCTGCAACGAAGACAATAGAAGAGAAAACAAGTCATCACTCGAGTTTACTTGAAAGTACCAGGCTGCCTGCTCAGCAGTCGGATCGAAACTCGGGGACTACACCCAGTGGGTGTGCTGATGCGCCCCCATGGAAGATTACAAGAATCAAAAACAAGAAACATAACCGGACGGCTGCTCGCGATGACAGGAACTCTGGCGTATAATGCTGGAGAGCGGCGGCCTGAGCCTAGAGCCAGACCCGGATGTCCTGCGCGGCCGCATTTAGAACAGCCGTCCCGCCCCCAGGCATCCACTCCGGCGGAGCATCACTGGTGGTCTCCACATCTGGGGCCAACGAGCTTGCGGCCCCGACCTCCTGCTGCCGTGGTGCCGAAGTCGCCTTCGCTGCACGCCAGTGAGCCAGAGTGCGGACCACGAGGGTCGCCCCACGACCAGCTCGCTACCAGCCGGCGGCGCCGGTGGTACGCCAGGCCAGCTACTTTGGGCCTCGGCGGTCAGCGCTGGCGGGGGCATCTCCGCCCCCGGGATGATGTCGTCGCCCCCCTCCCCTCTCCATGACTGGCTGGTCGTTGCGGGCTCCTCCAGTCAGCGCAGGGATCTCAGGTGCGGGTGGCGCAGCACGCAGGGGGAGGACAACTCGTGGAGTCCGGTCGCGTGCGGCCACTTCCGCTTGCACCTTGGCGACCACATCCCCTTGGATCTCGGCCGCGACATCCGCTAGGGCCTTGGCTTCAGCGTCGGCCTGGGCCTTAGCCGCCGCGTCCGCCTCCTCCTGCGCCGCCTTGGCCGCCTCCGCCTCCTCCCGCTCTTCGCGCGCCTCCTGCGCATTCCTCTCTGTCACCGCCTGGAGCTCGGCGCGCTGGTCCACACGGCGGGTGTTGGCGGAGTCCTCCGCCGTCTCGATCATGGTGGCGGAGACGGACCGCTCAAGAGAGAACGGGGCCCTGTTCAAGTGAAATAAAAAGTAATTCAGAAAGAAGTTGCAAGAAAAAAGAAGGAAGGAATAGAGGAAGCCGTTCGCCGGCAGGCCGAAGCCACGAAGGAAATGCGACCGGAGGACGACGCGTTCACCGTCCTCTGGCACCAGCGAGATCTCCCTCTTGGGCGGAGTGCATACCTGCATGTAGCCCTCGCCGGGTAGCCGCCGTGTTTGGCGGAGGAAATCAAGGTGATCCTCGTGGACGTTGGAGCCATCCCAGGTGCCGGCGCTTGCCCGCTCACGTGCCATGAGAACTTGGAGCTCGATGGAGGCACGACGCGGCGACAAACGCGCAAGCCCGTGGCAGAGCAGCGACGCTGCGGATGGATGGGCGCGGCGACAGCAAACAGAAGAGGAGGGAAATGGCGAAGGGAGAGGAGGGCGCGCGTGCGTCTGCCACTCCCGTCCTCCCCCTACTTATATCCCCTATCGGCGGAGCCGAGGGGGCGAGGCGTGGGGATCATGGGATTAACTGCGCCCATGACCCCACGACCCTGCGTTTACCGCGCAGTAATGACACGCATTTACTGCGCCCCGGAACCCCAATCGTCCGCCTCGGCCACACCGGATCCACGCGTGTGCCGAGGCCCGGTAGTGACAGGCCCCAGTCTGCGGCGACGTCCCGTCGCGCGCGTGCGCTAGCAGGCTGGTCTGGCCAGCTGGCGCCACATGGCGCACGGTTAGCAGGCGGCTGGCCCGGCGCCCGACAAACGTGCCACCTAGCTCCCACCTCAGCTTTTCGAAATTACCACGCGGCATGCTTGATCGTGGCCGACTCCTAGCAGTCGGCCCCCCAGAGTAGGAAGCTGCCGGCTTCTCGCCCTTTCAGCTGCAACACCCCACCAGCTTCGAGGACTACTCTCGGAGTAAATGACCACGGGTAGCCCTATCCGCTCCCCATGATATTTCAAGACATCGGGGCAGGCTGCGCCCCTAAAGCATCATAGACAAGGGACCGCCTTCTTGTGGCCTGCTGAAAGGATCGAGAAGAGGTGTCTAGAAGGGGGGTGATTAGACACTAAGTGAGAAAAGGTGCAGTTTTTAAATTCTTTAAGTTGAAGTGGAGTTTTGGCAGAAGTTTAACAATCACAATACATATCAGGCAAGCATGCAAAGAGTATATGAGCAGCGGAAAGCAAAGCATGCAACTTGCAAGAATGTAAAGGGATGGGATTGGAGTGTGCAAACGCAATTTGGAGACACAGAGATTTTTGAGACGTGGTTACGATAGGTGGTGCTATCGTACATCCACGTTGATGGAGACTTCAACCCACGAAGGGTAACGGCTGCGTGAGTCCATGGAGGGCTCCACCCATGAAGGGTCCACGAAGAAGCAACCTTGTCTATCCACCATGGCCGTCGCCCACGCTGGACTTGCCTCACTAGGGTAGATCTTCATGAAGTAGGCGATCTCCTTGCCCTTACTAACTCCTTGGTTCAACTCCACAATCTTGTCGGAGGCTCCCAAGTGACACCTAGCCAATCTAGCAGACACCACTCTCCAAGAAGTAACAAATGGTGTGTTGATGATGAACTCCTTGCTCTTGTGCTTCAAATAATAGTCTCCCCAACACTCAACTCTCTCTGACAGGATTTGGATTTGGTGGAATGAAGATTTGAGTGGAAAGTAACTTGGGGAAGGCTAGAGATCAAGATTCATATGGTAGTAATGGAATATCTTGGCCTCAACATAAGTGTAGGTGGTTCTCTCTCAGAAAATGTATGTTGGAAGTGTAGGCATGTTCTGATGGCTCTCTCCACGAATGAAGAGTGGGTGGAGGGGTATATATAGCCTCCACACAAAATCTAACCGTTACACACAACTTACCAATCTCGGTGGGACCGAATTGAGAAACTCGGTCGGACCGATTCAGCAAATAATGTGACCCTTAGGATTTTCACTGGGACCAACATGGAACTCGGTCGGACCGATATGGTTAGGGTTAGGGCATAACGTAATCTCGGTGAGACCTATTACACAAACTCGGTGGGACCGATTTTGGTGATCAGCTAACTAGAGAGTTGGTCAGGCAAACTCAGTGGGACCGATTCGCTCATCTCGGTTGAACGGAAATGTTATGAACAGGAACAGAGAATTTGCATTGCAATCTCGGTAGGACCGATTACACAAACTCGGTAGAACCGATTTTGGTAATGGACATACACAGAGAGATTACAATCCCACCTCGGTGAGACCGAGATCCCTATCGGTGAGACCGATTTGCCTAGGGTTTGTGGCACTGGCTATGACATCTGAAATCGGTGGCGCCGGATAGAAAGAATTGGTAGGGCCGAGTTGAACTTTTGGTTTGGGTCATATGTGGATGTGAGAAGGTAGTTGAGGGCTTTGGAGCATATCACTAAGCACTTTGAGCAAGCAAGCCACTAAGCAACACCTCAACCCTTCTTGATAGTATTGGCTTTTCCTATAGACTCAATGTGATCTTGGATCACTAAAATAGAAAATGTAGAGTCTTGTGCTTGGAGCTTGATCCAATCCTTTGTCCTTAGCATCTTGAAGGGTTTCCACATCGTCTAGTCCATGCCACTTCATTGTTGAACTTATCTGAAATGTACTTGGTAAAAGTGTTAGTCCAACAAGAGATATGTTGACATTAATTACCAAAACCACCTAGGGAGCACTTGTGCTTTCAATATCCCCATTTTTGGTAATTGATGGCAACATACATCAAAGCTTTAGATAAAGATATAGAGAATGACCAGTAAAGCTTTGGAAAGACATGTAACCTGCATAGGCTCCCCCTACATGTATGCGATCATGTAAATATGGAATATAGAAGCATGTGAATGCATAAGCATGACAGAGTAAGCAATGTGTTA
Organism: Triticum dicoccoides; assembly: GCF_002162155.2. Lineage (NCBI taxonomy): Eukaryota > Viridiplantae > Streptophyta > Magnoliopsida > Poales > Poaceae > Triticum > Triticum dicoccoides. The sequence goes on from NC_041391.1 coordinate 224,708,784, forward strand.
CATGTATCTTGGCTATATGCATCAGAGCAAATGATGTAAATATGGGAAATGTACCTTCATGCTCATGAGTCCTTCTTGCAAACAGTATGTACATTAGTAAGAGATCCTCATAAACATGACTGCGATGCATATACTTACCTTGTGGTCTTGAGTTGGCTTAGGATGGAGTGAACCTGCATAAACAAGGTTAGATAACACAGATGCACCTACTAGCCAGAGCAAACAAAAGAAACCACAAGAGAACCAAGACTGGGATGACATGTAGAGTGAGTATTGAGTACTCCATTTGATATGTACATGTCCCCAAAGGTAAAGATGTGCAATGAATTTAAGTATTGCATTCCCTTAGATGTCTTGCTCCCCCTAAATCTAGCATAGGATACTGGGAGAATATAGGGAACAGAAAATCAGAGCTCAAAGAAAGAAAACAGAGCTAATGCAACCAGATATGAACATGTCTTTCCCCTCTTAAAGACATGTGACTTCTCTCCTCTTGAACACCAAGCATCTAGGGTCCTTGATGATTACTCTTTCTCCTTGAGTATTCTCCCCCCCTATAGATATGATTAAGCTTTGATGTGATCTCTCTCTCCCCCTTTGGCATCAATTTCCAAGAAGGGTTCTTCTGGATTTTGTCATGATGGGTTTGGTCCTTGAGTCACAGAACAAAGCAGCAAGTTTAATATGATGCTGGTAGAGGACACTATTCATTAAGTGGAGATGGATTAAAAAGAATGCAGAAACGAGTGGCAAGGTGTCTTTCCTGTAGTGAAATCAGTGGCGCCATGTTTTATGCTTCGGTTGCACCGAAAGGATTCGGTTAGGCCGAAAACAGCAGACCGGTTTGACCGAGTTGATCACAGAGAAAACACTTGTCACGTCAGCTCACTAGACAAGTAAGATCTCACAAGGATTTGCAAGGAATTAACTGAAAGATTTGCAATGAATTGGATGCAGGGAATGCTAAACAGAAAATAAAAGAGAAGAAAGAGAAAAGAAATCTAGATGCAGGTTTTTTGGGGAAACAAATATGCTCAAGACAAATGCAAGAGCACAGAGAGAAAACACGAGAGAACTTCATCTAGAGATGGTCGACGACATAGTCACCTATATTAGAGTATATTGACTTAGGTGTCAAGTGAGATCACTTGATCATAGGTCATACTCATTGTTTAATCTCAAAATGGGGTTACCATTTTTTGTTTAAGCATCTTGATGTATTCTCATCTTGTCGAGTTGCTTTGACTCATGACTTGGAGTAAAGCTTCTCTAAGATGGAATAACATACCTTGGGTAGTGGTGTTGATCGTGACCATGTAGTTGAACTTATGTAGGTTGCTCAAGGTTGACATAGCTCATCAAGAGTTGGGAGCACCACTTTGGAATTTGAGTTCATCTACCTACATGGGTTAGTTTTTGCAAGGAAGAGCACTTGTGTATCCAAAATGACAATCATGAACCTCAATAAAACATTTGTCAAAGGATATGTTTGAATGGTTTTGTGCTTCCTTGTCTTCAACCACCATTGTGTAGAGACTTGGTGATGTAGAGATCGCTTAAGATGTGAATGAGTTGCAATCTTATAGAGTTAGATTCATCCAAGTTCCAACACGGGTTAGATAACATGCAAGGTGCAAATATATCCTAGACATAAGGTTATCATCATAAGAGATATATCAAGGATTAGTCATAGACTCATGTCTTGCATGTATCAAATGGAGTTCCTACTCCAAGTTTGAAGCATCAATGATGTTCAATTCACCTCTTAACATGCAAAACACTTTCTCATCAAGTGGTTTCGCGAATATAACCGCTAATTGCTTATCGGTGCGAACATGCTTAAGATTAATGTCCCCTTTGGCAACATGATGTCGAATGAAATGATGACGAACTTCAATATGCTTAGTTCGAGAATATTGCACGGGATTGTGAACAGTCTTGATAGCACTTTCATTGTCACAAAGTATTAGAACATGTTTCACATATATCCCATAATCTTTAAGAGTTTGGGTCATCCAAAGTAATTGAGCACAACATGAACCAGCGGAAATGTATTCCGCTTCGGCGGTGGATAAGGATACCGAGTTTTGTTTCTTAGAAGACCAAGACATAAGAGATCTACCAAGAAATTGACAAGTACCCGAAGTGGACTTTCTATAAACCTTGTCACCGGCATAGTTCGAGTTGGAGTAGCCAACAAGATTAAAAGAGGCCCTCTTTGGATACCAAATGCCAAAACTTAGTGTATGGATTCAGTATCTCACTATCCTTTTCACGGCCTTAAGATGACATTCTTTAGGAGCGGCTTGATATCGTGCACACATGCACACACTTCGCATAATATCGGGACATGAAGCACATAGATATAACAATGAACCAATCATAGAGCGATAAACTTTTTGATCAACTGGTTCACCATCTTTGGTTAAATCAAGATGTCCACTAGTAGGCATGGGTGTAGTCATACCTTTGCATTCTTGCATATTGAACTTCTTGAATAAGTCCTTGGTGTACTTCGTTTGAGAGACAAAGGTACCTTCCTTAGTTTGCTTGATTTGCAAACCAAGAAATAATTTGAGTTCACTCATCATCGACATCTTAAACTTCTCCGACATTAGCTTTCTAAACTTTTCACTGAAGTGAGGGTTAGTTGAACCAAATATACTATCATCAACATAGATTTGGCACACAAATAGTTCTCCATTAACCCTTTTAGTAAAAAGAGTAGAATCAATTTTTCCAATTTCAAAACCTTTTTCAATAAGGAACTTGGTCAAGCACTTATACCATGCTCTAGGAGCTTGTTTAAGACCTTAAAGAGCTTTGTGAAGTTTGTAAACATGATTAGGTTTCTTAGGATTAACAAAGCCGGGAGGTTGCTCAACATAAACTTCCTCCTCTATTTCACCATTTGGTACAAGGTGATATCATGGTGATTAGCATAGGCAAGTAAGATGCGAATGGACTCAAGTCTAGCAACAGGAGCATAAGTCTCACCATAGTCCATACCTTTGACTTGAGTGTAGACTTGGGCGACGAGACGTGCTTTGTTGCGAACTACTTGTCCATCTTCATCTTGCTTGTTGCAAAACACCCATTTGGTACCGATGATGTTGTGGTTGTTGTCGGGCTTTGTCGGAGCAATGGGCCACGGGTAGGCAAACCCGAGTCCCAGAACCTTTCAAGACATCGGGGCAGGCTGCGCCCCGCGAGTCCAAGAGGCGGCTCCAAGATAAGCCGAGTCCAGGAGGCGACTCCAAGATAAGCCGAGTCGAAGAGGCGGCTCCAAGATAAGCCGAGTCCAGGAGGCGACTCCAAAATAAGCCGAGTCCCAGAGGCGACTTCAAAGAGGCCGACTATGGGGAGTCGGCTTGCAACTCCAACCACCCTGTTATTTAAAGGCAGGCATGGCCACAGTGCGCCGTACCAACAGAGATCTCCGTCCGGCGCGGCACTGTTGCCATGCCGGCCCTGACATCAGCTCCTGAGGGCGGAGCCCTGTGCCCACGACGGCCTGTCTCTACGGCCCGAAGACGGCAGGGCCTACCAGTCAGGGGGAGTACTGAAGACGGCAGGAGCACCAAGAGTCGGACCCGTTGGGAGTCGGCCCCCAGGAGTCAGCCGGCCCCTCCCACGGGCCCAACACGCCATTAACCAGACACGACGGGGGAATGGTAACAGTGATCGCCCGCCAGGCGGCGGCACTGTTGCCATGACCCCATGACCGAGCCAGCGTCATTATAAGCACGGCTACAGTAATCTGCAGCCGGCAAGACCCGCCCGCGGCAGACAAGGGCTGACGCCCCTGTACCAGGCCAGTCGGCGGGACCCACCAGTCGGCGGGCCCCAGTAGTCGCCGGAGAAGACGGCGCCTGAGAGACAGACGGCTGGGACCCGCACCCAGCCGGTTTTACCATTGTACCCCTAGGGGGTAGGCCTATATAAACCCCCAGGGCACCCATGCAAAGGGCTCGAATCCATTAGCACTAGACAGACCATATAGGAAGGAGAGAGCTAGCCTTGCCTTCTCCTACCTCCAGAAACAGCTCAAGGAGCAACCTTGTACTCACTTTACCTTAGTGATCATGCGGAGACCCCGCAGAGCAGCAGTAGGGGTGTTATCTCCACGGAGAGCCCCGAAGCTGGGTAAGATCCGCCGGCGTGCATGTCTTTGCCTCATCCCGTTTCCAGGCACCGGCGATGTTCTACTCGCCCCCACCATGATAAGCCATCCTATGGCATATGTCGCACCCAACCCCCGACATTTGGCGCCCACCATGGGGCAAGGTGCACCGTCGTCCGGAGATCTGTTCTGGACGGAACCCTTTTCCTCCCTGGCGAGCGCAGCCAGCCAGGCTCGCCAGACGGAGTCTGCATCGATGCGCTATGCGGCGCTGAGGCCGCCTGCGCAGCAAGCTGCCTCGCCGAACTTGTCGGCAAGGTTCGCCTCTCCGACGAGCCTGCATCCGACGCAGGCACGAGCGGCCCGAGAACCTCCTTGCGGGCCTCCTCGACCAACTCCACGTCACCGGCGAGCCTGCCGTGGACTTGGAGTCCGTAGGCTCCACCGACCCGATGCTGGTCGACTCCGACGCCGCATCACTTGATACTTTCCCCACCAACGTGGTGGTCTACGACAAGCCACTCCCTCATGAGGAGAGCGACGGAAGCGCCCTCACGGAGGTGCTTGTCATCAGTCATGACGAGCGTTCCGGTGAGGGAGCTCATGACTCGCTCGACGTGGCTCTGCGAGACCTGACTGCGCCTATCCCAGAAGACACAGACGCCGAGACGCTAGAGACATGCCGCCTTCAGATCATCGAAGGCGCCAAGAAGCTGGCAAGTATGAAGCGCTTGTCAGAAGCCTACCAGCGCGAGATGGATCGTGCTGTGGGTGGCTCGCCGGCTCCGACTGGGCCTAGCCGCCTAGGCGTGGTCCGACAGCGCAGCGCGACCATCGCCAACCTGTTCGGGGCCAATCGCCCGTATACGGCACGCCAGCGGAGAACATCCGCGCCGCCCAAGTGGCGACTGACGAGCTGAAGAACTTTGAAGGCGAAGAACGCCACATGATGACGGAGCGAGTCCAGCAGCTCCTCGACGTGGTTGCCGCGCAGAACGCAGCTGGCGGCCGCACGGCGGCGCTGCGGCAACCAGACGACGGCTTGCCTCCCCGCCGAGATCAAGGCGCAACGTCTCGGACACCGACTAGCGGAGTCTGTGGAAGAAAAGACAAAGAGTCGGCTGTCGGCCATAGTAGGACTCGCATCACCATCGAGCGCGACCAAGACAGCCGCCCGAGAGCAGTGGAACGGCAGGGCGACTATCTTCTCCCCCACCGACAAGAGAACGGCGAGTTTCCCCACCGCCTGTTGAGCATCCGAATCTCGGTGGCCGCCTTGGCTGCCGAGAGGGAGTCGGAGAGAATGACACCCGCCACCGGATCGACCGACTCCATCGATCCCTGACGCTAGAAGAAGAAGACGAGTTGGGTCCGCCATGCTTCGGAGCCCGCATCCAAGACGAGCCCTTTCCCAAAGGGTTCACACTCCCCCGAGACACACCCAAGTATACCGGCTCCGTGAAGCCGGAAGACTGGCTAGTTGAGTACTCCACAGCCGTCAGCATAGCGAACGGCAACAAGAGTGTTGCCGTGAAGTATGTGCCACTCATGCTCCAGGGCACGGCCCGGACATGGTTAAATAGTCTGAAGCCCTGCAGCATCAACAGCTGGGTCGACTTCACCGAAGCCTTCATCCACAACTTCACAAGCACATACAAGCGACCTCCCAAGCCGCGCCAGCTTTCCTTGTGCGTACAAGGCCCTGACGAGTCAATGCGCGACTACCTCACGCGCTGGGGCGAGCTTCGGAACTCCTGCGAGGGCGTGCACGAGGTGCAGGCTATCCAGTACTTCACCGCCGGGTGCCGAGAAGGCACCCTCCTCAAGCACAAGCTCCTCTGCGACCAGCCGGAAACCCTCGACGAGCTGCTGAGCATAGCAGACAAATACACCACGGCCGACTCCTCCATGAAGACGGAAATTCAAGTTAACGCGGCTGGCAAAGTGACTCCTCAGGCTCCCAAAACTCCAGCTGGAGACGCCAGTCGGCAACAACAACAGAATGACAACAAGCGCAAGGCCCCACAGCCGACTTCCAGTAGTCGGCAGGTTGCAATAGTCGAAGATCAACAGCCGGAGGGGCAGCCTCCGACCAAGCGACAGAAAGGCGGCAAGTCCAACTAGTTGCCGGCCTTCTCTTATGAGCAGACTCTGCATGGTCCCTGCAAGTCCACAGCAGCGCGAAGCCGTCAAACCATACCACTCGAATGTCCCACTGGCTTACAAGAATCGCCAAGGGAGACGGCCTCCTTCCTCCTCCGCCTGCTGGGCCGCCGCCTCCACCGCCCCCCCAGCAGCCGGCTGCCAGGCCAGTCGGCGTAGTACGAGATGAGTACCCAGAAGAGCACGGAGCCTATGTGGTGTTCACCAGTGTGGCTGACGATCGATGCAGCAGGCGGCTGCAGCAACAAGAAGTAAATGCAGTAGCATCACATACTCCAGAATTTATGCATTGGTCCGAGAAGCCTATCAGTTGGAGCAGAGCTGATCACCCAGAGGTGATGCCGAATCCAGGCTCCTACGCCCTGGTGTTGAGTGCCACCTTGGCCACAGACAGGCGAGCCGCTCGCTTTTCGCGAGTGCTGATAGACGGAGGCAGTAGCATCAACATCCTATACAAAGATACCATGGAGAAGTTAGGAATCAAGCAAAGATAGCTGCAGAGCAGCCGGACTGTGTTCCACGGCATTGTACCTGGCCTTTCCTGCTCACCAATCGGCAAGATCCTGATAGACGTCCTCTTCGGAGACAAAGATCATTTTCGCCGAGAGCCAGTTTGGTTTGAAGTGGCGGACCTCGAAAGCCCATACCATGTGTTGCTTGGCCGACCTGCTTTGGCCAAGTTCATGGCCGTCCCCCACTACGCCTACCTCAAGATGAAGATGTCGATTTCCAAGGGAATTCTTACCATAGCCGGCGACTACCGGAAGTCGCCCGCCTGCGCGGCTGAGAGCAGTCGGCTGGCCGAGTCCCTAGTGATCGCGGCTGAGAAGCGGCTCCTTGATCGGGTTGTGGCGATGGCCGGCAAGCAGCCAGAGATGTCGCCCGACCCCAAGGAGTTGGAAGCCACGGGCTCGTTCAAGCCGGCCAAAGAGACCAAGAAGATACCCTTGGACCCGGAGCATCCAGAGAGGTACGCTGTCATAGGTGCAAACCTTGACAGCAAATAGGAAGGCGAGCTCGTCGATTTCCTCCGTGAGAATCGGGACATCTTTGCATGGTCCCCTAAAGACATGCCAGGTGTACCGACGGAATTCGCCGAGCACAAGTTACATGTCCGACCTAATGTGAAGCCCGTCAGGCAGCCCTTGCGCCGCCTGTCAGAAGAGAAGAGAAGAGTTGTTGGAGAAGAGATAGCCCAGCTCCTGGCGGCCGGCTTCATTATGGAGGTGTTTTTTCCAAAGTGGTTGGCAAACCCGGTCTTCGTGCTGAAGAAGAACAAGCAGTGGCGGATGTGTATTGACTACACAAGCCTGAACAAAGCGTGCCCCAAGGACCCCTTTGCTCTGCCAAGGATTGATCAGGTGATAGACTCCACAGCCGGATGCGAGCTGTTGAGCTTCTTAGATGCATACTCTGGGTATCACCAGATCAAACTGAGCCCGGTAGACAGACTGAAGACCGCCTTCATCACACCGTTCGGAGCCTTCTGCTACCTGACCATGATGTTCGGCTTGAGGAATGCCGGTGCCACCTTTCAGCGTTGCATGCAGAAATGCCTCCTCAAGCAACTGGGCAGAAACGCCCATGTCTACGTGGATGATGGGTGTGAAGACGGAAAAGCGCGGGACCCTGATGGAGGACCTCAAAGAAGCCTTCGAGAACCTGCGCCGATTCCAGAGCAAGCTCAACCATGAGAAGTGCGTCTTCGGAGTACCAGCCGGCCAACTCCTTGGCTTCCTGGTCTCTGAACGCGGCATAGAGTGCAACCCTGTGAAGATCAAGGCCATCGAGAGGATGGAGGTACCCAGCCGACTGTTAGACGTGCAGAAGTTCACCGGCTGTTTGGCGTCCATCAGCCGCTTCATCAGTCGGGTGGGCGAGAAAGCTCTCCCTTTGTACCAACTGATGAAGAAAACCACCTTTTTTGAGTGGAACCACAAGGCGGACGAAGCTTTTCTCCAGCTGAAGAAGATGTTGACTACTCCCCCTGTGCTGGCGGCTCCGACTCCTAAAGAGCCCATGCTCATTGTCGGTGTAAAAACCGGCGGATCTCGGGTAGGGGGTCCCGAACTGTGCGTCTAGGCGGATGGAAACAGGAGACAAGGGACACGATGTTTTTACCCAGGTTCGGGCCCTCTCGATGGAGGTAAAACCCTACTCCTGCTTGATTAATATTGATGATATGGGTAGTACAAGAGTGGATCTACCACGAGATCAAGGAGGCTAAACCCTAGAAGCTAGCCTATGGTATGATTGTTGTAATGGTTGTTCGTCCTACGAACTAAAACCCTCCGGTTTATATAGACACCGGAGAGGCTAGGGTTACACAGAGTCGGTTACAATGGTAGGAGATGTACATATCCGTATTACCAAGCTTTCCTTCCACGCCAAGGAAAGTCCCATCCGAACACGGGACGAAGTCTTCAATCTTGTATCTTCATAGTCTTGGAGTCCAGCCGATGACGATAGTCCGGCTATCCAGACACCCCCTAGTCCAGGACTCCCTCAGTACTCCCTGAACCAGGCTTCAATGACAATGAGTCCGACGCGCATATTGTTCGGCATTGCAAGGCGGGTTCCTCCTCTGAATTAATTCATAGAAGATTGTGAACACCAAGATAGTGTCCGGCTCTGCAAAATAAATTCCACATACCACCGTAGAGAGAATAATATGTACACAAGTTCAATCTGCTGACATATTTTGTGGCGTGACGTCACACCACTACCAAGCCTTTACTTAAGTCGTTTTTGATGTTCCACCTCAGTGCGTTTAGCGAAGCGGTTTCCTTGGCACGTCTTGTTGAAGCAGAGATCGTGTTCCCCTTATTTTGGGCTTCCCATCAATACGGACGTGGGTAACCCAACCGCACCATTGATTGTGGCGTTTGGGAGACAGGTGAGTTTTACCAGGCCGGCGGGGACGCATAGTCTTCGTCCGCCCATATATAAGGGGATAAGGATCCACCCTTTTTACCTACGCCTTCTTCCTCCTTTGCCTATCCATCTCCGCGCACTGGAGCTCCAGCGCCCAAGCCCAGACAACTCGCCTCAACCTTCTCCAGCCATGTCCGGAGCGGGAGGCAAGTGGATGGCCTCCTCCGTTACGGAGGGGCACATCGAAAAACTGCGCGGCACCGAATACTTGTCCAGCGACATCGCGCACCGGCTGCCCGACAAGGGGCAGCTCATCCCCACCCCCAGGCCCCATGAGAGGGTCGTATTTCTTCCCCACTTCCTCCGCGGACTGGGCTTCCCACTTCATCCCTTCGTCCGGGGGCTCATGTACTACTACGGCCTGGACTTCCACGATCTGGCGCCAAACTTCATCCTCAACATCTCGGCGTTCATCGTCGTGTGCGAGGCCTTCCTCTGCATCGAGCCCCACTTCGGCTTGTGGCTAAAGACCTTCAATGTCAAGCCGAAGGTTGTAAAGGGCAACCAAGCGGAGTGCGGAGGCGCCATGGTGGGCAAAATGCCTAACGTCACTTGGCTCGAGGGTGCCTTCGTGGAAACCATCAAAGGGTGGCAATCGGGGTGGTTCTACATCACCGAGATGCGTGACCCTAAATGGGTAGCAGCCCCCGAGTTCAGATCTGGTACCCCCATGCAGCTCACCTCCTGGAAAGAGAAGGGCTTGCTATGGGGCAGTTCGGAGGAGCTGACCGGACTCTAGTCCTGTCTCCAGACCCTGGTGAACAAGAAGCTTAAGCTTGTCAACGTGGTCTAGGTCATGCTCGTCCGCCGGTTCCTCCCCTGCCAACAACGGGCCTTCAATCTATGGGAGTTTGATCCGGCACAGCACCGGACCCTTAGCGGGCTCTTCGACAAAACGTACGAAGCTGCCTGGAGGGTGCTGTTCAAGGGGGTAGAAGCCCCCGCATCCGCAACTGAAGATCGCGGATTCAGCACGCAGCGCCCGGCCGTCAGGGTAAGATATGTTATCCTTTACGGGACATTCATTTCTTTCATAGTTGTACTCTATGTGGGATTTAAAATTCCCCATGCCTTTAACAGGACTGGCAGAGCACGTCCGGACAGGTTAACTGTCCGGCTCCCCTCCCCGAGGACCCAGCGGATACCCGTTTGACGGGGCTGCTAGTCCCGGCACTTTACGTGGTGCCGGAGAAGAAGGCCAAGAAGAAGGCCACGGGAACCCGAAGAAGTTCCCGGCGCCAGGTGGTATCGGACTCGTCGTCCGATGGCTCCGAGGCGGACTCCTCCCCCGAAGACGAGGAGGAGAAAGAGGCCTCTCCCCAAGAGGGGGTAGAGAAGAAAAGGAAGGCTTCCCCAGCGGGGGAGGCCGAAGGGTCCAAGAAGGGAAGGACCCTTCCTCCGGACTGCTCCGCCAACGCCAGCGACGGCGACGGGGAGTGGACCTCAAGGGCCAAGCCCTCGGCAAGATCGTAAGTATCTGGACTCCTGAATGATTTATAATTTCTCTTTGTGCCACACAATGTCCTTCTAATGCCGCATACTACCTGTAGTCCGGCCGAGGATGATCTTCCCGCTTCATCGAGCGGGTCCTTGGCTCCGTCGGATGTGGATTCCCTTCCGACAGCCTCAAGTCCCCGTGACGCTGACGATGCCGAGGTGGGATCCCAGGAGGGGACCCATCAGGAGGAGGAGGCTCCGGAGGTGCCGCAAGGCAGCCTCCCGGACTTTGCGCCGGACTCCGCACCGGAACCAGCAGTGGTTCCAGAGTTCGGCAGGCGGCCCCTTCGTAAGAAGGGAAAGACCGTGACACCGGCGGCCTCCGTCCAACCGGAGGTGCCGGACAACTTGTTGGAGGCGCTCAACGGCGCTTCCATCAAGGAAGAACACCGCACTATAATGAGTGTGGTGATTCAGAAGGTTCAGCTTGCCAAGAGCGGGCTGATCGAAGCCTGCAGCAGCCTTCTAACGGGCTTTGAGGTAAGAAATTTAAAATATGTGACGTAATACTGCATAGACAGTAGCCCCTGATGCTCGGTTCGGTGTTCGGAAAGAAAAGCCGGACTGAGTATCTAAAAAGATATACGCAGAAGGTCTAAAAATTATGTCAATATGGGATTGCAGGCTGCGCTGCTGACCTCCGCCGCACTGACTGCGGAGGTCGGAACTTTGAAGCAGAACCTCGAGCGGTCCGAGAGTGAGCTCGGCCGTGCCAAGAAGCAGCTCGAGGAAAGGGAAGGTGAGTAACATCGTGTTAAATTTTTACCTTACAGAAAAGGATTTTGGTTGCAAGAAAAATAACAAGGATAACGTGGGTATTCCAGGGGCCACGAACGAGGTGGCGACCCTGAAGAAGGCGGTGTGTGCGGACGAACGCAATGTGGCCGCGGAGCGACCCGAGCGGGAGAAGCAGGAGGCGAGGGTGGCGGAGGTGCAGCAAGAGCTCCACGTTCTTGTGGAAAAGCACAAGAGTTTGGAGCGCGACTCGAGGACTCGAGAGTCCGAGCTTGCCTCGGCTCTTGAGAGTGCCAAATCCGCTAAGGCCGAAGCCCACAAGGCCCTCCAGGAGGTGGAAGATTTGAAGAAAATAGCGGCGGGTAAGGCTTTTTTTTCATGCAAAGCAAGCATGTGAAAGTGAATTACCTGTTACTTACCCGAATCGGAGCTCTCCAGGAGCGTTTGCAGATCTGCCTCACAGCGTGTCCGATGCCGCCGCATTCTACCGGGCCGAGGAGGGGAGCTCGACGGAGAAGGTCTTCTGGTCTCAGTATGCTGAGGCCGGACATCCGGTGCCCCTTAGCGACCAGGTGAAGTAGCTGGTCGAGCTCCACAAGGTAGCCGAACAGGCCATGAAGGGCCTCATAGTTCGGCTGTGGCCCAGGGAGGCCATGCCTGGGAGCTACTTCGGCTTAGTGCGGCGGCTGGTGGATGCGTGTCCCTGGGTGGAAGTCGTCAAGCGCTCCGCCTGCATTGAAGGTGCCCGTCGGGCCCTTGCCCATGCAAAAGTGCACTGGGGCAGGCTGGATGCTGAGAAGCTTCTAACGGACGCGCCGCCGGCGGGCAAGGAGTATCGCATGCCCGAAATGTACTATAAGAATGTCCTGAAGGGTGCCCGCAAGATTGCGGACGAGTGCTCCAAATATGTAATATTTGAGTAGACTCGCAATATGTTATCCTGTGCGCTGAAAACTTTGTTCATATGCGCTAAGCAATGCTTATTAATATAAAATTTTACCTTCTTTGCGGCCGTTTATAAAATCTGAGAGATAGCAAGTCGTCGGCTTCAGCCCCCATCCCACGAGTGCTGGGGTGCTCGGTATAAACTTGAGCGCTCTTGTTCCCATTTTTGGGTCCATCTAGGGAGGCGCTCAACATGACGAATAAGGCAACCGGACTTATAATGCTTGAACACTCTCACTTAGCCATAGAATTCAATAATTTTAAATTTTGGCGAAGCCCCTAGTATTCGGAAGACCGAGTTCGGGGCGCTATCCACACCTGGGCTGGACAAAGCCGGTTCCTCGCTCTAAGCGGCATAAGTCTTTAGGGACTCGAAAAGACCTCTCGAACAGCGACCAGCCCTTGCCTTATCATGACGGTCGGTTTTAGCTTTCTCCACTGAGGCACTCGCCTAGCTCAACCGGGGCGCAATCGCAGTGGTTCTCCCAGTGCTACCTTAGCCGATAAAATGGAACATAAGGTACCAAAACATGGGAGCCGGGCAAACCCAACTATTGACCCAAGACATGATTCGAAGCCGATGCATAAAATGCTATAAGTTCGGGGTGCCGCACTTGGGAAAGTGTTCGGACTTATCACACCATAATGTGGGGAACTTAAGCCCCTAGTGAATTCGGCCGTACCAAAGTGTACGGATGCAGGATGTCATAAATGAACATATATATATAAAAAAGGAAATGCAGCTATAAGCAAAGAGCGATGCATTGTTTGTGCAGAAATACTGCTATGAATGCAGAGCGATACAAATAGTGCGGTAAGCAAGGGGTTGGACTATTAAACATGTCCCCCTCCAGGGGTGGGCTGCGGAATGGTGTATTAAACAGATTTAATGCTCGTAATGGAGACCACCTGAGTGTTCGTCGTAGCCTTTCTCCTTCCCTGGCTGTTGCATCGTCAGTTCGGCAGGTCTACTGCCGTACAAGGCCTCTGGTGAACGGAGTCCTGTGGGTAAGAAAAAGAAAAAAGAAAAAGAGCGACACACTTGGGAGCCCCTGGTGTGGTTGAGCCGCACTCTGGGCCTCTCGTGGTCGTGCCCCTCCCCCTATGGCCATGGTATCTCCAGAGCGTAATGATGTACGCAAAGGACTAGTCTTGCAATCATGCAAGGGCTGGGGTTGGAGCCGCATTGCTACAAGTACTCGGAAAGGGCCAGGTGGTCTTGTTGTACATTACTCTGGGCGTGTTTGGCCATGTCCGGTCGCTTAACGGCCGGACTCAAAAATTGCCTTAAGAGGCTGCTCTGTACTTCTGCTGCGAGAGCCGCTGTGTGTTCCTCCGTTCGGAGGGAGCGTTCCGTGTTTCCATTGACCGTGATGACTCCTCGAGGGCCTAGCATCTTGAGCTTGAGGTATGCATAATGCGGCACCGCGTTGAACTTTGCAAACGTGGTCCGTCCGAGCAGAGCATGATAGCCGCTGCGGAACGGGACTATATCAAAGATTAACTCCTCGCTTCAGAAGTTATCCGGGGATCCGAAGACCACTTCCAGTGTGACTGAGCCTGTACAATTGGCCTCTACACCTGGTATGACGCCTTTGAAGGTCGTCTTTGTAGGTTTAATCCTTGAGGGGTCTATGCCCATCTTGCGCACTGTATCCTGATAAAGCAGGTTCAGGCTGCTGCCGCCGTCCATCAGGACTCTGGTAAGGTGAAATCCATCAACGATTGGGTCTAAAACCAATGCGGCGAATCCGCCATGGCGGATACTGGTGGGGTGGTCCCTTCGATCAAAAGTGATCGGGCAAGAGGACCATGGATTGAACTTCGGGGCGACTGGCTCCATCGCATATACATCCCTAAGTGCATGCTTCTGCTCCCTCTTGGATATATGGGTTGCGTATATCATTTTTACCGTCCGCACTTGTGGGGGAAACCCTTCTCTCCTCTACTGTTCGGTGGCTGGGTCTCTTCCTCGTCATCGCTATGCAGCCCCTTGTCGTTGTTTTCGGCAATTAACTTGCCCGCCTGCTTGAATACCCAACAATCCCTGTTAGTGTGATTAGCTGGCTTTTCAGGGGTGCCATGTATCTGGTAAGAGCGGTCGAGCATTCGGTCCAAATTGGACAGACCCGAGGTGGTTCTTTTGAATGGCTTCTTCCGCTGACCGGGTTTAGAGCCTCTGAATCCGGCGTTGACTATCGTATCCTCAGTGTTATCACCGTTAACGCGGCGTTTGTTTTTGTTTCGACGCGACCTGCCATTGTGGTCCTTAGTATCCGGACTGCCAGCATTTTTGCTGAGGTTGTTACTGCGGGCTAGCCAGCTGTCCTCCCCCGCACAGAAGCGGGTCATGAGTGATGTGAGGGCTGCCATGGATTTCGGCTTTTCCTGTCCTAGGTGCCGGGCCAGCCACTCATCGCGGATGTTGTGTTTGAAGGCTGCGAGGGCCTCTACATCCGGACAGTCGACGATTTGATTTTTCTTTGTTAGAAACCGTGTCCAGAATTGTCTGGCCGATTCGTCTGGCTGCTGAATTATGTGGCTCAGGTCATCGGCGTCTGGTGGTCGCACATATGTGCCCTGGAAGTTGTCAAGGAATGCGGCTTCCAGGTTCTCCCAGCACCCAATTGACTCTGCTGGCAAGCTGTTAAGCCAATGCCGAGCTGGTCCTTTAAGCTTGAGTGGGAGATATTTGATGGCGTGGAGATCGTCACCGCGGGCCATATGGATATGAAGGAGATAGTCTTCGATCCAAACCGCGGGGTCTATTGTGCCATCGTAGGATTCGATGTTTACGGGTTTAAACCCTTCAGGGATTTGATGATCCATTACTTCATCTGTGAAGCATAGTGGGTGTGCTGCGCCTCTATACTGGGCAATATCACGACGTAGCTCAAGAGAGCTTTGTCTACTGTGTTCGGCCCGACCGGATTGCTGTATCCGGCACGACGGTAGTCGTCGTGCATCATGGGGCACCCACGTGATCCGTAGATCGATCTTGTTTGTCTTGCCTTGTCCTCCAATACGTCTCGCAAGTCCGGCGCATTCCCCCGTGGCTTCGCATTTTTCGAGCGGTGCCGGGGTACGGTTCTGGTGGAGGGCCTAGATGCCTCTCTGTCGCGGCCACGAGGTGGTCGGTCTGCCGTATTGTGCGCTGGTGATGAGGGTTTATACTCCTTCTCCTCTAATTTGGGGAGCAACTTGCGTTTTGGGTAGCTTTTGGAGGGGCGTTCTAGTTCATGCTCTTTGGCCGCGAGGACCTCGGCCCATCTGTCGGTCAGCAGGTCTTGATCAGCTCTAAGATGTTGCTGCTTTTTCTTTAGGTTATTTGCCATGGCCATAAGCCTGCGTTTAAAACGATCTTGTTCGACGGGATCCTCGGGCACGACAAATTCGTCGTTGTTGAGGATTGCCTCGTCTCCGGAGGGAGGCATGTAATTGTCATCCTCGACCTCTTCGTCTGCCGCTCTGTCGTGAGGGCTGGCTTCTGCGTCCTCCTGCGCTGAATCTTGCTGGAGGGGGTTGTCTTCGGCACTCTCTGGGTTGTTATTATCTCCGGTGCCGGAATCTCCATTCTTGCTGCGGAGGGATTTAGAGCGGCGCTGCTGACATTGGCGCTTGGGCTGTTTCTTAGGGGAATCTGCCTCCGCTGCTTCTTCGCCGTTCCCATCCTTTGGGATGTCCACCATGTATATGTCGTATGATGAGGTGGCCTTCCAGTGCCCCGTAGGCGCTGGTTCTTGGTCGTCTCCGGCATCGTCATCCATACCGTCGATGTCTTCGGAGTCGTAGTCTAGCATGTCGGTTAGATCATCGACGGTGGCTACAAAGTGGGTGGTGGGTGGGTTTTGAATTTCTTCGTCATCCGCATCCCAACCTTCCTGACCGCAATCCGGCCAGGGCTCTCCTGATAGCGAGAGATATTTTAGCGAATTCAGGATGTCACCAAAGGGTGAGTGCTGAAAGATGTCCGCGGCGGTGAACTCCATGATCGGCGCCCAATCGGATTCGATTGGCAGGGGCGCAGGAGGTTCGGAGTCCGGTGCCTCAGAGTCACGAGCTTTACGAGGGACAAGGTCAGTATTCGGCTCCATCGCCGTAGAGATTGCAGCTCCCGAGGCGGTGTCCAACCACCTGTCCTCGATCTGCGCGGTCGGCTCCGAACTAGGGGTCGGAATGGACTCATGTGCGGCCTACAGGGCATTGTCCGGTGGCAGAGCTAAATCATGCCCATCGTGACAGTGCGGCGTGCTCGGCTGTGGCTCGAATCCATCGAAGATCAAGTCTCCGCGGATGTTGGCCGTGAAGTTTAGGCTTCCAAATCTAACCTGACGGCCAGGGGCGTAGCTTTCGATCTGCTCTAGACGGCCAAGCGAATTGGCCCACAGTGCAAAGCCGCCGAACACGAAGATCTGTCCGGGGAGAAAAGCTCACCCTGGACTGCGTGGTTGTTGATGATTGAAGGAGCCATCAAGCCTATTGGTGACGACATAGAGGAACTCTCAATGAAAGCACCAATGTCGGTGTCAAAACCGGCGGATCTCGGGTAGGGGGTCCCGAACTGTGCGTCTAGGCGGATGGTAATAGGAGACAAGGGACACGATGTTTTTACCCAGGTTCGGGCCCTCTCGATAGAGGTAAAACCCTACTCCTGCTTGATTAATATTGATGATATGGGTAGTACAAGAGTGGATCTACCACGAGATCAAGGAGGCTAAACCCTAGAAGCTAGCCTATGGTTGTTCATCCTACGGACTAAAACCCTCCAGTTTATATAGACACCGGAGAGGGCTAGGGTTACACAGAGTCGGTTACAATGGTAGGAGATCTACATATCCGCATTGCCAAGCTTGCCTTCCACGCCAAGGAAAGTCCCATCCGGACACAGAGTCTTCAATCTTGTATCTTCATAGTATTGGAGTCCGGCCGATGACGATAGTCCGGCTATCCAGACACCCCCTAGTCCAGGACTCCCTCACTCCTATACATTGCCGCCACCAGCCGAGTAGTCAACACAGTCATTGTAGTCGAGCGCAAAGAGGAAGGCAAGGCGCTCCCTGTCCAGAGACCGGTATATTACCTGAGCGAGGTACCGTCGACCTCCAAGCAGAACTACCCTCACTACCAGAAGATGTGCTACGGCGTGCACTTTGCCGCCAAGAAGTTGAAGCCTTACTTTCAAGAGCATCCAATTACTGTGGTGTGCACAGCCCCGCTGGCCGAGATCATCGGGAGCCAAGACGCTTCTAGCTGAGTGGCCAAATGGGCCATAGAGTTGGCTCCCTACACAATCTACTACCAGCCCCGCACCGCCATCAAGTCGCAAGCGCTGGCCGACTTCGTCGTCGACTGGGCCGAGACCCAGTACCTGCCGCCAGCGCCCGACTCCACCCATTGGCGGATGCATTTGACGGCTCCAAGATGCGCACCGGCTTGGGAGCCGGCCTTGTCCTCATTTCCCCTAAAGGCGACAAGCTCAAGTATGCGCTGCAGATCCACTTCGCCGCCTCCAACGACGTCGCCGAATACGAGGCGCTCATTCACGGGCTCCGGCTTGCCAAAGAAATCGGCATTCGCCGGATCCTGTGTTACGGCGACTCCGATTTGGTGGTCCAGCAGTCATCTGGCGACTGGGACGCCAAAGATGCGAACATGGCGAGCTACCGCTTCCTGGTGCAGCAACTCAGCGGATACTTCGAGGGATGCGAGTTCCTTCACGTGCCAAGAAATGACAACGACCAAGAAGACGCCTTGGCACGAGTTGGCTCCACCCGCCAAGCAATACCGTCCGGCGTCGCTCTTCAGCGCCTCCTTAAGCCGTCTATCAAGCCTTCACCAGAATCTGACTCCATCTTTGTGCCGGCTCTCCCCGAAGAAGTCGGATCCAACTCAAGAGCCCCAGCAGATGGCCCCAAGAAAGTCGCAGTCGAAGCCGGCCTGGGGACTTCGGAACCCGGCCCGGGGACTGCGGCAACCGGCCCGAAGACCTCAGAACTCGGCCCGGGGACTGTGCCAGTCCGCCCGGGGACTGCCCCAGTCGGCCCGGGGACTGCGCCAGTTGTCCCGGGGACTTCGTCAACCCAGCAAGCGGCCGCAGACTCCAGCCCGCCGCCTCCCAGCCCAGCCGCCCCTGTCCAAGTCGCAGTGGTGGCGGTTGAAGAAATAGCAGCACCCTCATGGGCGCAGCCCATCCTCAAGTTTCTAGTGAACAAAGAGATGTCAACTGATGAAATCTTGGCTCGGCAAGTGCGACGCCGAGCGGTAGCCTACACCATAATCAACAGAGAGCTGGTCAGGCACAGCGTCACTGGTGTCTACCAGCACCTGCGTAGAGCCAGAGCAAGGCCAAGAATTCTCGGAGACATCCATCAAGGCGAGTGCGGCCACCATAAGGCTTCAAGAGCACTCGTCGCCAAAGCTTTTGGGCACGGCTTATTCTGGCCAACAGCCCTGGAAGAGGCCAAGGAATTAGTCAAAAATGCAAGGGGTGCCAGAAGTTCCGCTCCAAGCCGCTTCAGCCGGCTTCTGAACTAAAGACAATCCCCATCGCCTGGCCCTTTGCAGTTTGGGGCCTGGACATGGTGGGACCATTCAAGACGGCACGAGGCGGCCTAACTCATCTGCTTGTCGCGGTGGACAAGTTCACCAAGTGGATAGAAGCAAAGCCCATCAAGAAGTTGAATGGTCCGACTTCAGTGACTTTTATCGCCGACATCACGGTTCGGTACGGCATACCGCACAGCATCATCACCGACAATGGCATAAATTTTGCCAAAGGCGCCTTGGCCCGTTTCTGCGCGACGCAGGGCATCCGATTGGACTTAGCGTCCGTTGCCCATCCGCAGTCAAATGGCCAGGTGGAGTGAGCAAACGGCCTCATCCTATCTGGCGTCAAGCCTCGACTGGTCGAACCACTCGAGCGTTCGGCCGGCTGTTGGCTTGAGGAACTGCCAGCCGTCCTCTGGAGTCTGCGCACGACTCCAAACAAGTCAACTGGCTTCACGCCTTTCTTCCTCGTCTACGGTGCCGAAGCCGTCATCCCGACGGACATAGAATTCGACTCTCCGCGAGTCACCATGTACACCAAAGAGGAAGCAGAAGAAGCACGTCAAGACATTGTCGATCTGCTAGAAGAAGGCCGGCTGTTGGCACTCAGCCGGTCCAGCATCTACCAGCAGAGTCTGCGCCGATACTACAACAGGAAGGTCAGGCCGAGATCTTTCCAAGAGGGCAACCTTGTGCTCCGACTGATCCAGCGAACAGCCGGCCAGCACAAGTTGTTGGCGCCTTGGGAAGGCCCCTTCATCATCACAAAGTGCTGGGCAACGACTCCTACTACCTAATCGACGCCCAGAAGCCCCGAGCACGCAAGAGGGACGACTCCGGCAAAGAGTCAGAACGGCCATGGAACACAAATCTTCTCCGAAGATTTTACAGTTGATGCAGTATGTACCACGTTATTCTTTGTATTAAAGTACTAAGACTTTGCCCCCCCCGAGACGAGCTCGGGGACTGCCCTTTTTGTTATCTGTATGATAAGGATTATTCCCTCGAATATGCTACTTTTTGTTATGCCGCTCGGCACCGGGTTCGACTATTCGGCCTGGGGACTCGCCGTCTTGCGCTAAGAAATGCTTCCTGCAGTCGGACAAGTAGCGTGCGGCGCTTAAGCCGTCTCCTGTCAGAAGCCGTAGCTCGCAGAGCGACTGTTGGTAGGCAGAGAGTAAGCAAGAATGAGCGCCCACACGAAAATATGGCTAAGGACTCAAAGCATAAGCATAGCCCAAGCCGGCTTCCAGCCTCTCTTTGCAGAGCCGACTCTCGAATAGTCGGCTTGCCGCCTCCTATCCAACTTGTTAAAAGACTCTAAAAAAGGCCAAGTACTTGCCTTCCCTAAAGTAGCCAAGCATTTGACTCAGCGGAAGTCCGCGGAGTGGTTGTCCGTCTGACAAAATGGCGACTGTGGGAAGGCGGCAAAGGAAAAAGCCAAAAGAGCGACGAGCAAGGAAAGATAGAAGTCATATTGATATTTACATAACTTAGGCCTCTGGCCAAATTCAAAATACACCCCGCGAGTGGAATTGTGCAAATTAACAAGTTCTTCAAAGACTATGAAAACAGATAGAAAGACGGCAGCCTAAGAAGTGGCAGATGGGTTCGGAGGGTCGGAGGAGACGGCGGTGTCAGGCGTCGGGGCGGCCGGCTGGGCAGCCTCGGCTTGATAGCCTCCGGTGGCAGATGGCTCAGTCGGACGCGGCTCGTTGCTGGAGGCACGGTCGAGCTGAGGCTGGTCGCCCGCTCCGCCTTCTGGCGCCTCCATCTCGCCTCCGCCCTCCGCCTCGTCTCCCTCCTCGGCACTGGAGCCAATCACCTCCGCCGAGTCCTTGTCGTAGTCCGGGTTCATACCGAACCACTTCGGCGGCACCTCCTCGCCGTTCGCGGCCCGCTCAGGAACGAAGACGCTGGTGTCGGTGTAGTCGGCAATCGCTGCTGCACGCTCGACGAGGGCGCCTTCAATAGCCACCAGCTCTGCCTGGGCCTCTGACCGGAACGCGGCCAGCCGGTCCAGGTCCAGCCCTGGGTACCAAGCCTTGACGAATTCCAAGGCCCGGCGCACTCCAGCCCGGGCCGAGGAACCCTTCCAAGCCTCAAGACGGCCAACTGCGACCTCCAGCCAGTCGGCAGTCCGACTGGGAGTGTGCAGAGCCGGCATGTCTGGCCACAGGGCGGCAATCGCCTGGGCCCCGGCACGTTGAAGCCGGCGCAGCAACTGATGGGCCGGCCGTAGACGAGTCTCGATGATCAGGAGCTGCTCGTCGATGGTCAGGGGGGTGTTGGCGGCGATCTCCGCGCCATTTGCCCTCCGCGCCTCGCAATCAGCCTCGATGGCTCGGGTGACCGCCTGCGAGTGGCCAGGGAAGAAGTCTACCAAAACAAAAAGAAGCAAGAGAAAGAGTCAGGAGTCGGCCTGACTTGCAGTCGGCGGCTCAAAGGAAGAAAGCAAAGAAGGTCACTGTCGACGATGTCTTCGATCTCATGGAAGCCGGAGGTCAGCATCGCCTCCTTGTCGGTCCAGGAGGAGCACTCGCTCTCGAACTCGGCCAGGAGAGTGGTCTCTCTCTGCTCCGCCTCGTCCTGCGCCTTCTTGAGCAGCTCTTTCTGCTCCGCCAGCTGCGCGGCCAGCAGGTCGCGCTCTGTGGCGAGCTTGCCGCATTCCTCCTCCTTGGCATGTAGGGTAGTGCTGACTTCGCCCAACCGTTCCTGCAGAGCGGCATTGGCCTCTGAAGAACAAAGGGGAAAGATGTTAAGTCGTCAGCAAAGAAGATCGCCGGGAAGATCCAGCCCGGCTGCTCAGCAGTTGGCCCGAATCTCGGGGACTACAGCCCGCGGGTGCGCTAGCGCGCCCCCGCGAAAAAGAAGAAGGACCTACTCCGGCTCTCCGACAAGTTGGCAGTCCGCTTCCCCAGCTTCGGCCTCCTCCAGTTTCTTCTGGGCGGAGGCCGCCGCCTTCTCGGCCTCCGCCTTGTCCAGGCGGTCGGCCTCCTCCTCATCGCGCTTCTCCCGCGTGTTTCGCTCCGTCGCCTCCCGGAGATCGACGGCCGGGTAAATCCGCCGAGTATTGGCGGACGTCTCGGCCGACCCCATGACAGAGGGGACGACGACCCTCTCAAGGAAAGAGGGGCCCTGAAGCAAAGTAGGAGTGTAAAAGACTCAGAAAATATTCATCAAAGAAAACAAGACGAAGGCAGAGAGCACTTACACAGAGACTAGTGGCGGCTTCTTCACTTCCTTACGGAAGCGGTTGGCCTTCGTGACTGCCTCCTCCCGCTTGGTCGCGGCGGCCGCCCCCTTGAACTTCTTCGGCCGGCCTCCGAGCGAACTCGGCCCGGCCCGGCGCTTCTTCGCGCCGACTTGACCGGCCAAGCCGGCGGAGGAACTCGCGCCTGGATGGCCGGCTTTTGATTGGCGGCGCGGGGCGACTTCCCCTTTGGCATCGTTGTCTGGACAGTCGGCGAAGGTCGCCGAGGGCCTGAAGCCGCCTTCCGCTCCTCCTCCTCCGCCTTCGGCGTCGGCCTCCATTGCCGCCACCCCCAAGTCGGGATCATCAACATCGCTCTCCGCCTGATCGGGAGAAAACTCATGGGGCGGTCCTGTGGCGCCGGCTGCAGGCTGGATGAGGGGGTTCTGACTCGAAGAAACCAAGAGGATCAGAAGTCGGATTCGGCTGTAGAAGAAAAACAGAGGAACAAAAGATATGACTTACCACAGGCGGGGGGTTGGCATGTGAGTACGACTCTTTGCCGAACTACCAATCTTCCGCGAGCTCGCAGTTCGCGATGTGATTCACCATATCTGCCACCTCCGCGTGGGGCATGTCCCTGGTGTACATCTGACTCGGGTCTCGGTGGTCGCTCATCTGACTAATCAGATGAGGTCGGCCTTGGGGAAGGAGGACTCGGCACGCCACGAAGGCGGCCAGCAAGTCGGCCCCGACCAGGCCTTCCGACAGCGTCAGCACTCGAAGTCGCGCGACGGCGGCGGCACCTGCGGGAGTCAGCGTCTTGGCCCGGTGGGACCAGCTGGGAAGCCTCCCAGCCGGCGCGCCGACTTTGTAGGGCGGCAGGTTAACCCAGTCCCCTTCCGTGGCGACGTTCTTCACATAGAAGTACGACCGCTGCCACATCTTCACCGACTTGGCTAGCGCGATGGAGGGGAATGGGTTGTCGGCGGTCGACCTGCGCATCGCGATGAAGGCGCCGCACTGAGCCGGCACGCCAGCGACGTGCGTGCCGAGCTTGGATTGAAAGAACTCTCCCCACAGCTCGATGGTGGGGAGAACGCCAAGAAAACCCTTGCACAGGGTGGCGAAGGCGGCCAGCAGCACCACTGTGTTCGGAGTGAGGTGGTGCGGCTGGAGCCCGTTGAACTCCAAGAAGGAGCGGAAGAAGCCGCTCGCCGGCAGGCCCAGGCCGCGCATGAGGTGCGAGCGGAATATGACCCGCTCACCCTCCTCCGGCTCCGGCCTTATTTCCCCCGCCGACGCGACGCGGGCTCGCACCAGGTTCGCGCCGGGGAGCCGGCGCGTCTTGCGGAGGTGCTCGATGAGGTCGTCGTCCATCGAAGATCCGTCCCACAGGCCGGAGCGCATGGCAGGAGCCGCGGCGGCGAAGGAGGAACTCATCGCTGTGGGTGCGGCGCGGCTTGGTGCGACGATGGTAAGAAGAAGAAGAGGCAAGAGGAAGCAGGGGAGCAGGGAGGAATGGGCGCGCGTGTTTCGTCGTCCCGCTCCCCCCGCCTACTTATAGGCCCGTACGCTGAGAAGCCGATGGGGCGGCGTGGGATTAACAACGCCCGGGACCCCACGCCCCCCATGATTTACCCCACGAAGTTACTGCGTGCAGTAACGACGTGGCAAACCCAACCGTCTGCGCAGCCGCAACGGATCCGTTCGCGGGCCGAGGCGCTGTAGTGGCGAGCCCCGCCCGACGGCCTGTCCCATTGCGTTTGTGGGATGGGCAGACTGCCCCTGCCGCGTGGCGCCGCGCGACGGGTCCGCGGCGAGCGGCCACGGGGAAGCATATCAGGCACGCCGCCTGGTTCCCGCCGCGGCTTTCAAAACTCCTTAGGGAGCAATACAGCCCTCAGTGAATCCGACTCCAGCTAGTCGGCTTGAAGCAAGATGGCCCTATTTAAATCCGACTCCAGCTGTAAATCCAACTCCAACCAGTCGGCTTGAAGGGAGACGGCCAGCAAGGCCTGAATTCCCCCCACCAGAAGAATGAAACTGTTGAGGCCCCACGACGTATCACCCTCGGAGCCTCACCAGCTTCGGGGACTACTGTCGGAGTAATGGGCCACGGGTAGGCAAACCCGAGTCCCAGAACCTTTCAAGACATCGGGGCAGGTTGCGCCCCGCGAGTCCAAGAGGCGGCTCCAAGATAAGCCGAGTCCAGGAGGCGACTCCAAGATAAGCCGAGTCCAAGAGGCAGCTCCAAGATAAGCCGAGTCCAGGAGGCTACTCCAAAATAAGCCAAGTCCCAGAGGCGACCTCAAAGAGGCCAACTATGGGGTGTCGGCCTGCAACTCCAACCACCCTGTTATTTAAAGGCAGGCATGGCCATAGTGCGCTATACCAACGGAGATCTCCGTCCGGCGCGGCACTGTTGCCATGCCGGCCCTGACATCAGCTCCTAAGGGCGGAGCCCTGTGCCCACGACGGCCTATATGTACGGCCCGAAGACGGCAGGGCCTACCAGTCAGCAGGAGTACTGAAGATGGCAAGAGCACCAAGAGTCGGACCCATTGGGAGTCAGCCCCCAGGAGCCGGCCGGCCCCTCCCACGAGCCCCACACGCCATTAACCAGACACGAAGGGGGAATGGCAACAGTGATCGCCCGTCAGGCGGTGGCACTATTGCTATGACCCCATGACCGAGCCAGCGTCATTAGAAGCACGGCTACAGTAATCTGCAGCCGGCAAGACCCGCCCACGGCGGACACGGGCTGACGCCCCTGTACCAGGCCAGTCGGCGGGATCACAAGTCGGCGGGCCCCAGTAGTCGGCGGAGAAGATGGTGCCTGAGAGACAGACGGCTGGGACCCGCACCCAGCCGGTTTTACCATTGTATCCCTGGGGGGTAGACCTATATAAACCCCCAGGGCACCCATGCAAAGGGTTCGAATCCATTAGCACTAGACAGACCATATAGGAAGGAGAGAGCTAGCCTTGCCTTCTCCTACCTCCAGAAACAGCTCAAGGAGCAACCTTGTACTCACTTTGCCTTAGTGATCATGCGGAGACCCCGCAGAGCAGCAGTAGGGGTGTTATCTCCACGGAGAGCCCCAAAGCTGGGTAAGATCCGCCGGCGTGCATGTCTTCGCCTCATCCCGTTTCCAGGCACCGGCGATGTTCTACTCGCCCCCACCATGATAAGCCATCCTTTGGCATATGTCGCACCCAACCCCCGACAGGCTTCTCAACCAATGTCCAAACTTGATTTCTCTCAAAGTTGTGTAGCTCTTCATGCATAGCATTTATCCAATCAGGATCTTCCAATGCTTCTTCGACCTTCATAGGTTCATTTCTAGAGATGAATGAATAGTGTTCACAAAAGTTAGCTAAACGACTTTTAAAGCGAGTGATTCTCCCGGTTTGGATATCATTGTAGATTTGCTCGACGGGATGGTCTTTAGAAATTCTTGCTCGAACTCGTGAAAGCTTTTGCTTGGATCTTGGTTGAACATCTTCTTCATCTTGTTCTTCTTCTTGGCCTTCTTCATTGTTGACGTTGTCGTTCTCTTGTCGTGGTGGAGAAGGAGTTTGTCAACGTTCATCTTGGTGTACTTCCTCGTTTTCTTCATCTTGGTGTGTCCCACTTGTGGATGCTTCTATATCAACTCTTGGTTCACCTTGTCGTGAGGTAGAAGCTTCTACTTGGACGGATGAGGTACTCTCCTTCACCTCCGTTGGACGAATCTTGCCAATAGACAAGTTTTGGATTGCTTCTGAGGGGTCTTTGTCTCCTACATCAATTGGCAATTGCTCTACTTGCGAGCTGTTAGATTCATCAAACTTCACATCTACCGTCTCTTCAACCTTTCGGGTGAAATTGTTGTAGACACTGTAAGTGTGAGAGTTTGAGCCATAACCAAGTAGGAAACCTTCATGAGACTTAGGAGCAAATTTAGAATGACGATGCTTATCAAGAATGTAGCACTTTGAGACGAATACTCGGAAGTATCCAACTTGGGGTTTGTTACCGGTGAGGAGCTCGTACGCCGTCTTGCCGAGTAGCTTGTGAAGATACAAGCGATTTGTTGCTTAACAAGCTGTCTCAACCGCTTCTGCCCAAAAGTGCTTTGGCGTCTTGTACTCATCAAGCATTGTTCTCGCCATTTCGATGAGCGTACGGTTCTTCCACTCAACAAATCCATTTTGTTGAGGTGTGTACGCGAGAACTCATGTGAAATCCCTTCTTCACCAAGAAAGGTGTTCACATTTGCATTCTTGAACTCTGTTCCATTGTTGCTGCGAACATTCTTGATCTTCACTTCAAATTGATTTTGGGCCTTCCTAGCAAAGTTTTTGAAGATCTTTTGGACCTGCGATTTGTCATCGAGAAAGAACACCCACGTAAATCTTGAAAAATCATCAACTATAACTAGACCAAAAGAATTTCCATCGAGGCTTTTGTAGGCGTTGGGACCAAAAAGATCCATGTGAAGTAGCTCGAGTGGCCTCCTTGTGGTCATGATGTTCTTCACGGGATGCCTTCCTCCAACTTTTTTACCTGCCTGACAAGACTGCAAAGTCTATCCTTATCAAATATGACATCGTTAACACCAAGGATATGATTTACTTTAATAAGCTTGTCAAGGTTTCGCATACCAACATGACCTAATCGTCTATGCCATAACCAACCTTTAGAGGATTTAGCGATGAAGCAAGTTCTAGGTTGAGCCTTTTTAGTGAAATCAACTATGTAAAGATCACCTCTGTGTATACCGTTAAAGACCATTTTATGATTATCTCTATGAAACACTTGGCAATCTACTTCAGTAAATAGGACATTGAAACCGAAATCAGCAAGTCTAGATACTGAAAGTAAATTGTAGCCAAGAGATTCAACGAGCATGACATTTTGTATGGAGCTATCATGTGATATGGCCACCTTACCGAGGCCAACCACCTTACCCTTTGAGTTGTCACCGAAAGTGACATACTTTCAAGGACAATCATTTTCAGCAAGCTCATGAAACATATCTTTATCTCTGGTCATGTTGTCGTTACATCCACTATCAAGAACCCATTCCTTTCCTCCTGCCATATATCCCCGAA
Organism: Triticum dicoccoides; assembly: GCF_002162155.2. Lineage (NCBI taxonomy): Eukaryota > Viridiplantae > Streptophyta > Magnoliopsida > Poales > Poaceae > Triticum > Triticum dicoccoides. The sequence continues at coordinate 224,736,019 of NC_041391.1, forward strand.
GATTTGCCATAAGACCAAAGTGTCTCATTGCATCATCAAGATCAAAGTCACTATCATCATCCTCATCATAGTATCCATGTTCGACATCGTCATGTGGTGGATCAAATCCTAGAGAGGGTGATTCATTAGAGTGAGTTTGACAATGATATTCTTTATGGATTTTAATAGCTTCGGAAATAATATCATTAATAATTCCAACATCTCCTTTGGTACGCATAAGGTTTGTAAGCTTGAATAGAAAATCATCAAACATAGGATCATTGGAGTTCATTTTACTCAAGGCAATAGACTTATGGAGAATTTCATCTAGATTTTTCAAGGAATAATTTGGAAAACATTCCTCGAGTAATTTACATATGGTGTAGGGACACTTAAGAGTAGGTAAACTTCCAATCAAGTTTCTAGGCAAGCCTCTAGTGATAAGATTAACAGTTTTAAGATTGCGAATCATGTCAATTGACTCATCAATGGTAGGATGCATAGAATCAACATGAGGTGCACAAGGGCTAGCAATGTAGTTGCTCAAATGATATTCATTGCAAATCACAAGCATCTCATTTTTCCACTCATGAAAGTACTCACCATCAAGTATAGGCACTCTATGTCTAAGAATCCCCAAAGTAGACTCATCCATCTTCCTCCAATGGTGTTTAAACCAAGGCAATGGTGACCAAAGCTCTGGTACCAATTGAAAGGATCGAGAAGAGGTGTCTAGAGGGGGTGATTAGACACTAACTGAGAAAAGGTGCAGTTTTTAAATTCTTTAAGTTGATGTGGAGTTTTGGCAAAAGTTTAACAATCACAATACATATCAAGCAAGCATGTAAAGAGTATATGAGCAGCGGAAAGCAAAGCATGCAACTTTCAAGAATGTAAAGGGATGGGATTGGAGTGTGCAAATGCAATTTGGAGACACGGAGATTTTTGAGACGTGGTTCTGACAGGTGGTGCTATCGTACATCCACGTTGATGGAGACTTCAACCCACAAAGAGTAACGGCTGCGCGAGTCCACGGAGGGATCCACCCACGAAGGGTCCACAAAGAAGCAACCTTGTCTATCCCACCATGGCCGTCGGCCACGAAGGACTTGCCTCACTAGGGTAGATCTTCACAAAGTAGGCGATCTCCTTGCCCTTACAAACTCCTTGGTTCAACTCCACAATCTTGTCGGAGGCTCCCAAGTGACACCTAGCCAATCTAGGAGACACCACTCTCCAAGAAGTAACAAATGGTGTGTTGATGATGAACTCCTTCCTCTTGTGCTTCAAATGATAGTCTCCCCAACACTCAACTCTCTCTGACAGGATTTGGATTTGGTGGAAAGAAGATTTGAGTGGAAAGCAACTTGGGGAAGGCTAGAGATCAAGATTCATATTGTAGGAATGGAATATCTTGGCCTCAACACAAGTGTAGGAGGTTCTCTCTCAAAAAATGTATGTTGGAAGTGTAGGCATGTTCTGATGGCTCTCTCCATGAATGAAGAGTGGGTGGAGGGGTATATATATCCTCCACACAAAATCTAACCGTTACACACAACTTACCAATCTCGGTGGGACCGAATTGAGAAACTCGGTGAGACTGATTCAGCAAATAATGTGACCGTTAGGATTTTCGGCGGGACCAACATGCAACTCGGTAGGACCGATATGATTAGGGTTAGGGCAAAACATAATCTCAGTGAGATAGATTACACAAACTCGATGGGACCGATTTTGGTGATCAGCTAACCAGAGAGTTGGTCAGGCAAACTCGGTGGGACCGATTCACCCATCTCGGTTGAACCAAAATGTTACGAAGAGGAACAGAGAGTTTGCATTGCAATCTTGGTAGGACTGATTACACAAACTCGATAGGACCGATTTGGGTAATGGACATACATAGAGAGATTACAATCCAATCTTGGTGAGACCGAGATCCCTATCGGTGAGATCGATTTGCCTAGGGTTTGTGGCAGTGGATATGACATCTGAACTCGGTGGCGCCGGATAGAAAGAATTGGTAGGGCCGAGTTGGACTTTTGGTTTGGGTCATATGTGGATGTGAGAAGGTAGTTGAGGGATTTGGAGCATATCACTAAGCACTTTGAGCAAGCAAGCCATTAAGCAACACCTCATCCCTTCTCGATAGTATTGGCTTTTCCTATAGACTCAATGTGATCTTGGATCACTAAAATAGAAAATGTAGAGTCTTGTGCTTGGAGCTTGAGCCAATCCTTTGTCCTTAGCATCTTGAAGGGGTTCCACATCCTCTAGTCCATGCCACTTCATTGTTGAACTTATCTGAAACATACTAGGTAAAAGTGTTAGTCCAACAAGAGATATGTTGACATTAATTACCAAAACCACCCAGGGACCACTTGTGCTTTCACCGGCTGGTCCAATCGGCTGGCTGCTAGAAGGCGGCAAGGCCCAAAAAGCGGCCTTGATGCGGGTCGACTCATAGTAGGCGGCCACCGGAGCGGCCGACTCCTAGCAGGCGGCCCACACACATGCCCTCAAAGTTTGCACCCACATAACCACAACGAGACGGGGCGTGGATATAGTACAGCCTGCCACCCCTGAATCTAGGGCCGGACATGGCCACAGTGTAGCATACCGGGCGGCCATCCCTAGCCCGACGCATCACTGTTGCCATGCTGCCCATGACATCATCCATGGCAGAGGAAGCCATGGTCCCACGACGGGTTGTCCGTACGGCCCACAGGCAGCGGGCCCTACCTGTCCGTGAGATGCTAGAAGGTGGCGAGCCGTGACCAGTCAGCATAACGGGAAGCCGACTCCCAGCAGCCGGCCCTCCCCTGCCCTTGGAGTTTGTGCGCCATTAACTAGATAAGACGGGGTGTGGCTACAGTGAGCGCCCACCAGGTGGCGGTACTATAGCCACGCTCTCCCCGACCATGCCCTTGTTATCACAGGCAAGGCTACAGTAATGAGCTGCCGACAGGACCCACAAGTGGCGGGCCCTACCTGTCGACCGAGAGCCCGGCAGTCGGCGGGACCCACCAGCCGGCGGGCCCCAGCAGCCAACGGAGGAGATGGCATCCAGAGACACTGATGCACTACAAAAAAAAGACACATCTGTGACATTTTGGGCCCAATGAATTTTTTCTGTCATACTTATGACACTTCTATGACGATAATTATGACAAAACCCGGTATCATCATAGATGTGGTGGGCTCCTACTTCTATGACAAAAAATCATGACAGAAAATGGTCTTTTCGTCCTGGGCGGGCCGAAGACGTAGCTGCATGACATTCTTTGGGCCGTCCATGACGGAAAAAACCGTGGTAGAAGCGAGGGCGAGGAAAATTTTGGGGAGTTCCCGGTTACGGTGGGTGGTCGGGGGCCGAGCGATGCAGTTTTCTCTTGTACACGTACGCGCGTGTGTGCAAGGCCTTGGCTCTAACTGAACCCGAGCGAGGCGTTGGGCTCTAACTGAACCCGAGCGATTGCACTGCAGGCTACACATTACTGAACCCAAGCGATCGATCGATGGCTGTTATCTGAGCCCGATCAGGCGATTCCTTCGATACTGCTGCTAACTGAAGCCGATCTATGCTGCCTCTGGATGAATAGTGAGCATTGCAGGGGGGTCGGATGAACAGTGAGCGGTGCGGGTGGATGACCAGGACCCCGTGGCATTGTCTCTAGAAGAATAGGACCCAGATCGATCGAGCCGGTTGGGGCTGGATGAACAGGACCCCGTGGAGGGCTGGATGACCAGGACGACCCCGTGGAGGGCTTGATGAACAGTAGCCCGTGGAGGGGTGGTTGACCAGGAGCCCGTGGAGAGGGGTGGTTGAACAGTAGCCGGTGGAGTAGCACGCGGTGGAGGCTGGAGGAGCAGGAGCCCGTGGATGAACAGTCGCAGGTGGAGGCTGGAGGAGGTCGACGGTGGATGAACAGTAGCCCATGGAGGCTAGAGGAGGTCGACAGTGGAGATGAACTGTCACACCCTGATTTTCAAGGCGCAACACTTAAGATGATAAATCATGATAAAATGTGGTTTGACAAAAACTTTTGCATTATTTGACTTTTTATTTGGAGTTGGTTTTCCCTCTGTGTTTCAAGTGCACTTTAAAGTCAACACAACTCCACCTTCTATACCTCATCTCCTTGCCCCAAGCTTATGCCCAATGATCATGCCATGTGTATAGAGGAATATAGTATTTTCTTACAAAAATAATTTGGCCAAAAAGTATTTTCTAAAATTAGTTTTCCAAAAACCCCTGAATTGATGTTTGCACTGCAAGTACTTGATTTGGGGTGTAAAAAATATTTCAAAAGGTATATTTGAATCCTATTAGATATAGTACTCCCATAAACCACAAAAATATAATTTTAAAAGTTATTTTCCTATTTTATTTAAAAGCTTTTTCTTTAGGCCAGAAATGGTCTTTAATAGGTTAAAATTATTTTAATGCTTTAAAAATATTTTGGAAAAACCTAGGGAAACTCAGTGGACAAATATTGTCCATATATGAGAGTTTCAACACATGGTCATGTTCAAAATATTCGTCAAATCCCTCAAAAACCCTTTCTGGATATTTCAAGCTTTTGAAATATTTACAAAGGAAATATTCCCCAAAAATTCTAAGAAAATTCTATCATGGTATATTTGACATGTTTCATGATCTTTCCAAGTATCATGTGATGGAGAATAGTATAATCTCATGAAATCCCCTCAAAACCATTTCTGCCCATTTCAAGGATTTGAAATATTTCTACAGGAAATATTTTCGTAAAAATCCAAGGAAAATCCAGCAAGTCACAAATGCATATTGTGATCACCTTGCAAAGCCTCATGTCAATCAAGGTCATTTTGGTTCACCAAAATGCCGCAAAACCCTCTCTGACCAAAGTCAAATTTGAACAACTCCACATTGTCAACTGTCTCCTTTTGCTCTCAACCTTTGTGGGCATGTTCTAAACACTAAATGATGACACCACACCAAGTGGTGCATCAAGGAGGATAGTTTTGCATGTCTAGATCTTGGAAAACTCATATATGTTGATTTATAGGGTTTACAAAAGTTGCATTGGCAACTTTGCCCAAATGGACTCAACCTTGGTGGAACCTATTATTATCTCATGCCATTTGACCCTGTCAAGCCTCATGACAAGAGGAGTTCATCTTCTTGCCCAAACCAGCAACAAACACCTTCTGCCATTTTACTAAAACCCCTGTTTTGATCACTTCCACTCTTCTCCATGGCCCCAACTTTTTACCACACCTCCTCCTAACCTCCCTCTACCTCTGGCATTCAGCACAAGTCAATGCTTATTGACAAAGGGGATGGAACCACCAATTTTCTATTCTGGACTGCCCCATTTCCACTCTTCTCCTTCCTCTCTCTTCACCCACTGGCCACCCAAAGCATCCAAGGCCAAGATCCCTTCCTTAGCACCCCCAAATACTACTGGACATGCAAGGGCGTGCCCACAAGCATAGAAAATGGGCTGGACAGCCATATGGGCGCTCTGGAGCGCGCTACAGTGCGCACCCGCACTGTAGCCTCCCCCTTCCAACCGCCTCCGGCCACCTCGGGCCTCCCCAGCGCGCCCGACGAGACACCTCGATGTCTGCAGCAAGCAACTTTGTCGGCCCCCTCCTCTCTCTCCCTTTCCGTCTCTCCTCGCATGCGGACAGAGCGCCGCCCGAGCGCGCCAGTCATTGCCCATGATGGGGACCCGCTCTGCCGCGTTCCCCGCTCCCTCTCTTCTCCCCCCTGGGCATAGTCGACCCCCACGAACGCCCTAGACTCAGCGCAGAACCCTCCCGAGGCCCGTAGCGACGAGCACGAGCTCGCCGGCGCACGAGCCCAGGGTGGACCACCGCTCGCCTATATAAAGCATCCCCGAGCCCTCCTCTCGCCACCACTTGTCCCCTCCCACTCTGAATAGCCCCACTGGGCCTCCCGTTCATCCCCAGAGCCGCCCAAGCTTGAGATCGAGATCGAGCTCCGCCGCTTCGGGTCGCCGTGGATCTCGTGGTACAGGCCTCCTTTACCCTCTCTCTCTCTCGATCTGGAACCGCCTCACCTCTCTTACCATTTCCCCTTTGTCTCCCCTCTCTATTGCAGCCGGAATTGACCGGGGAAAGCACCTCCCGAAGCTCTGCCACCGGCTTCCTCGTCGCCGGCGAACCCCTGCACCCCGGGAACCAACTCCACCTCCACCTGAACGGCGACTCTGTTCTGAGCACATCGGTGCCCTTAGATCGCCTCGCCGCCGGTGAGCTCGCCGCCCTCTTTGACCCAAGGTTGATGACGACGGCCATGGGGCCCGTCCGTCAGCCTCATGTCCTGACGTGTGGGTCCCACACGTCAGGTTTAAAACACATGTGCGCGTGCACCAGTTCGCTGCATCGGCTGGAGACGTATTTCCCAAATACGCCTTCGACGTGGCGGCCTCGCGCGGGCTGAATTCCCTCTGGGCCTGCTGCACTGTGGCCTTTCTGGCCCAGTGGCACAGTGCCACTTTTCTTTTTCTTTTTCTATCTGTTTTATAAAAATTCCACAGGATAAAGTATTTATCCAAAGGAATAATTCCCACTCCTAAAATCTTAGAATATTCCACCTATTTATTGATGTAACATTCATGCACATCCATCACACTTTTCTATACTGTTCAAATTTAAATTCAAATTTGAGCATTTAAATCTTGCTTTGAAAATCCATTTCCACTATTCCTTAACCCCAAATCCAAAACTAGGAATTTTCCCCTTCTTAGATTTCCCCCTAGTATTTATCAAAAATAAGTTGACATTTTCTTGAGCACTTTGATTTTTCTGTTTTACTATTACCTTATTTTCCCGTCATTTCTTTTGCGACGAATAGATCCCGTATTTGACGAAGTAATTGGATAAGAAGGAGAAGGACTTGAAGACTTTGAAGACCAAGGCAAGCAGCCCTTTGACCATGTCTATGAAACCCTTTTTATGCATGTCATATAGCACCATATTGTTGTGGCAACGGAATCACGATGAGGTGGTAACCACCTTGATTGGTTGCCACCGTACTTCCTCGTTGATACTTGCATTGTGCATGACCCTACCTTCTTATGAGTGTTATGCCGGTGGGAGTAGATACGATGCTAAAGTAGATGCTACGCAAAAAGGGACAGGTATATGCATGATGAAGAAGACAAAGTATTTTCAAAAGACTTTTCGAAAACCCCGTCAGGTGCCACTTATGCCCGAGGGAGATGATGAGATGGGTAACCACTTGATGACGAAGTGGTGTACCGAGGCAAGTGTGTGTTGTTTTCGAAAACGGATTAGATTTAAGATTTGTCAACTGTCCCAACCTTACATGCGCAACCACTCTACCCTTGTATGGGAAAGGGCATTATTGATTACCTAGGCCGATACTAGCTTCGAGCCCGCATTACTAGTGACGGGGGAGATTTGGTGCTCTCTCTCGGGATGGGGTCGTGCCAGGTAGGGCGGCCATGAATGTTTTTACAGGGCACCGGATACATCGTTGTGTCCCCTCTCGGATGTTATGATCTCGAGTGAGTCTCGTATGATGTACATCGTGAGGATACGGAATAACGAGTGGACTCCTTGTTAGTGTCGTCTAGGGAAAGATAGTGATCGGGTGCTTACCCCGGGTACTTGAGGTACTGCGGGTCGTGAACGACCCGGAAGTTCCCTGGATCTTGTGGGTAAAGTGTGCAACCTCTGTAGAGTGTAAAACTATTCGAATAGCCGTGTCCACGGTCACTGACAGTTGGGCGGTGCTGCTTAAACTACGTCTAGAGTTTCACAAACCGTGTGTGTGTTGATAAATCTATTGGGGTTAAGTCAGAAGGCTTGACATGATGATCAAGTTGGATTGGTGTCCAACTCCGCTTATGTTGATATCTGTAACTTGTTCATATGGATGTCTGTTCTCTCATGATGCATACTTTACATGTTGGCAGATCATGTCATTGCATGCAAAACTAGCTTTCTGCAAACAACCTACTTAGTGCTATATCTTTGCATTATTGTGCTTTGTTCCAATCATGGGTTGCTTGCGAGTACATTCAAAGTACTCATTGGCTTGACACTGGTTATTTTATTGGCCAGGCATGGAAGAACAGGAGTTCGAAGAAGAGTTCTTTGGAGACGAACATGCGAACTAGGACGTTTCCCAGTCAGAATGCCTGTAGGGTTAAGGCAGATGGCATGGGTTCTACTTATCGACGAAGATTTCCGCTGCTTAAGTTTATTTGGTATTCAGCCCCCGTGGCTTTATCTATGTAAGACTTGACCATAATGGTCATAATTTGTGTAAGATGGTATGTATGGATGTAAGACTCCTGTTATTCAGCTTCTGTGTGTTCATTGAGCATTGATCTCTGGGATCACTGTACACGTGCATTCGATGATCACGACTTATGAGTCGGGGTCCCCATAGAGCTGGTATTAGAGCCATCCTAACTGTAGGAAGCCTTCGTTAGCATGGTCGTTAGTTAGGGTAAAACTATTTACGAAACTACTACTAGTTTTCAAAATTATTTGTACTTCTCTTCCCTTCTTAGTTTTTCGAAAACTAAGGTATACTTTCCTTATTGATCTCTTCCCCTTCAAAACCTTTGGTCGCTAGAACCCTTATTCCCCTGACCATTGGATTCCTTGTAATCCTCGTGCATAATCTAGAAGGAAGATGCCTTGCCAGACATTCACCCACATCTCCTAAACACAAGATTGGTGACACCACAGCAAGACAATGCCAACAGAAGATACGCCTTCGAGGAATGAGGACATGAAGACCCAGTGGATGGAGACACCTTTGAATTTGCCCCAGGATGATGCAACCTTGTCCTATGATGATCAGGGTGTAAGATATGCATGACCATGATAGAGATCTCTAATAGAGCAATCATGTCCTTACCGTTGTTGTGTCGGCAACCACCGGTGGATGAGAACCTCACCATTTGGTCCGCCTCACTATAGTGAGTAGGAAAACGGTTCACTTCATCCCACGCTCTTGGTGTTGATGTTTTTATCAATGTAACCGACATGTTGGACCTCTACTATGCCTTGTTAATATCATTGCATAAGGGATTACCTACCTGGTACCGTCAACGCCTTAGAAGGCAAAAGGGGTCGTCATGATTCAGAAGACAACAGAAACCGAGTCAATGCCTGCTACGAGGAGCCACCTTCACCCCATCACTTCAACAGGCGAGAAGTTGTTGAGGAATCTTCAGGCTCAACCTGGTATTGTTTCATCGAACAACTACAAGAGACGTAGCAACACCTGAGGAAAACCCAAAAGACTGCATGAGGCACAAAGTAAAGCACGACTACTTAGTCCGAGAACCCCTAGGGTAGGATGAGTCGTATACCCCCTATTCGTAGTCGAGTCCGTATGATGGTTCGAATAGAACCATGACTGTGTGTTTCTTGTTTTTATTTGTTTGTGTTTTGATATAAGTCGCACTTTTGCCCTAGGCAACAAGTACGCGACTATATCACCTTCCTTGTTTTCCTTTGTTTGGCCCTTTTTGGCGCCTGTTTGTTTGCACATGCACTATAAAAACCCCTTTAGGCATTCCCCTCCTCTATGCTACTTTTCCCTCTCATTTATCTCTCCTTAACTGAAGATCGGCAAGACAAGGTACACCAAGGATTCTACTTCGACAACCAACTAGCACTGAAGAACTTTTCTACAGCCTCCTCGACCAAGTAAAACCCCGTAGAGTTATGTTTAACCCCCCAGACTAGAAACCCATTCCTAGACCCTTCGAGACTTCACGAGATACCCCAGCTCGAGTCCTTAACCATGTGCTTAACCCATAGAATTGCAAGAGAACCAGTTAAGCCTCTGTAAACCTTGCACATCACTGGGTTCATTATGGAACTAGTGGACATAGTGAACGAGCACATTATCATCCTAATATAGCACCAGAACTGATGATGCCATAGGAAAAACCAATTTGGGGATATATGAACAGAGGACAAATGACTTGATGAGTTTATATCAGTGACCTTGACACTAGTAGAAAACCACCCATTAGTCCCGGTTCGTAAGGGCCTTTAGTCTCGGTTCATGAACCGGTACTAATGGGTCGTTACTAGTGCCTCCAACCATTAGTCCCGGTTCAAACACGAACCGGGACCAATGTGCCTCCACGTGGCCCTGTGCGCCGAGCCCAGTCAGGCGGCCTTTGGTCCCGGTTGGTGGCTCCAACCGGGACCAAAAGTCAATTTTTCTTTTACAAAAGTGGCTGCTTTAGGGGTTTTGGGGGTTATTTTTAGGTTGTTATTATAGCTAGCTAATAGAGAGAAGTGTCCTCTCTTATATCTTCGTCCTTGGTTTATCAACGCTGCTGCTATGTTTATTGCACCCGTAGATATAACATGCTCATGCATGCTTGCATCATACATCATCATATATATATAATAACAAGTCCTACTAATCATGCATCATCATACAACTTCTACTCGTTATTAATAATAAGTCATACGATCATCCTCCTCATAGTCATCGAACCCAACCCTACATAATTGTTCTTAGCACATGATCATCAGTATCAGGTAGGACCTAAACACCCTTAAGGTAAAATAGCATAAAACAATATAGACCCTGACTCTCCATTATGAAGAATAGCGATCATCCTGTCTCCAATTCTTACCCTTTGCTGCTTATTGCTTCCAAGAAGCTCCTTACGACTGTCCATACATTTTTTCCATTCTTTGATTGTTATGTCTCCACTTCTTTTAGAAACCCGGTATGGACAGTTGAGATTCGTAGGACGACCTGGTTGTATGTTCAAAACATGAAGGCTACCATGCGTATACATCAGATGAGGCACACAATCATTCGGGACTATCTGTTGAAAAACATAGTAATAACTTCGTAGTTAGCAATGATGTACTAGTTTTAGAAGTGTGCAAAAAGATGCACGGATGTTGTAATAGTAAAAAATAATCTTACCAGGGTATCTCCATGGTAGTTACCGTAGTTCAACACGTGCACTAGTGGCACGTATTGACCATAATGTTGAGGAGTTTGATTGTAGATATTGTAATTCTCAAGATCAGTACAAAATCCGACCAGATGATTTTTCTCCTGATAAGTTAATTCGGAGCCTTCGGTGTAGTACGTTCTGTCTACCATCTTCCGCACATTCTTTGAAGAATGAAAATAAGCTGTCAATGGAGATAAGTTGTCAACTATATATTTTGAAATAAACAATATAAATTACTTAATAACTATGTTTAGCTCACATGAGGGAAGAATTGGAGGTGTATCCACAAGGACCCAAATCGAAGGTCTCTCTTGCTCGATTGTAGGATCACCAAGATCCATGGTGAGAAGCATACCCTCATCAAGACCATACATCTTGCAAAATGCATCCAAATTTTTGCAACCAAAATGGGTTACACTCCGAGCATTGTATAGCTTTACTTGAAAATCCACACCATGATGGGTACTTAGGATAATTTTTTTGGTTTCGAAACTTTCATGGTCTTCAAAACCCATCCTCTCCAAGACATAGCGTCTTGCAAAGCATGGGATAAGCTAGTCAAATTGGAAAAGTTGAAAAATACACGTTAAAATAGTTGAAGTCGTGCTTAATTACGAAAAAAACTATTGTCGTCGTTGGGTACCGTATGAACATCGCAGGTCTCCTCGAGCTTAATGCTGAAGCGCCGATCTTCGTCCAGCTCAATGAACCTGTCGCAGATACCTCGGTCGTCGTGGCACCAGTCGCACTCCCCCGGGCGGTTTTCGTCGTCCGATGAGTACGACATTTCCGGCCTACGTTCATAGTTCAAATATTAAACTAGATCATTATTATTAATCACGGGTTGACTATCGATGATCGATGTACGTAGCTCCTCTTTCATTCCCGAATGCATTATTATACCAAATTGTCTAGCACACGGGAATGAAGGAGAACTTATCCAATATGAGCATTCAATAAGCAAAACCAAATCATAAAATAAGCAAAACTAAATCATAAAATAAAGTATAGTATTCAAATTAGCATGCATTCAATAATTATAAGCAAAAGTACATCATCTCTTGGTGTCCGTACATCGTCGAATATTATCACTAATACAACTAGAACCGTAGCGCCCGACGGGTATCGACGTGGGCGGTGGACACCCAAAGATAAGGAACCATCACAGGATCATAGCTCCAGTGAGATCCCTGAAGAACCTGCCAGGTATTGTCGAACCTCCCCTCCAATGCAACCATGTAGCGACGGACGTGCTCGTCCTCCTCGCTGACACGGTGACGTACCACCTCCGCGGTGTCCGGATGCCTCACCACCGTTACTGGCCCACGCGACCGCCACCAAACAAGGATCGGGTCAACAATGGGCTGCCTCACCAACCTACGTCCCCCGGAAGGTAGCACCTCCCAATACCAGCCCGGCGGAGCCCAGTCCCGAACATGGCCCTGATCAAGCAGGCCTCCACCGCCAAGTCGACGATGACAAGGATGCGGGATAGGCATCGCCGACGTCGACGCGGGAACTACTTCTATATATAGTTAAATAAAAGTAGTTTTATTAATTAAATCAACTATCTAGTTCAACTACTAAGCACTTATTATAAATAAATAAGTAGTACTTACTAAAAACAAACTACTTCATTATATAGTAAAATAAATTAGTTTATTAAATCAACTAGCTAGTTCAACTATATATAAACTACTTCTTATTTTTTTCCTTTTTCTAAATACTATGAACAAAAAAATCATTAAAATTCTATGAACAAAATTAATTACACAATCTAAATATCACCAAAAAAATCTATTAATAATAATATCACCAAACATGCATATTCAATAATAATATCACCAAAAAAATCTATTAACAGAAAAAAATCTAACATAATATGAACAAATTAATTACTACAC
>NC_041391.1:224750189-224759268 GCF_002162155.2 Triticum dicoccoides
TAAATAGAAGAAAAAATAATTTTGATTAACTTTACTAAAAAAATAGCATAGATGCTTATTTTTAATGACTTATTACGACTCAGAAATAAAAACAAAAGAATAAATATAACAGAAAAGAAAAAAAACTATATAGAAAACTACTCAGAAATGAATAGAAGCAAAAAATAGTTGTGATTAACTGTACTAAAAAGGAGCATATATGCTTATTTTTAATGGCTTATTACAACTCAGAAATAAAAAGAAAAAAATAAATATAGCAGAAAAGAAAAAAAACTATATAAAAAACTACTCAGAAATGAGCATAGATGCGCTTATAGAGGAAATTCAACTTAAATTCATAACGAATTTCAAGAGAAATCTGTATGAATTTAAGCTAAATTCCCTATATAAGGGCATCTATTTTCATTTTCAGAGGAGCTCAATAAGGCAGAGAGGGAGGGGCTTATAAACCGGTCTGGTTCCCCTTCGGTTGGCGAGGTGGGACTAAACTCTGGCCGCAACGAGGACCAACCCTTTAGTCCCGGCTGGTGGCATGAACCGGGACTAATGGGCAGCCTTTGGTCCCGGTTCAAGCCACCAACCGGGACCAATGGTGTTGGGCCAGGAGCGAGGCCCATTGGTCCCGATTCGTCCCACCAACTGGGACCAATAGGTCCAGACGAACCAGGACCAATGGCCCACGTGGCCCGGCCGGCCCCTGGGGCTCAGGAACCGGGTCCAATGCCCCCATTGGTCCCGGTTCTGGATTGAACCGGGACTAATGGGCTGGACCGGCCTGGACCATTGTCCCCTTTTCTACTAGTGTGAGGAATTATCTGAGACTCTTTGGTGGATTATAAGGCTACCATGTTGGTAGATGAACTTGGTGGGATCATGATTATAGAGTAGCATAGCTTTCATTACCCCTGAGTAAATTGGATTTATAGGACAATTATGATCGCAAGATGAAACTCCTGGAAGTGCAAGGATTTGACTTGATCAGATGATATTGATAGGAGACAGTTGGTATTACGTAAATAACTTGAGGGAAACATGTAGGATTCCTCGTTGGACAAGAGCTTTGGATTTAAATAGGTGATCCTAGTTGAGTATAGATGCTGAGTTAGACTACATTGTTCGGAGTAAATTGGATTTAGATTAAAGATCTCGATCATGATACCATGTTCTCGGTGGACGGAAAACTAGGAGATTGGATAAATTATTAGAATTGATTTAGGGATCTATATACTCCCGACCTTGGAGTTTACTTGACCATGATAATGGAAATTGCTGGACTGCCTATAGTAAGGTAGCCCTTTCCAGTATTTGTGGATTATAGGATATTAGAAGATCGTGTGGAACACCATAGAGATTGGATTTGAAGAACTACTGGATCATGTAGTGATTGGTGTAGTTAATGGGTTGTTGGAATTGATTCATAGGAAGGAAACAAGATCTGGAGTGGCTTACGACGTGTTTCCTTGGGATAGAGATGCTTTATCTTAGACCTAGGAGGAATAGGCTGAGCACTTGGATTGTCATGTTCAAGCTTAACAGCTTGTATGTTCTACCCATGGATTTTTAGGGGTAGACATACATATGAGTTTGGGGATTGTAGACATATATGGTTTTGTTAGACCTCCTCTCGAGAGTCATGAGGATATGAATCACATGAGTGATGATTGGAGTTGACCTATACAAAATGATGCTATCGGTGATATGATGTGATTTGTTTAAAGGACTAGATAGACTATTGGCATCTCAAAAACCGTGCTTAAAGATAAGATGATAAATGTTCACTCGCACACTAGAATCCTTGAAACCCTTAAGCCCTACCAAGCCACAACATGGTCGGATCATGACCATGGGATTTGGCTCTAGGTCAAGTAGACCCTGGCCAACACTCAACCGTGACTACCACCCATACCCCAGCCTACTTTACGTACCCCATAGACTTCATGGAGTACTAGGACAAGTTGGTTGTCATCTTTAATTGGTGACCTACTTGTCTACCCAAAGACAGAAGAAGAACCGTTCAGCTGGTTAGGGAGCATTTGAAGACCGCCATGTCAAGGAGGAAGAACTACACCAACCACCATCGTCAAGAAGTAAACATCTGCGTCAAAGACCAGGTGTATCTGCAAGCCACGTCTCTCAAAGGAACCAAGCATTTCCATGTCAAAGGGAAGCTCACACCAAGATTTAACAACCCCCTCTGAGGTCACTACAAGACAAAGGATAGACGGCTACCAGCTAGAGAGTTACCACCTGAGTTACCCACTGTGCGTAATGTTTCCACATGACACAACTCCGGGAGTGTTTTCGACTTCCTAGCTAGCCCAATCACTAACAAGGACATCAATCATCGAGCCATCGACCCCCAGCCCAACCAGACCTACATGAGAAACCACTTAGCAACATGATCAAGCCGAACTCATACACGGAGCCACACCATCAAGTACCTCAAGGTTCAATGGAGCACCACTCGGAAACAAAAGCAGTATGAGGACGTGAAGACTACCCCGAATCCAAGTTTCCATATTCCTTTCCACGCCTAGTTTGGGAATCTCAGGGACGAGATTCTTGTAAGGGGGTAGGTCTGTCACACACTGATTTTCAAGGCACAACACTTAAGATGATAAATCATGATAAAATGTGGTTTGACAAAAACTTGTGCATTATTTGACTTTTTATTTGGAGTTGGTTTTCTCTCTGTGTTTTTCAAGTGCTCTTTAAAGTCTACACAACTCCACCTTCTATACCTCATCTCCTTGCCCCAAGCTTCTGCCCAATGATCATGCCATGTGTATAGAGAAATATAGTATTTTCTGACAAAAATAATTTGGCCAAAAAGTATTTTCTAAAATTAGTTTTCCAAAAACCCCTGAATTGAGGTTTGCACTGCAAGTACTTGATTTGGGGTGTGAAAATATTTCAAAAGGTATATTTGAATCCTATTAGATATAGTACTCCCATAAACCACAAAAATATAATTTTAAAAGTTATTTTCCTATTTTATTTAAAAGCTTTTTCTTTAGGCCAGAAATGGTCTTTAATAGGTCAAAATTATTTTAATGCTTTAAAAATATTTTGGAAAAACCTACGGAAACTCAGTGGACATATATTGTCCATACATAAGAGTTTCAACACATGGTAATGTTCAAAATATTGGTCAAATCCCTCAACAACCCTTTCTGGATATTTCAAGCTTTTGAAATATTTACAAAGGAAATATTCCCCAAAAATTCCAAGAAAATTCTATCATGTCACATATGACATGTTTGATCTTTCCAAGTATCATGTCATGGAGAATAGTATAAGCTCACGAAATCCCCTCAAAACCATTTCTGCCCATTTCAAGGATTTGAAATATTTCTACAGGAAATGTTTTCATAAAAATCAAAGGAAAATCCAGCAAGTCACAAATGCATATTGTGATCACCTTGCAAAGCCTCATGTCAATCAAGGTCATTTTGGTTCACCAAAATGCCCCATTACCCTCTCTGGCCAGAATCAAATTTGAACAACTCTACATTGTCAACTTTCTCCTTTTGCTCTCAACCTTTGTGGGCATGTTCTAAACTCTAAATGATGATACCACACTAAGTGGTGCATCAAGGAGAACAGTTTTGCATGTCTAGATCTTGGAAAACTCATATATGTTGATTTTCAGGGTTTAGAAAAGTTGCATTGGCAACTTTGCCCAAATGGACTCAACCTTGGTGTAACCTATTATTATCTCATGGCATTTGACCCTGTCAAGCCTCATGACTAGAGGAGTTCATATTCTTGCCCAAACCAGCAACAAACACCTTCTGCCATTTTACAAAAACCCCTGTTTTGACCACTTCCACTCTTTTCCATGGCGCCAACTTTTTACCACACCTCCTCCTAACCTCCCTCTACCTCTGGCATTCAGCACAAGTCAATGCTTATTGATCAAGGGGATGGAACCACCAATTTTATATTCTGGACAGCCCCATTTCCACTCTTCTCCTTCCTCTCTCTTCACCCACTGGCCACCCAAAGCATCCAAGGCCAAGATCCCTTCCTTAGCACCCCCCAAATACTACTGGACATGCAAGGGCGCGCCCACAAGCATAGAAAATGACCTGGACAGCCCCTTCCATCCACCTTCAGCCACCTCGCGCCTCCCCAGCGCGCCCGACGAGACGCCTCGACGTCTGCAGCAAGCTACTCGGTCGCCCCCCTCCTCTCTCTCCCTCTCTGGCTCTCCTCGCATGCGGACAGAGCACCGCCCGAGCGCGCCAGCCATTGCCCACGATGGGGACCCACTCTGCTGCGTTCCCATGCTGGGTTTTACCTCCATCGAGAGGGCCCGAACCTGGGTAAACACCGGTGTCCCTTACTTTTTGTTACCATCAGCCTTGACGCACAGATCGGGACCCCCTACCTGAGATCCGCCAATTTTGACACCGACGTTGGTGCTTTCATTGAGAGTTCCTCTGTGACGTCGCCGTCAGGCTCGATGGCTCCTTCAATCGTCATTAACAACGTGGTCCAGGGTGAGACTTTCCTCCTCAGACAAATCTTCGTGTTCGGCGGCTTCGCGCTGTGGGACAATTCGCTTGGCCACTTGGAGCAGATCGATAGCTATGCCCCCGGCCATCAAGTAAGGTTCGGAAACCTGAACTAAACGGCGGATATCCGTAGAGACTTGATCTTCGACGGATGTGGGCCAGCGCCAGAACGCCGAATAGTGGCGATGAGCACGGCTTAGGCCTGCTGTCAGACGTCGCTCGGGATATCGTCCCGGCAGAAGCCTCGGATATAAATCCGGGACAGGTTGCTTCGCCTAAGGATGGAGGGCTGGACCCCGCCCCACAGGCCGTACCTTCATCGGCGATGGAGCCGAACACAGGTTTCACCTCTGAGGGAACCTGTGACTCCGGACCCCCAGATTCATATCCGGACACAGGTTCCAGTCCGCGCACCCCCGAGCCCGCCGATCCTGGTTGGGCTTCGGTGATGGAGTTCACCACGGCAGACGTATTTCATCACTTGCCCTTTGGCGACATGCTGGACTTATTGAAGTCTCTCTCCTTGTCAAGAGACTCTGAGCCGAACTATGTCTGGCTCGAGTGGGAAGTAGACAACGATGGAATTCGTTGCCCACCCACCACCCACTTCATTGCCACGATCGATGATCTAACCAACGTGCTTGACTTTGACTCTGAAGACATCGACGATATGGATGACGATGTAGGAGAATCACAGGAGCCACCGCTCATCGGGCGGTGGACGGCCACCTCCTCATATGATATATATATGGTGGACACTCCGAAGAAACTAATGGCGACGAGGCAACGGAGGACAACCCCTCAGGAAGAAAGGCAAAACATGTGCATTATCGGTACCACTCCAAACCCCGCCACACCAAAAGCGGCCCCAGAAACGAGAGCAGTCCGGAAGGTGCCAAAAAGGAATACAACCCGAGTCAGCCTACACCTAAGCAGGCCGGACCAATGATGACGGGATACTGGGAGAGGGACAATAACACACCCCCCTCCGATGACGAGGCAAGCCTCGGCAACGACGAATTCGGCGTACCAGAGGACCAAGTGGAACAAGTTCGCTTCAAGCGACGGCTCATGGCTACAGCAAGGAGCCTGCAAAGGAAACAAGAGCAGCTCAAAGCTGACCAAGATGCGCTATTGGATAGGTGGGCCAAGATACTGGCCGCCGAAAAATATGAACTCGAGAGCCCCAATAAAGGGCACACACGGCACAACTGGCTACCTCAACTCGAGCAGGAAAACCATGGGCACGCACACAGACGCCCATGCATCACTATGGTCCAAGGCGGCAAGAACTAGATACGAAGAGGCACCCTCAGACCTCAGCATAAATGTCATAAACATCAAGACAAGGAAGCTGGTGCCAAGTCCGGCAACGCTCAGTCCGACAAACAGGCAAAGAGCAGCACAAGGCTACTCGACCGAAGACACACGCAGGATCAGCCGTGTGAAATTCACGGTACCTCGAGAAGGACGGCAAAGCATACCAATAGAGAATGCAGGATTCTCAAAACAAAGCGGCTGGTCGCACGCCGGAAGCAATAAAGGAGAGATGCCTCGTCAAGAAACCCCCAGAGCATAACAGTACGGCCGACCACCCAGGACCACCTAAACCATGGCAAGTTAATTGCAGTGCATCTAGACCTAGTATTCTGGGGGCTCCATAACATACAAATCCCACAAGGGTATGACGCCACGGAAAACATCTCCTAAAAGATGTAAGGTGCAAAGGCCAAGTTCTGTTGGCCCACCACTCTAAACGGTTGCCTTCGGACCATCCAAAAATGCTACACCAAAGAATAAATCCTCGGCACCTTCCCATACGATAGCTTACCGTATGCTAACGGGAAAAACCACGTCAACTACATTCTACGTGGTAAATTACCCAGACCAACCATCCGGACATCCACTGCGGAGTCCGTACTACCTCACGGTCTAACGACTGGGCACACCAGGGCCCGATTAGGGACCCTGGGAGCAACTACAAGAGGACACCTAGCTGTCTTCAAGCATTTCACATTTGCAAACTAACGATTGACGCAGAACAGAACTGGCAGCATGGAATTATCCCGGACACACAAAGGAAGGAACATGCAGGTAGAAGGCAGTTCGGATTCATTCTCGACCATCTCACAGCCCCCTCCAGTCTGGCCATAACAGGTTCTGTCAAACAACACCTCTTACCATACATCATACTAATATGCATAGACATAAAACTCTACTACAACGGGTAAATAGGAATTATCGGCTGTCGTTTATCGCTGATGCCTCTTTGCCGAAAATGAAAGCCACGCTCCGCATTTGCGTGGTTGCACCAGGGGCTCCACAGTATGGCAAGCAAGTCCGACCACCTTTTCGGTCGTTTGGCACCCCGAACTTATAGCACTATATGCATCTGCTCCGAATCATGTCTTGGGTCATTGGTTGGGTTTGCCCGGCTCCCATGTTTTGGTACCTTACGTTCCGTTCTATCGTCTAAGGTAGCGCTGGGAGAACTACTGCGATTGTGTCTCGATTCAGCCGGACGAGCACCTCAGTAGAGAAAGCCAAAAACCGACTGTCATGATGAAGCGAGAGCCGATCCGCTGTTCGAGAGGTCATAAAATCCCTAAAGATTTATTCCGCATAACGCCATCATAAATGCTATGTCACATCCCTAGCTTCTGGCATTGCTCTAGGTTAGCTTCATGTGTGTATCATGTCTATATTTTTGAAACTTGAATTGAGGAATATTGGAAGCCTCAAAACCCTAAATAAAAGAGGGGCAAAAACCCTGGAAATCTCATTCATTGCTCCAAAGTGCTCCTCTTAAATGTTTGATAATTTTTGGTAAGGGTTCTGGTCCCAACCAAAATATTGAACATTTTTAAGGATTTATTCTTGGGACTTTGAATTTAAATCCTTAGCTATTTGAATTTGAATTATATTCATATAATTAGAATATAATTTAAATACCCCTGAAATATTTTATAAGCTTTTGGAAAAGTCCATCTAGCATTATAAAATATTCAGAGGAGTTTTTGGCATTGTTTGAATTATTTTTTTAAAATTCAAAACAGTGGCAAAATAATTTAAATAAAACAAAAACAGAAGAAAAATATAAAAACAGAAATAAAAAGAGAGAGAGAGACTACCTGGGCCACTTACCTGTAGCCGGCCCAGCTGGCCAGCTCCTCCCGCTGGCCCAGCCCACCGCCGCCTCCCTCCCCTGTCGCCTTCCTCCTCTGCCAGGAGGACGGGCACGCGCCCGGCGCGCGCGGCCACGCGCCCCGGCCACCTCCTCCCTGCTTCGGCCACCTCCTGCCTCCCTGCTTGCCTCCACTACTCCCTGGAGACGCCACGCGGCCCCCACGAACTCCCTCACTCTCCCGTATCTCTCCCTCCGTCCCTATCCCCTCTGCTCTCTCTCTCTCACGATCGACCACGAGCACCCGAGAGCACCGACGAGCTCCACCGCGGCCAGTGTCCACCCCTCGCCTCGGCGATGCTTCCAGAGGAACCGCCGCACCTTCCTCTTCGTCCCCACCAACTCACGTGACGCCGGGAGCCCTGCATCGCCGCTCACGTCGCCGTTCCCCTCCTCGGCCACCGGAACTCGCCGCCGTTCGATTCGCCGGCTCCGGACCATCCCCGGCCTCGTCTCCGCCTCGAATGGATCCACTGTGAGCCTCCGCTGCCTCTCCTGTGCTCGCCCCCTCCGTTCTCGCCCCCTAGCCCCATCTCCCACCGCGGCCGAGAACTTCTCGCCGCCGGCCATGGCGTGGCCGTGGCCACAGCCACCGCAGCTCGTTCCCGAGCCCACCATCGTGATCAGCACGATCGCATGAAACCGTAGACACCCACAACGCCTCCTCCCGTGCTCTGTAACGCCACCCCGAGATTGCCCGAGCTCCGGCAGCCGAAAAAGAGCTCGCCGCCGGCAGCTCCGGCCACCCCGCGCCTTTCCATCGCCTTCTCCGGATGCGCACGAGCACTAGGAACCCACAGAGCCTCTCCGCGCGGCGTTTGGACGCCAGAGCAAGAAACCCGAGGGTCTCCGCCGTCTCGGCCTCGCCGGCGTCAAGCCGCCGGCGGGTTAGGCCCTGTTGACCAGGGGTTTGACCCCCCCCCCTGGGTCGATGACAGGTGGGGCCAGCCCCCCTGTTAATTAGTTTAGTTTATTTTAACTAATTACCCCCCCTGCTGACACTGACATGCGGGCCCAGGCTCTAATTAAAATTAGGTTAGTTAGTTAGTCACTGACGTGTGGACCCCACACGTCAGGTTTGACCCTGACCGACCCCTGTTGACTTGCTGACGTCACGGTGACGCACTGCTGACGCAGTAAATGTTTTCTGGAATTTAAATAATTCTTAAATGATTTATTATTCCAGAAAATGCCTAAAATTTCTAAAATTCATAGAAATTCAACCGTAACTCCAAATTAAATAAATTATATATGAAAAATTATCAGAAAAATTCAAGGAATCCATCTGTACCATTTTCATGCATGTTAGAATAACTTATAGCTGCTGTTTAGCACAAATCAATTAAAGGGCATTTAATAATCACATATGGAGTTT
>NC_041391.1:224759388-224781459 GCF_002162155.2 Triticum dicoccoides
AATTTGAATCTTGTATTCAAACCAACTCCATTTAACTTGTTGCTAGATGCATTAGCCCAAAACACATTCATTTTGCCATGTCATGATCATGCATCATATTGTGCATTGCATTGATTGTGTTCCCTTCTGTGTTGCCGGTATTTGTCCCCTCTCGATAGACGTGATACCGATGATGTGATCGTTGACACGGATGAAGACTCAATGCTATCTTCAGAAGTGCCAGGCAAGCAAAACCCCCTTGTTCATTCCGATAAAATCCCACTCTCTCGCTCCTGCTCTCTTTTACTGCATTAGGACAACAACGACATATTTGATACTTGCTGCGGTAGAACCCTTTATCCTTTGCATGACCTGTCATTGCCACAGTAAATAGATGAAACCCACTAGCATGAGTAGGAGTTGTTTGAGCCCTGATGTGCCTACTCATTCATGCTTGTTTGTCATGCCTGCTACTGCTTAGAGTTGAGTCAGGTCTGATTCATCGGGGATGAATCAGAGGCGTGTGAACATGTCCTACTATGGGTGAACTAAGTGTGTGAACACGATTTGGTAAAGGTAGCGGTGAGAGGCCATGTAGGAGTACATGGTGGGTTGTCTCATTGCAGCCGTCCTCAGGAACTGAGTTCTGTGTTTGTGATCCATGACCAGTTACTACCACACATTGGGTTCCGGTAACTCGACCCCTCTCGACTTATTAATCAACATGATCTCTGTCCAGGAGTTGCAACTAGTTTCTGGTGTTTGTAGGTAGTGTTAGTAGTCTACCAAGTGGCACCCGGTACAGGTGGGCTTGGGACAGACTAGGCACAGTGGCACGGTGTACCAAGTGGCACCCGGTTGGTGGGCTTGGGAACCCTGCACACATTGTTTGGGGCCGTAAGCGACACCCCGGCCGGATCTCCTTGCGGATGGAACCTGAATAGGCGATAAACCTGGACTAGAGACTTGTTCGGTTAGTCAGGTCGTGGCCGACTCCCTCGCCCGGCTTCCGCTTGAAGGTTGCCGAGGTACATGACGTGTACAGGGCGATAAGTGGCGAGAGCGTGTGTGAAGAAGTACACCCCTGCAGGGTTAACATCATCTATTCGAATAGCCGGATTCCTCGGATATGGAAACTTGGACCCCTTGCATAGTTCATAGACAAGTGAAAGTGGATACTCTAAAATACGCAAGATAAGCGTGAGTGCTATGAATGGCGTTCCCGTAGGGAGACGGGAGCGGATCCATAGTGGTGTATTGATATGGTGAATATGTGGACTCGTGTGCGCCACCTCAAAAGAGTCGCTTGCAGTCGTAGTTAGGATAGCCACCGAGTCAAGCTGGCTTGCTGCAGTTAAACCCCACCACCCCTTTGTTGATAATGATGCATATGTAGTTAGTTCTGATGTAAGTCTTGCTGGGTACATTTGTACTCACGTTTGCCTATTTTATGTTTTTGCAGAGAGACTTCGGTCTCACTAGTAGTTCCACGTGGGCTTCGACGTTTAGCTTGTTACCTCAGCTACGATCTTGTGCCCTCGGCAGGATCTGGAAGATAGTCAGGCTTTTCAGCCTTTTTCATTTATAGATGTCTGTACTCAGACATGATAGCTTCCGCTTGTGCTTGATTGTATGCTCTGAGTGTTGGGTCATGAGACCCATGTTTGTAATGTCTCGCTCCTCGGAGCCTATTGAATAAACTACTTGGGTCGTAGAGTCATTTTGTGATGCCATGTTGTATTGCACATATCGAGCATATTGTGTGTATGTTATTGAAATGCTTGGTATGTGTGGGATCTGACAATCTAGTTGTTTATCTTTAGTAGCCTCTCTTACCGGGAAATGTCTCCTAGTGTTACCGCTGAGCCATGGTAGCTTGCTACTGCTCTGGAACACTTAGGCTGGCCGGCATGTGTCCTTCTTCGTTCCTGTGTCTGTCCCTTCGGGGAAATGTCACGCTTTGAGTACCGGAGTCCTGTTAGCCCGCTACAGCCCGGTTTACCGGAGTCCTGCTAGCCCAGTGCTACAGCCCGGGCCCACTTGCTGATGACCGACACGTTCGAAGCTGGGTCATGAATGCCTGTCCCTGTAAGTCTGTGCCACTTTGGGTTTACGACTAGTCATGTCAGCCCGGGCTCCTTATCATATGGATGCTAGCGACACTATCATATACGTGAGCCAAAAGGCGCAAACGGTCCCGGGCAAGGGTAAGGCGACACCCGTGGGGATACCGTGCGTGAGGCCGCAAAGTGATATGAGGTGTTACCGGCTAGATCGATGTGACATCGAGTCGGGGTCCTGACAGCGTTGGTATCAGAGCTTGACTGCCTGTAGGATTACCAAGCCAAACTGGTCGAAGTTGAGTCTAGAAATGCTTTAGTTATATAAGGGAATTGATTGTGGGATGGAACGTAAGGCTCTTTTTACTCCTTATACCTCATGGCCTTCTGATCTGAGTCATCTTCTTCTCCTCTACGGGGATTAAGAACTAGGCTTTCTCTTCTTTCTATCAGGATCACGTGTTACTAATCCGTAGACTTATAAGATTGTTGGATTTAAGCTTGAGTTCAGTTTCTACTACTTCCGTACGTTAACTGTTGATCTCGAAACCTTGATATTGTGTTTCTGAGTGGTTATGCCACCATTTTTGTGAATGTCTCAATCTTTTCTGAGCATTTACAGCCGTTATGCTGTCCGAGTCATCCCAGGTTTCTAAATAGTCGGATGCATTTGCAAATCCCTTCCTCCTGTTTCTGATGTGCCTTTGGTCAGATTAATCACACAAATCAGTGAGTTGAGGTACTTTATTGCCTTGACATATATGTTGGAGCTAGTATTATGACCCTAGGTGTCTTAGGGGATCATCTAGTAATTTAGCCATGATTTGTGTTCCCAGTGTGATGATTCTGGCCATCATTCTCGAAAGCATCCCGTGATGCTACTTAGTAATAGGTATTCTGTTCCTGGGTTCTTGAACCCGAGATTCACTCTACCTACTTCATGTTGATAGTAATTGCTAGCGCCTTTAGGATATTAGTAACCCTTGCATTAGTCCTCGAGGTCCGTGGTATTTCCTTCTTCCAAATACTATGAACCGTTTATGGCAGATGTTCCTCGCTGATCGAAAGATCACAATCAGAGTGCTCTCGATGGGTTCTCGATTCTATATTGTGACTCTGCCAGTTCTACCTTTCTGCATGGGTTATCCGGAAGAAATATGTTGAATTCGTTCGACATGCTAGTCCATGCATCCACAACTTGGAAAATCATATGTTCTTTTGAGTTGTCCCTCTTTAGTTGTTTTCTGGCCCTCGTCTATCAATTGATAGTCAAGAGTATGCGTGCGTTCGTCTATCGATGCCTATTACTCTTGTGGTCCGTCAAGCCATTCTATCGCAGAATGACTAGGAGAAACAAACTCCAGTACCTCTTCCATATCCAGGATTGGGTCAAAGAAGTTGTGCTCCGCAGATCAAATTGCTAATCCAGCTTTTGTTCTGTTCTACCTTGGAGTATTACCATCTTTATATCGGGATTGTTATAGGAATTGCACACCATCCTATGAACTCTTGGTGCAGTGATACTTCTTGCCATCATTAGTCATTCCTCGGTCTTCGTGTTGATGCAACCGGAATACCGACAAATGAATTGTGATGTGTGAAATCAATACGCCTAGCAACCTCGTTGCTGGGTAGTTAAAGGACAATAATTTCATTCTTAGTGTGTTGGTTATTGAATCATCATTCTAAGATTGATCGTGCTACCTAGTCCATTCTCCTGGTTCACTCCTTGATCGATGAGTTAGGATTTTGTCAAGTCCTCGCTTATTTGATCATATCATCTTGCCCTGAAAAGCAAGATTGTTCTCGAGCTTAGTAACATATCGGTGGTTCGTGATATCCGAAGATCTTCTCGGAAGTATTACCAGGTTGTCACCTGACCGCTGTGTTGAGCTCGTGATCAAGTTGGTTTCTTGTGAACCACCCTTCTCCAAGAATCTGTGTTGGATATCCCAGAGCTAGTTGGTTAAGCTAGACAACAACTTGGAGGGTTGGAAGATAAAAGCTTGCCTGACTTAGTTCGTTCCAAAGGGATATTCTTGTGTAGGGTGTGCTGAAGAAAGATGATATCTTCATCGATTGGTCCTTGTGATCAGTTGTTGGACCTATTGTCTTATCAATCCTTTGATTTGAGTTTGGGCTGTCGTCAAATCAAATCAGTACCAACGATGCTCGTAATGTTGTCTTATTCGTGGTTGATCCCTCGAGCATACACCATTACATCTTTGGTCTGACCAATGCTATCACCGTGTTCACTTAACTATGGAATTCCTTTTAAAAGGAAACCCAGATGAATTGTTGTTGAGCCCATTGACAACACCCTTATCTCCTCCATGATGTTGTTGAACATTAAGTTAGTGTTGGAAACTTTTGAAAGCATTTTCTTCATGCTAGCTCATGAAGTATTTGTTGATGAAAGGAGTGACTTCCTTTGATTCACGTGCATTTTGATGTAAGTTGCCGTCGTGAATTCGAAAAAGTTTGTTTTTGCTCTTTTGGAATCATCCCAAGTCGGTCATGCACGTGCGAAGAATTCTGTGGTCTGTTAGACTGATCATCTTCATTCCATATGTATATCCTAGCACACCAAGCCACTGACTGATTTGTTCAAGGAGAAGGAGTATCTTCATAAGAGCTAATCCGGACTTATGAAAGAACTTCGATATCCTCGCTGATGGTTCCTAACCAGAACTCGGTAGTGTTTTATTGTAAGACTACCATGTGATCATGTTTGTCTGAGGCAGCGTGTTCGCATGTTTGTAGCAGAACCAGCTCATGTTTTGGAGCTTGCTATCGTAGTTCATACCTGATGAATCCCGCAACGTCATCTCGTCGATTTGTGTTGCAAACTTTCATTTTTCTTCCTAGACTCGATGAGTCTGGAATATCCTGACACCAACCAGATCTGAATCTCAGGCAGATATGATGGTTGGAACATTTCCCAAGAACTATAATATTGGTCCCTCGACAACCGGTAAAGTGGATGTCGTGGCCAACACACCCAGCCAGAAGACCTATCATTGTAGTATCTTGTTGAGGAAGTTGGCCACCTCCCCATAAGGATTTCGTAGGATTTACCTCCGTAACCGTTTCTTATGGATTCTATTGCTCCCGAAGTCCGACCTTTACTTGATGTTCTAGATATCAAACCATATCTATGAATGGGTTACCCTAGCACATCAAGGAGAACATTAGAAGCGGAGTGCTAAATGTCTCTCGGTCGATCATCCAGATTTTGTTTCCTTGGCCTCGCCAAGGTGAAATCTAAGAAGGTGTTATCTTCCTTTGCATCTGCATCGTCCATCGCTATTCATCATGGTAGTATGTCGTGTTGTCAGCATCCTTGACACGGATGTTGGTAAACCTTGATGAATATGGAAATGCTCAAGTTCTTGAGAGCACGCACAAGCGCTAGGTGTTATCATCGACACTAATTGGGATGCTCTCAGTTTCCTCGGCAATGCTATGATCTTTTCAAACAGCGAATTCACTCCCTATTGTTGGGTCCTTCCCCAGCTACCAGAATCATTCCCAGCATTTGCATTTTGTTCCCAGCTTGCACCGCCGATGTGCC
This sequence comes from Triticum dicoccoides, assembly GCF_002162155.2. Classification (NCBI taxonomy): domain Eukaryota; kingdom Viridiplantae; phylum Streptophyta; class Magnoliopsida; order Poales; family Poaceae; genus Triticum; species Triticum dicoccoides. The sequence goes on from NC_041391.1 coordinate 224,765,002, forward strand.
ATTCTACCATGGGTCTCTTCCATTTCCGGTGATAAGCAAATTCATCCATTACGTTGTCTTCAACAAGGTAATCCACATCATCCAAGTCCGAGTATGCCATTCTACCGACCCCCTCCAAATGATCGCTTGTGATTGCCTTAGGCTGGTATAAAGAGTTTCAATGATCTTTGAATCAAAAGTAATTCTTTTTGCCACTTAAGGGGATATTTCTATGAGTCACCTTCCCTAAGGTGCATCGTTATAGTATCATGGCAACTCAACCCCTCGCTACGTTGGCAATCGTTTACCACCTTTTTAAGCGTGAAATTGTTGTCCACCTAGTGAACCTTCGTCATCCGTTTCTCCCACCCCTCTCAATGTGTATCTCGTGTCTCAACCCGAGAAATGGTCCTATGTCTCATTCCGTGAGTTGTTCGACCTTCGAGAAGACCGATCCTTCCAGAGTTTTCCTTTCCTCTTCTTGTCATGATTAGCTGAAGTTCTCAGAGCAATACGACAAGACAATGATGGTGAATGAATCAACATTCAACTGAAGTGCACCCTGGATCGTGAAGATTGTACTAGTTTGCGTTTCCCCTTCATCCTACCCTACGCTTGAATCTCGAGACGAGATTCTTGTTTAGTGGGGGTGAGTTGTCACATCCCTAGCTTCTGGCATTGCTCTAGGTTAGCTTCATGTGTGTATCATGTCTATATTTTTGAAACTTGAATTGAGGAATATTGGAAGCCTCAAAACCCTAAATAAAAGAGGGGCAAAAACCCTGGAAATCTCATTCATTGCTCCAAAGTGCTCCTCTTAAATGTTTGATAATTTTTGGTAAGGGTTCTGGTCCCAACCAAAATATTGAACATTTTTAAGGATTTATTCTTGGGACTTTGAATTTAAATCCTTAGCTATTTGAATTTGAATTATATTCATATAATTAGAATATAATTTAAATACCCCTGAAATATTTTATAAGCTTTTGGAAAAGTCCATCTAGCATTATAAAATATTCAGAGGAGTTTTTGGCATTGTTTGAATTATTTTTTTAAAATTCAAAACAGTGGCAAAATAATTTAAATAAAACAAAAACAGAAGAAAAATATAAAAACAGAAATAAAAAGAGAGAGAGACTACCTGGGCCACTTACCTGTAGCCGGCCCAGCTGGCCAGCTCCTCCCGCTGGCCCAGCCCACCGCCGCCTCCCTCCCCTGTCGCCTTCCTCCTCTGCCAGGAGGACGGGCACGCGCCCGGCGCGCGCGGCCACGCGCCCCGGCCACCTCCTCCCTGCTTCGGCCACCTCCTGCCTCCCTGCTTGCCTCCACTACTCCCTGGAGACGCCACGCGGCCCCCACGAACTCCCTCACTCTCCCGTATCTCTCCCTCCGTCCCTATCCCCTCTGCTCTCTCTCTCTCACGATCGACCATGAGCACCCGAGAGCACCGACGAGCTCCACCGCGGCCAGTGTCCACCCCTCGCCTCGGCGATGCTTCCAGAGGAACCGCCGCGCCTTCCTCTTCGTCCCCACCAACTCACGTGACGCCGGGAGCCCTGCATCGCCGCCCACGTCGCCGTTCCCCTCCTCGGCCACCGGAACTCGCCGCCGTTCGATTCGCCGGCTCCGGACCATCCCCGGCCTCGTCTCCGCCTCGAATGGATGCACTGTGAGCCTCCGCTGCCTCTCCTGTGCTCGCCCCCTCCGTTCTCGCCCCCTAGCCCCATCTCCCACCGTGGCCGAGAGCTTCTCGCTGCCGGCCATGGCGTGGCCGTGGCCACAGCCACCGCAGCTCGTTCCCGAGCCCACCATCGTGATCAGCACGATCGCATGAAACCGTAGACACCCACAACGCCTCCTCCCGTGCTCTGTAATGCCACCCCGAGATTGCCCGAGCTCCGGCAGCCGCAAAAGAGCTCGCCGCCGGCAGCTCCGGCCACCCCGCGCCTTTCCATCGCCTTCTCCGGATGCGCACGAGCACTAGGAACCCACAGAGCCTCTCCGCGCGGCGTTTGGACGCCGGAGCAAGAAACCCGAGGGTCTCCGCCGTCTCGGCCTCGCCGGCGTCAAGCCGCCGGCGGGTTAGGCCCTGTTGACCAGGGGTTTGACCCCCCCCCTGGGTCGATGACAGGTGGGGCCAGCCCCCCTGTTAATTAGTTTAGTTTATTTTAACTAATTACCCCCCCTGCTGACACTGACATGCGGGCCCAGGCTCTAATTAAAATTAGGTTAGTTAGTTAGTCACTGACGTGTGGACCCCACACGTCAGGTTTGACCCTGACCGACCCCTGTTGACTTGCTGACGTCACGGTGACGCACTGCTGACGCAGTAAATGTTTTCTGGAATTTAAATAATTCTTAAATGATTTATTATTCCAGAAAATGCCTAAAATTTCTAAAATTCATAGAAATTCAACCGTAACTCCAAATTAAATAAATTATATATGAAAAATTATCAGAAAAATTCAAGGAATCCATCTGTACCATTTTCATGCATGTTAGAATAACTTATAGCTGCTGTTTAGCACAAATCAATTAAAGGGCATTTAATAATCACATATGGAGTTTTAATTTGAATCTTGTATTCAAACCAACTCCATTTAACTTGTTGCTAGATGCATTAGCCCAAAACACATTCATTTTGCCATGTCATGATCATGCATCATATTGTGCATTGCATTGATTGTGTTCCCTTCTGTGTTGCCGGTATTTGTCCCCTCTCGATAGACGTGATACCGATGATGTGATCGTTGACACGGATGAAGACTCAATGCTATCTTCAGAAGTGCCAGGCAAGCAAAACCCCCTTGTTCATTCCGATAAAATCCCACTCTCTCGCTCCTGCTCTCTTTTACTGCATTAGGACAACAACGACATATTTGATACTTGCTGCGGTAGAACCCTTTATCCTTTGCATGACCTGTCATTGCCACAGTAAATAGATGAAACCCACTAGCATGAGTAGGAGTTGTTTGAGCCCTGATGTGCCTACTCATTCATGCTTGTTTGTCATGCCTGCTACTGCTTAGAGTTGAGTCAGGTCTGATTCATCGGGGATGAATCAGAGGCGTGTGAACATGTCCTACTATGGGTGAACTAAGTGTGTGAACACGATTTGGTAAAGGTAGCGGTGAGAGGCCATGTAGGAGTACATGGTGGGTTGTCTCATTGCAGCCGTCCTCAGGAACTGAGTTCTGTGTTTGTGATCCATGACCAGTTACTACCACACATTGGGTTCCGGTAACTCGACCCCTCTCGACTTATTAATCAACATGATCTCTGTCCAGGAGTTGCAACTAGTTTCTGGTGTTTGTAGGTAGTGTTAGTAGTCTACCAAGTGGCACCCGGTACAGGTGGGCTTGGGACAGACTAGGCACAGTGGCACGGTGTACCAAGTGGCACCCGGTTGGTGGGCTTGGGAACCCTGCACACATCGTTTGGGGACGTAAGCGACACCCCGGCCGGATCTCCTTGCGGATGGAACCTGAATAGGCGATAAACCTGGACTAGAGACTTGTTCGGTTAGTCAGGTCGTGGCCGACTCCCTCGCCCGGCTTCCGCTTGAAGGTTGCCGAGGTACATGACGTGTACAGGGCGATAAGTGGCGAGAGCGTGTGTGAAGAAGTACACCCCTGCAGGGTTAACATCATCTATTCGAATAGCCGGATTCCTCGGATATGGAAACTTGGACCCCTTGCATAGTTCATAGACAAGTGAAAGTGGATACTCTAAAATACGCAAGATAAGTGTGAGTGCTATGAATGGCGTTCCCGTAGGGAGACGGGAGCGGATCCATAGTGGTGTATTGATATGGTGAATATGTGGACTCGTGTGCGCCACCTCAAAAGAGTCGCTTGCAGTCGTAGTTAGGATAGCCACCGAGTCAAGCTGGCTTGCTGCAGTTAAACCCCACCACCCCTTTGTTGATAATGATGCATATGTAGTTAGTTCTGATGTAAGTCTTGCTGGGTACATTTGTACTCACGTTTGCCTATTTTATGTTTTTGCAGAGAGACTTCGGTCTCACTAGTAGTTCCACGTGGGCTTCGACGTTTAGCTTGTTACCTCAGCTACGATCTTGTGCCCTCGGCAGGATCTGGTAGATAGTCAGGCTTTTCAGCCTTTTTCATTTATAGATGTCTGTACTCAGACATGATAGCTTCCGCTTGTGCTTGATTGTATGCTCTGAGTGTTGGGTCATGAGACCCATGTTTGTAATGTCTCGCTCCTCGGAGCCTATTGAATAAACTACTTGGGTCGTAGAGTCATTTTGTGATGCCATGTTGTATTGCACATATCGAGCATACTGTGTGTATGTTATTGAAATGCTTGGTGTGTGTGGGATCTGACTATCTAGTTGTTTATCTTTAGTAGCCTCTCTTACCGGGAAATGTCTCCTAGTGTTACCGCTGAGCCATGGTAGCTTGCTACTGCTCTGGAACACTTAGGCTGTCCGGCATGTGTCCTTCTTTGTTCCTGTGTCTGTCCCTTCGGGGAAATGTCACGCTTTGAGTACCGGAGTCCTGTTAGCCCGCTACAGCCCGGTTTACCGGAGTCCTGCTAGCCCAGTGCTACAGCCCGGACCCACTTGCTGATGACCGACACGTTCGAAGCTGGGTCATGAATGCCTGTCCCTGTAAGTCTGTGCCACTTTGGGTTTACGACTAGTCATGTCAGCCCGGGCTCCTTATCATATGGATGCTAGCGACACTATCATATACGTGAGCCAAAAGGCGCAAACGGTCCTGGGCAAGGGTAAGGCGACACCCGTGGGGATACCGTGCGTGAGGCTGCAAAGTGATATGAGGTGTTACCGGCTAGATCGATGTGACATCGAGTCGGGGTCCTGACATGCTAAGTGCGACAGATCAGTCTTCTGATCAGGCGCCAATAGAGCCCCTAGTTCGGCCTTCCGAACACGAGGGGCTGCGCCGACCATACTCAAATTCCTATGGCTAAGTGAGAGTAATAAAGCCCTATTGTCCGATTGCCTGGTTCGCGGAAAGATACACCTCCTTAAAAGGAGCCAACTATGGGATAAAGAACGTTCAGATATATCCCGAACACCCCCGTATCCTTTTTACGAGGGGGCAGAAGCCGACGACTGGCCAAATCCCAGAACTTGCATACAATAAACAGCCGCACAGGAAGAACATATGTTCAAATAAAACAAGCAATATATAACAAACATGCCATTATCCCATATTACAACAAGTGGCACAGATGCCATTAGGGAAATATGATGTCTTTAGTACACTTGTCCTCCACAAGGCGGGCCCCTTTCATCACACCTTCATAATACAGCTCGGGCTTGCGGTGTTCCTTACCCTCCGGCGGCCCCTCAGTGATCAGCTTTTCCGCGTCAAGCCTTCCCCAATGCACTTTCGCATGGGCAAATGCCATACGCGCACCTTCTATGAAGACTGATCGCTTGATAGCATCAAGCCGAGAACAGACGCCCATGATCTGCTTGACGAGTGCGAAGTAGCTGCTTGGAATCGGATCCGCAGGCCACAGCCGGACAACTAAGTCCTTCATGGCTAGTTCGGCCGCCTGGTGCAGTTTGATCAGCTGTTTCATCTGATCGATAAATGGCACCGGATAGTTCGGCGCCAGATACTGCGACCAGAAATCCCTCTCAGCATTCTTCTTCTCCTCAGTGCGATAGAATTGAGCAGCATCTGATATGCTGCGAGGAAGATCTGCAAAAGCCCCTGGAAAAATAAGAATTCAGTCTACCACTTGGATTCTTCACATTCTAACATACACGAAGCTAAGAATACAAAAGGCCTTACTAACCGCCACTTTTCGGGCCTCCTGAATGTCCCGCGTAGCACCTCAGGCTTCTTTCCGAGCACCTTCTGCATCCTCGAGAGCTTGGGCGAGCTCGGATTCTTTCCCTTTTAGACTCTGCTCCAAGCTCTTGCTTTTCTTCACAGCTTCCTAGAGCTCGTGCTCAGCGGTGATAACCCTGGCCTCGTGTTTTTCACAAAGCACCTATCCGGCCTCAGCCTTCTTGTTGGCATCAGCGAAAGCTTTCTTTAATGCCTCGTATTCGACACACGCTCCTAGAGCACACAATACTAAAAAAAATTATTCTGCACAATCATTTGTTCATGCCAACTCCAAGACAAATGTTTTCAACATACCTTGCTTGTCTTCCAGTTGCTTCCTCACATGGCCGAGTTCTTCCTCGGACCGTGCAAGGTTCTGCTTCAGTTCGGACACTTCCGCCTCGAAAGCGGAAGTCCTCTCTGCGGATGCCTATTTTCACACCAAAGGGTATACGTCATTTACACAGGCTCCTGCGAAGGCAGGGTGTTTGATCCCCTACCCGGCTTTGTCTCCTTCGCCGGACAGTGTATCAGGGGCTACTAATTATATTATGACAATTCCTTAAGGGTTTCCTAGGAGACATACCTCAAAAGCCTTTATGAGACTAAGACAGGACGCGTTCAGCCTGCTCTCGGCGGACTGAATCCTTTCAACCACCTAGCCCACAAGGGCCGTATCCATCCCTGCGTGTTCGGCACCAGGGATATGTCCTCCCTGGTCCAGATCTTGTCGAGACGACACGTTGGTGTCGCGCCCAGACTTGGGGGAAGGGGCCTGCGGAGGCGTCTCACTCGCCAAAGCGTCTGAGTCCAGTGAATCCTCCGACGAGGACTGGCCAGTGCAGGTCCTTGCCGGACTGTGCAATATGTAGGCAACAGCCAAAACCACTATACCCAAAAAAATGTTCCCGGACGCATATGCGTGTTCGGATACTTACGACTTCTCCAGGGGCTGGGCCCTGGGATTCCACTCGAGGCTGCTATCAGCGGCCGTGGGGGATGCCCCTAGGAGGGGATGTTTCCCCCTCTTGGGCGATCCGGCCTCCAGAGATGTGGAGGCCGTCCTTTTCCTCCCACCATTAGAGTGAGGCTCATCCTCCTCCGCTTCCTCCTCTTCATCCTCGGAAGAAGGATCGTCGCTGGAGTCTTCGGATCTGGCGTCCAAAACCTCGCGATGGAGTAGGCCACCCCGGGTCTTCTTGACCTTCTTGGAGGCCTCCTTCTTTGGCGCCTTGTAAGGCATGGGGACCAACATCTTCGTCAGAAGAGGTCCGGCCGGTTCCTCCGGCAGGGGGGCTAGACAATGTAGCCGCTCCACCTTCTTTACCCATCCCTGAGGTTGCAATGAAATACGATTAGGGTGTGTCCCGCATGATGTGCCAATTAAAGCACGAATAGACAGAGTGTGGCTGTGACTTACCGATCTGGGAGAATGGGATGATTGATACCCATGGTCCTCGACGGGGCCCGGCCATGATTTGCCAGACTTAAAGAGCACCTTCCAGATATCCTTGTGGGTGGAGTCGTAAAGCTCCTGAAGGGTTTGGTGCTCGGCCGGATCAAACTCCCACAGGGTACAAGCTCGGCGCTGACAAGGGAGAACAAGGCGAACTAGCATCACCTGGACTACGTCGACGAGTTTGACGTCCCTATCGATCACGCCCTGGATGCGTGTTTGGAGCAATAACAGCTCGTCAGACGAGCACCAGTTCGGGCCCTTCTCGGGCCAGGACATGAGCCGCAGTGGAGCTCCGGATCTGAACTCTGGAGCTGCCGCCCACTGCTTGCCGCGTGGTTCGGTGATATAGAACCACTGTTGCTGCCACTCCTTGACGGAGTCGTTGAAAGCGCCTTTCAGCCAGACAGCCTTGGGCATCTTGCTTACCATGGCACCGCCACACTCGGCGTGTTCACCACTCACCACCTTGGGCTTCAAATTGAAAATCTTCAGCCATAGGCCAAAGTGAGGTGGGATCCGGAGAAAAGCCTCGCACACGATGATGAACGTCGAGATATTGAGGAAGGAGTTGGGGGAAAGATCATGAAAATCGATCCCGTAGTAGTACATGACTCCCCGAACGAACGGGTCAAGGGGAAACCCGAGCCCACAGACGAAATGGGGAAGGAACACGACTCTCTTATGAGATTCTGGAGTAGGGACGACCTGTCCCGCCGGGGGAAGACGATGGCCGAACTTCTGGGCCAGATACCCGGCTCCTCGGATCTTCTTGATGTCCTTCTCCTGGACAGATGAGGCCATCCATTTGCCTCCTCCTCCGGACATCTTCAGAAAACATCCCTTCGGTGGGGGAGAAGAGTGCTTGGGTGTTAGGGATTGCACAAAGGGGAATGAGTTAGCAGGAGAAGAAGGCATGGGTAAAAGAGAAGGGAACCTGACCTCCTTATAAAGGCGATAAAGGCTTTTTGTGCCTCCCCACTTGCCTGGTGGAACCCGTCCGCCTCCCGCTCGCCGCGATTAGCAACACGGTTAGATTACCCATGCCCGTATTGATGAGAATCCCGTAATAAGGGGACACGATCTCTGCTTTGACAAGACGTGTCACAAAAACTGCCTCGTGATATGCGTTGTAGCTGGTTGTGGGGAAACGGTTCGAATAGTGATCTGACCGTAATAACATGTCACGTCATCGGAAAAAGTTGTCAGCAGATTGCATTTGTGGAATATCACTCTCTCTCTACGGTGGTATGTGAAGATCATCTTGTGGATCCGGACACGGTCTACGTGTTCGATAACCCTTTGGAGTTTTCGGAGGAGGAACCCGCCTTGCAATGCCGAAGACAATACTGCACACAGGACTCATCGTCATTGAAGCCTGGTTCAGGGGCTACTGAGGGAGTCCTGGATTAGGGGGTATCCGGACAGCCGGTCTGTGTACAACGTCCGGACTATTGAAGCATGAAGATACAAGAATCAAGACTTCGGCTCGTGTCCGGATGGGACTTCCCTTGGTGTGGAAGCCAAGCTTGGTGATCCGGATATTATATTTCCTTCCTTGTAACCGACTCCATGTAAACCCTAGCCCTCTCCGGTGTCTATATAAACCGAAGAGGTTGGTCCTTAGAAGGCCGATCACAATTACATTCATACCATCATAGCCTACCTCCTAGGGTTTAGCCCCTATGATCTCGTGGTAGATCTACTCTTGTACTACCCATATCATCAATATTAATCAGGCAGGAAGTAGGGTTTTACCTCCATAGAGAGGGCCCGAACCTGGGTAAACACCTGAGTCCCTTACTTCTTGTTACCATCAGCCTTGTCGCACAGATCGGGACCCCTACCCGAGATCCGCCGGTTTTGACACCGACAACGACAGCCGTGGGGCCCGTCCGTCAGCCTCACGTCCTCATGTGTGGGTCCCACATGTCAGGTTTAAAACACACGTGCGCGCACTAGTTCGCTGCATCGGCTGGAGACGTATTTCCCAAATATGCCTTCGACGTGGCGGCCTCGCGCGGGCTGAATTCCCTCTGGGCCTGCTGCACTGTGGCCTTTGTGGCCCAGTGGCACAGTGCCACTTTTCTTTTTCTTTTTCTGTCTGTTTTACAAAAATTCCACAGGATAAAATACTTATCCAAATGGAATAATTCCAACTCCTAAAATCTTAGAATAATTCCACCCATTTATTGATGTAACATTCATGCACATCCATCACACTTTTCTGTACTGTTCAAATTTAAATTCAAATTTGAGCATTTAAATCCTTCTTTGAAAATCCATTTCCACTATTCCTTAACCCCAAATCCAAAACTAGGAATTTTCCCCTTCATAGATTTCCCCCTAGTATTTATCAAAAATAAGTTGACATTTTTCTGAGCACTTTGATTTTTCTGTTTTACTATTACCTTATTTTCCTGTCATTTCTTTTGCGACGAATAGATCCCGTATTTGACGAAGTAGTTGGATAAGAAGAAGGAGAAGGACTTGAAGACTTTGAAGACCAAGGCAAGCAGCCCTTTAACCATGTCTATGAAACCCTTTTTATGCATGTCATATAGCACCATATTGTTGTTGCAACGGAATCATGATGAGGTGGTAACCACCTTGATGGGTTGCCACCGTACTTCCTCATTGATACTTGCATTGTGCATGACCGTACCTTCTTATGAGGGTTATGCTGGTGGGAGTAGATAGGATGCTAAAGTATATGCTACGCAAAAATGGACGGGTATATGCATGATGAAGGAGACAAAGTATTATCAAAAACCCTGCCGGGTGCCACTTATGCCCGAGGGAGATGATGAGATGGGTAACCACTTGATGACGAAGTGGTGTACCGAGGCAAGTGTGTGTTGTTTTCGAAAAGGGATTAGATTTAAGATTTGTCGACTGTCCCAACCTTACATGTGCAACCACTCTACCCTTGTATCGGAAAGGGCATTATTGATTACCTAGGCCGATACTAGCTTGGAGCCTGCATTACTATTGACAGGGGAGTGTTGGTGCTCTTTCTTGGGACGTGGTCGTGCCAGGTAGGGCAGCCATGACTGTTTTCACAGGTCACCAGATACACCGTTGCGTCCCCTCTTGGATGTTACGATCTTGAGTGAGTCTCGTATGATGTACATCGTGAGGATATGGAACAACGAGTGGGCTCCTTGTTAGTGTCGTCTAGGGAAAGATAGTGATCTGGTGCTTACCCCGGGTACTTGAGGTACCGCGGGTCATGGACGACACGGAAGTTCCCGGGATCTTGTGGGTAAAGTGTGCAACCTCTGCAGAGTGTAAAACTATTCGAATAGCCGTGTCCACGGTGAAGGACAGTTGGGCGGTGCTGCTTAAACTACGTCCAGAGTTTCACAAACCGTGTGTGTGTTGATAAATCTATTGGGGTTAAGTCAGAAGGCTTGACATGATTATCAAGTTGGATTGGTGTCCAACTCCGCTTATGTTGATACCTGTAACTTGTTCATACGGATGTCTGTTCTCTCATGATGCATACTTTACATGTTGGCAAATCATGTCATTGCATGCAAAACTAGCTTTCTGCAAACAACCTACTTAGTGCTATATCTTTGCATTATTGTGCCTTGTTCCAATCATGGGTTGCTTGCGAGTACATTCAAATTACTCATTGGCTTGCCACTGGTTGTTTTATTGGCCAGGCATGGAAGAACAGGAGTTCGAAGAAGAGTTCTTTGGATACGAACATGCGAATTTAGGACGTTTCCCAGTCAGAATGCCTGTAGGGTTAAGGCAGATGGCATTGGTTCTACTTATCGACGAAGATTTCCGCTGCTTAAGTTTATTTGGTATTCAGCCCCTGTGGCTTTATCTATGTAAGACTTGACCATAATGGTCATAATTTGTGTAAGATGGTATGTATGGATGTAAGACTCTTGTTATGCAGCTTCTGTGTGTTCAGTGAGCATTGATCTCTGGGATCATTGTACACGTGCATTCGGTGATCACGACTTATGAGTCGAGGTCCCCACATGAACAGTATCCGGTGGAGTCCCGTTTTGCGGTACGCCACACCCCTCCCGATGAACAGGACCCCCGTTTCGACCGTAGCGCTCCAACACAAGTCGGTTTCGTCCGTTTTGCGGTCTCCACACCCTTCCCGATCAACAGGACCCTGTTTCGACCATAGGAGGTCCAACACAGGTCAGTTTCCTGCGTTTTGTGGTATGCCAGACCCCTCTCGAGGAACATGATCCCGTTTCGAAAGTGGCCGGTCGAATACATGGCCGATTCCTCCGTTCTGCAGTACGCCAGGCCTCGTTTCCATTGCCTGTTCCGTCCAAGCCCTCCCGATGAACACGACGACGCATTCCGTTCCGACCCAGCCGGTTGGCTCCCCATGAACACGACGACGAGGCTATTTCTCCGTTCCAACCCAGCCATGTACACGATCCCTAGCCATACATATGCGCGAGTAGGCGTTCGAGACCCCGCCCGTATGTACGTACGTGGTCGTATTTTATTTCTTGCACCCTGGCCGTTATACGTACGTGTACATGCTACGTGCGCACCTCTACTACGACACGTGTGCGCCTCTACTACGACACATGCACGCCTCTACTTCGACCAGTATGTACGTACACGTTCGCGACCATAATGACAATGCTACATACGCTTCGGCCAGGTGGGTCCCGACTGTTAGGAACTTCCTTGCGTGCGAAGATGTAGCTGGTGGGCCCTAGCAGTCAGGGGGGCGAATCATTTTGTTTTGCCCGAACACACTTCCTTGCGTGCGAAGGTGTAGCTTGTGGGTCCTAGCAGTCAGGGGGGAAACATTTTTTTCGCGAAATATGGTGGCCCGTCTGGTGGGTCCCTGCTGTCAGGTGGAGGAATAATTATTTTGCGTGTAATAAGGAGGCACTTCCTTGCGGCCGCCATGGACCCAGCTGTCAGCCTCTCCACGTACAGTACTCTTCCGATGGAAGTTGGTCGTTGACCACATTGACCACATCGCGCTGAGAGCACCACGGCGGTGGATGATGGCGAGGCCTAGGAAGGAGATGACGCGGAGCCAGGGAAGACACAGCAGTGGATGCCCACGCGAAGAGGAGTACGAGGGTTCACTGGTTCGACTGCGGTGTGAGGCTGCTATCGCCGCAGAATAACAGGGGGTGTGGGTGAGTAGAGGGATGGCCTGGTCAGCGGTGGGAGTAGTAGGGGGCGATGAGGCCTCCGCGGCATCACAGCCGGCCACGGGAGGCAGGAGCATGCGGCACGACCTGCGCTGCTTTGGGCGGCTGGAGCACGAAGACCAGAGGTTGAAGAAGCACTACGGCCGTTGGATGGACATCGCACGGTCACTGGAGCCAGAATCGTTCATATTGACTAAGTTGACAAAGCCCTCCGTCCCCGTCAACTTAGTAGGCCCACAAGTCAGCCTCCCACGAAGGTGAGTCCCAGCTAGCAGGGTGAGTATTCATTTTTTTTGTGCGTAGTAAGGAGGCACTTCTGGTGGGTCCAAGCTGACAGTGGGGGCAAGTTTTTTTGCGAAATACAGAGGCTATTCCGGTGGGTCCCAGCTATCAAGTGGAGGAATCATTATTTCGCGCGTAATAAGGAGGTATTTCCCTGTGTGGGCCCCTACTGTCAGCCTCTTCCGATGGCTATTGTTTGTTGACCATGTTGACCTCGCCGCGCCGAGAGCACAAATGCGGTGGACGAGGGCGAGGCCCAGGAAGAGAACCAACCGGAGCCGACGAAGCCACCATAGCGGATGCCCATGCTGAGGGGAGTACGAGTGCTGACTGGTCGGCTGCGGGGTGAGGCTGACGTCGCTGGAAAATAACAGGATGTGTGGGTGGTTAGAGGGATGGCCTGGCGGCAGCACAGCCAGCCACGGGAGAAGGGAGCAGGCAGTCCCGCCGGCGCTGGTTTGGGCGGCTAGAGCAGGAAGATCAGAGATTGAAGAAGCATGGCGGCCGTTGGATGGACATCCAACAATCACTTCTATGTGTTGACTAAGTTGACAAAGCCGTGCGTACGCGTCAAAAAAAATTAGGACAGCGTCATCTCAACCTAGTAGGCCCAGAAGTCAGCCTCCAAATTTGTGGAAAACAGCATGCAACCCGTTAGCCATTATTTTCAATAATTTACAGCCCATCTGCTAATTCTTAAGGATATTTGAATCCCATATTCTTTTTATTAGCATTACAGACCATATATTCTCGGCACTGTTAAAAAATTCAACGAAATTTTGCATATTTCAGTTGGGTCCGAACTCTTTTAATCACGAAATTTTGAGTCACGACAAAAATAATTTGCAAAAAATTATATCAAAATAAAATTCAAAAAACAATTCTCCACAAAAAAATGAATGAAATTTAGAATCTTAACTAGCAAGATGCCCGTTCGTTGCACGGAACATGAAGATGATATTTTAATGTAATTGCCAGTTGGCTTTCATTTTTATAAGAGTAGAGAGTAGAGAAATTCTGAAAAAATGATATTTTAATGCAATTGCCGGTTGGCTTTGGTTTAAAAATTTACAGCCCATTTCTTACAACCTATAGCCCATTTTCTGATGAAGCCCATTTCTTACTACTTACATCCCTCCTCGTCTTGAAAGATTTGCAGCCCAGTAGGGCTGAGAAAAGCAAGTAGGCCTCGGTTTTGGTATTCTCAAAAAAAAAAGAACTGGGCTAGCCAATTTCAGAAAGAAAAAATATATCAACTGGGCTCGTCATGTGCTTAATGAAAGCGTAAGCGTGGGCTAGACGGGCCATAGCCCCTGCACAGCGCGCACTTGAGCTCCGTCTCTGAAACTAAAAAACAACTGGGCGAGCTGCTGGGTCCCTGGTGTTATCTGCTCGTTGTGTAATTTTCTCGTTTATTGACCATATTGACAATGGCGTGGGGCCTAGTTGTCAAACAATTAGGAGGAAGTATTTTTTTGGCTTGTAATAACGAGGCACCTGCTTGCAAAATTCAATGACCCATGGTGGGTCCCTACTGTCAGCCTGTCCACGTATAGTCATCTCCTGATCCCTCTTAGTTGTTGACCATGGTGACAACGCCAGACGGCGGCGGGCACAACGAGTGAACCAAGGCGGAGAACGATGGTGAGGCCTCGGACGGGAACGAACAGCAGCCGTGGAAGATGCGGCGGTGTAGTGGGAGGTGGAGGGGAGTATGAGGGCGACAACATGCAACTCAAGCATACAAATGGTACAAAAAGCCCAAGGATTAATTGTTCATGAAATTTTTAGACAAAACTCAGATTGAACATGACAGTAACATCTAACCCAACCACTCTTTTTTGCAGTCACAAACAAATGGATCAGTCTGATCCATAAAATCAACATCCTCTGCAAAAAAAATTATTTCAGGATGACTACAACTTGTTGTAAATAGAAGCCGAGCATGTTTAGAAGCCCATTTGTCAACCTGAAACTTCTTTTTTTGCTGTTCAACATGTCCGTCCGTGAGAAATCTCTTGCGGTAAAAATTAAGCCTCATGGACAATAGTAATCTCGCATTCAATAGGAAGAATGTGACAAAGCTTCTGTTTGCCTGGTTGGATGCATATCGTTCCATCGTTATTGTCCTCAAACGACTGTCATGAGAACTGAGAAAATCCTTGTGCTTCTAACGCCACTGATTGGTTATATGTTTTTCTCCATGTGGTTCTGCCTAAGTAGACATGAAGATTGAAAACAGTTAAGGTCTGAAAAAAGAGTATGTCGAAAGAACGACACCTGAACATCTAATTCTAGTACAATATATACGGGCTTTCAATGTGCATGAAATCATCACCTCTATGTATAAATTCTCCAGAGATCGAAAGCATCGCAACAAGCCAATAATTATGTCCAGATCAAAACTATACTTTCTGATATATATGATCTTGACAGAATCCAGCAGCATTGATAGGCTATCAATGGACGAACTCTTCATTGAGCATATAAGATAATATTAGTACCCAAAGTGTACTCCAAGATGATATAAATTTATGCGCACAAATGAAAAATGCAGCATATGATTACAAATGTGTAGATGATAATATACGGTACCTGAAAAAGTGAGGAGCCAAACACCAACTCCTTGTGATTATTAAACGGGCAACGAATTACACCCAAGGTCTCCCATTTGGGTGCAGAGACGACAGCTATTTGTGAAGGCGTATAACAATTATCAAGGAGCAATCCTTCAAGTGAAGGGGCATCTTCGATGATGAGCTACTGTCCTTTAAAACAAATTCCAATGCTTTTCAGGTGAGGCGACTTTATTTGGAGACAACTGATACGGATTTCTATTCCCAAAACAATCAGCAAGCACTCCAGGGCAGGGCAACAGGAGTGGATGATGCTGTGCAGTGAGGCCTCAGACAGATAAACCACCACAAGCGAAAGTTTTTTTAGCAGTGGGAGTGGAAGCATTTGCACCAGATCGTCTGGTAGATGGCACCGGGAGAAAATGGCGGTGTGGAGAGAGGAGGAAAACCGCAAGATGGAAAACAGTGGTGTGGGCACGAATTCTTGGTGTGTTCGTGGTATGAAACTTTTGTGGTAATGGTACAACTCAAACTGCTGGAGTTTTCCGAATTCAGGGGATGTCAGCCAAGCATCCACCTTGCCGGGTATGGACAACAGGTAGCGTGTTGGGATGCAGAGGCATTGAACAGGGACCTGCTGGCGGGAAGAGATGATGGCTCTAAGGAGATCAAATTCAGGAAGGACAGATATCTGACGACAGTCGAGATTGAGGGGCGCGGTGCGCCATAGAGGGCGCCACCAAGTTGAGAGGACTTGTGTGCGGCAGTAATCCTTGGTGGGGAGAAGCGAGATGATCTCCTCAAGGATGACGTCCAGGAGATAGCTGATGCGGTCCACCGGAGATTCTACCGGTTCCTCAGATCCGGGGGGGGCCTTGCCGCTTCTCCCCGCGCTACCGGTTGCGGGATCTACAACCGGTGTCGCTGCTGGCGGAAGCCTCGTCTTCTTGGCGCTGGGGCCAGCCGACTCCATTTTCCTTGTGGGCATTGCGCCGAGCTCACGGGTTTGAGCAAAGTAGCCAGAGACAAGCCTAGTGGCAGTGCGAGTGGGGAAGAAGGAGGGCTGGGGATTTCTGTAGGAGTCGAAGAAGAGGAGCAGGCGTTTTCTGTACGAGTGAGGAAGAAGGTGAGCGTGGGTTTTCTGGACGAGTGAGGATGATTGGGGAGCG
>NC_041391.1:224781860-224809658 GCF_002162155.2 Triticum dicoccoides
ACGGAAGCGGGAGAGCGAGCTGTTCGTGTTTATAAGGCCCGCTGCACTAACTACTTGCTTTTTCCCAAGAATCGCTCTCTTCTTTTGCGTTGCTGCATTGGAGGTGGGGCATGGACTTGGCTGACTGGCCATGCATGCAGGATGCATGTGCCTGTCAGCCACTGCATGCACCTGGTTTGTTACGAGGCCTATTTAATAGGGTGGTTATGGAGTAAATTAAGGAGATTTATTTTCTCTGTGTGCATCCACAAAATTAGAGGATGCTGTACTGGATGCAGACACTCACATTAAACTAAGCTTCAGAAGATACGGTATGCATACTAACATTCAGAAGAACAAAAGTTCAACATGTCTATGCATCTCAATGATTCACCATACTATAACCAACACAAAGTTGTGAGAAGGTGTGGAAATAAAGAAAATCGAGTGCACTGGTTGTTTGCTCCTCCACACATGACATGATCGTTCCGCACTGCATTCAGTAAGTCAATGTACGAATAAGCTAATTTCATCTTGCGGTGGTCATTGTACCTAGTTACAAATGTAGAAATACCTGGAGCACCATGATGTTAGCTGATAGCAGGTAGATGCAGCCATATAAATTTTGTCTGGTGCTACCAAAATTGAGGTTTGTATCCCTTCCCGTTATGAGAATTCTTCTTGAAGTTGGTAGAATGTGACGGCTTGTTCTTTGCATCAAACTTGCTTTTCCCCTAAGATTTGTTCTTGTTGTTTTGGGGCTGGTTGGGCTGGAAATTCTTCTCGTGTACCATGTGGGCACTAGCAGCTCCCTCAGCGACCCGAGCACGTGTGTCTTTTGCTCTCGCCTTCTCCTCAAAATCAAGAGTGCTAATGAGATCCAAAATAGAAAACTCATGTCTCTTGTTTTTCAGAGAAGTAGCAACATCGTTCCACAAAGGTGGAAGCTTGGCAATGATGGTCCCAACAACAAATTTGTCTGGCAACACACACTTAAAGTACTCAAGTTCCTTAGAGAGTGACTGTATCTCATGAGTCTGGTGAACAACAGAGTGCTCATCAGTCATCTTGTAGTCACATAATTGCTGCATGACGTACAACTCGTTGCCAGCGCCCGAGGGCCCAAACGTGGCCTCGAGCACAGCCCACATGTCTTTGCCGCTGTCAAACGACATGTATGAATCCACAATGGAATCGTCAAGAACACTCAGCAGGGCGGCTTTGAACAGGGTGTCCATGTTCTGAAAAGCTTCCTACTGTGTAGGATTAAGATCGCCCTCAGGCTTTCCCTTAGTGGCGTCATAGAAGTACATGATCTGAAACCAATATAATGTTCTTGTGCGCCACCTTTTATATTGCACCCCCTTAAAAGTAGGCGGCTTCAAAAGCGCAGCAAAACCACTCAGAGTAAATTGCCTATAATCAGGTTTTTGGATTGGATTGTTGAATATATGAGCAATTTAGTATGATATTTAATCCGAATCAGCAGTAAATAGATCATGACAACAATTGCAAGCATCAAAGCAATGATGCGGACTAAACCAGGAGGACGGAATCACATATTGTACAGAAGGAATAGAACCGATGTGGTTGATGTTGTCACTCATGTCGTTGATAAAGAGGTTACCGAGGTCGGGGAAGAAGGTTGTCATTGAGGAAGTCATCGCTGGCAGGAGTCACAGGAGTGTGCTCCCCAAAAACCTGATCGCCCCTCTCCCGTACAGGATCACGAAAGGCGGGGTTCGAAGGACTGCTGTCCCTTCTCGCGATGCACGCCGAAAGGAGGGCTGGAGAAGAATTGTGTGGCGGCGCTAAGATCTGGAACGATGCAAAACCATATGATATAGCGGCGGCTAGGGTAGAGCATGTCAGGTCGGTCCTGCGAGTATAATAGTAGGCCTTTGGTCCCCAAACCCCACGTCCAAGTCAATAATAGCCCCACCAAGGTTTGTCTCAAAAAACGAAGTAATTAAGGCGTCCGTTAGTCCCTTTAGTATAAATACTATATCATTAATAATGGCCCCACCTTTTGTCTCACAAAGTATGTTGGAGTACAACCGGCTACACATTTAGAATCCGCTTCTCTTCTCTCTCCTCTTCTCTCTCCTTCAACTAAGCACAAATACTATATTTAAATCCTTATAGCCTGCTTATGTCATCTAATTGTAGTACTTGCTCTAAAGTTACTACCCACTATGTAGTATGAAATGCCGGGCATGCAGCGGGCGGTGCCCTCGGTCGGCGCGCCGCTTCAACGGCGGAATTAGTGAGAGGTTGCGTCGCCCTGACTTGCCATCAATGTGGAGCGGCGGGCTCAACCGGCGCCGGGCTGGAAGCGCGCGCGGGAGGGGGGAGGGGTTTTTGTTGGGCCAAGAACGTGAGAAGCCAACTTGGGATCGGTCCGTATGGGGAAATATCATGTGCTCCCATACTCTGCATATGACACTAGTCTATGTTACTACTCCCTCCTTTCCGGTTATAGAGATGTTTAGAGTAACATAGTAATATGTTACAATATAAGTTACTCCCCACTATGACCAGCCTTGGCCTCTCCCAGTGCTCCACCATGTATAGCTGCTAAGCCTGCCACGTAGGAATAAAATATGATGTGGCACCAATAATTAAGCACCTATGCATTGAAGACTTGAGTTACTAAGCCATTTAATGCACTTAGCACCTCATCTAAGCACATCTAAGCACTTACTAGCACCCCCTTGCCCGTGGACCTTGATGGTGTACGTCACCTTGTGTCTCATAATTTTCCTCGTCATCATTTGAGTCCTAGAAGATCTCACCCACATCATCATTAGCATGCAGCCGCCTTGATAGACAACGTGCGTAGAAGGAGTAGAGGCGACTGGGGACGCACCATGTCGTGGGCACTCCGTACGTGCTCGTGTGCGTGCAGCGTGCGTGTTTTTCCATCGGTGCTAGCTCTAAGGCCGAGGCCGTGGTCGTCTTCGTCTCCGACTAGTCATTGAGCAACGACGGCAAAGAGGTGATGCAAGAGATGCGTAGGCGCCGTTGCGTGCGAGCTTCGCCGTAGCACGACGAACCGGACGTCGCCGCAGATGGTGCATGCCTCCATGCAGCCGAGTGTGTGCACATGCATGTGTTATTCACATGCATTCTACGGCCGAGCGTGTGTGCATGCACGTGTTGTGTACGTGCGTTGTGTGCTCCATGTTGTGCGCGTATGTGCATGAGTTGGATCGGATGGAATTAGTGCGTTGGCTTGTGTACATGCGTGGCTCCATGCGTCCTATACATGTGTGGCTTGTTGCGTGGTTATCAATATAAACTACTCCCTCTGTTCCTAATATAAGTCTTTCTAGCCATTTCAAATAGACTACAACAGACGGATGTATGTAGACATATTTTAGAGTGTAGATTCACTCATTTTGTTTCGTATGTAGTCCCTTATTGAAATCTCTAAAACGACTTATACTTGGGAACGGAGGGAGTATAAAACATCTTCAACCTAGCATCCGGATGTACCGTTTCTAGTGGTTAGTGAAGAGTTCATGTTCTTTTATTTGTTTATAGGTGGGAAGCTGGCAAAAAACAGGGAAAATGCGCAAGGTACCTTGCAGACGCTCCACCGCGAGGTTCCTTGCTCCTTCTCGGTTGTCGGGAATCTATGCTCTTCAACTCTTTTCTTTTATGTGAGCTTTGTTCATCCTTTTCCCAACACGCGAGACATATAGCATCAATGTGCACGTGTCATGCAAGAAAATGGAGATAATCTGATAAGCAGTGCATAAGTGAGTCGTGCACTTCGATGGCACCTACACAATATTTTTTCTCCTCGATGGCATGTGAATAGTGCATGTACTCAACGACGGAGCACGGGATGGTAGCAATGACATGGTCAGCCCTTTTTTGGAGAGAGTACATACTAAATAACTTTGTTGTGCCCCGCCAACTCGCAGAACGACGAGAAGCTTGATTACGCCTTGTCCCTCGCCGACGCGTGCACGGTGGCTCGCAGCACGAGGAGAAACTTTTTCTTACAAGCGGTGGATGTGGAGCAGTTCATTTGGTGTCAGATTGCCAGAAGTACTACTGTAGAACCATCGACTTCCCGAAGAGGCAAAGAGCCAAGCGCAAGGTCATCTACTAACCTTAGGCTAGGCGTAGTGGGAGTAACATAAGTAGGGGTACCTTCTTTTTTATGCTAGAAACAACCACACGCGAATATCGAGGTGCTGGTTACATAGAACAAATTTCCTGGAGTCCATGCTCAGCCCTCCTCTATCTCTCTTCTCAGCAAGCCAGCGGACACGCGGAGCCCATCGTCTGTTTGCTCATATGCGGTCCCACATGTCAGTGAAAACGCAAGAGGACCCACTGAACCTGCTCATCTTTCACCTCGACGTGCTGGTGATGAAAAACAAATCCAATAAAGATCTTCGGTGGCCGCTTTTGGAGTTACTCAAGAGCAGTAAGATTCTATTTACAGTTTAACCCAAGATGCACATCACGTGGCTTCAACTACCACTCTATTTTCTTGCATGACATGACTTGGAGGCTGGATGTCCCACGTGTCGGCAAAAGGAGGAAGAACCCGACCAAATCTTCGGTTGTTCTCTCGGATTAGACTAGTTGTGCTAACTTAAAAATTTTATTGTGTACTAGAATGGATGCAAGTTTTGCTACTGGGAAGAAGAGTACATCGATATGTTGATAGAGCGCAATTTAGTAGATGTTCTAGCACTTTTAGCTAGCATAGCGGCTAGAGATGAGACTAGTGCACTTGTTGATACTCCTACTAGAATAGAGGCTAGACATGAGACTAGATGCGAGGAAGCAACGTCTACTTCTTTACACTCGAAGAAGAAAGAAGCACACAATATCGAGCCTCCGCAGATCAACAATGAATGCATCGAGAAGGCACTAATCCAACTTACAGGAGCAGTTATGGAAGTTGGATATCTTCTAAAATGTATTCTTGTGGTTCTTGTTTTCTTTGGTCTTGCTTTTCTAGTCAAAATTATCGTTGGAGTTCATGCAAAATGGAGGTCCGTTTGGGGCCGTGCGTTGGAGTTGGCCTTACAAGTGGGACCGCAGTTGAGGAAACCGACTATCGGCAAACCCCCACCTCGCTTGCCGCGCGATGGCTGAAGTTAGGGAAACGATGAGGTTGAAGAGATTGCTCTAGCACGGACTCCAATAAATATGGTGTCAGATGGATGTCGTGGTGGTGGCGTGTGCCGTACTTCTGGACGTGAATGCTTGTTCTGGCCCATGCCACCCTACTACTCATACTACATATAGTAGTATCGAGGATTCGAGGTGCTGGTTATGTACAGCGAACATATTAACATATGGCTACAGTAAAAACACCCGCCGGACGCGCGAAGCATGTGAAGCTAGTACAAATAGTGTACTACTATTGTTGATTGGCCTCATCTGATAACCTGTTGCAATGCACATACAATTATGTATTCGGAAAATATTTCTTTGCCTCGCCGCACCACTCACTCAGAGAAGCGACTCGAAAGCCATTCATAAATTAGTAAGTTTATCACATGCCTATCATTTTATTACATACACCAGGTCATCAACCCACATCGACAATGAGGATATATTATAAATACTAAAGTTTTCATCACACAACAAATAACAAGCAATGAAATGAACTTCAACTCAACCAATCGTCGGCGTTGGAAACGCTTGCTTTGAACCACAAGTGATTCTCTGGGACGGGCCTACTATATTAGTACCAGGGTAGGGAACCACCCAAATGTCCGAGGTATAGATATAGTTGCTTCTTATAAAGGGTACTAGTAACGTTGTGTCAACAGCAGTTGGATCGCCTTTCACCATCATCGGATAGTTTTGTCCAAGTGTTGGTGTACAAAAGTAGGGGCTCTCCTTTTGACCCCTTTACTTGTGCACGGGCAGTCAGAGCCACCCGCCACGGCCACGCATAACAAGGCAGGAGGGGAAGCCGGAGAGAAGCCGAAGGCACAAGACAAACAAAGCAACGACAAGGACCAAGGCCACAAAGATCGGATGAACGAAGCAGGTTTCCCCGGCAAGGACCCTTGCCAGGGTAGGCTCAGCGGCCCCGGCAAGACCCTTGCCGGGGGAGCTCGCCCCCACCAGCCGAGCGAGCCACCTTTGAGCCCACCAACGCTAGACAAACGCATTATGACAGGGCTCGGGAGGCACCTCCGTGGTGGCATGCAGATCTTTATGAAGACAAAGAATAGTCAAGATCAAATGAGGATATGAAGGCAACAATCCACACCAAGATCCTTGCCGGGTACGCCAGCGCGCCAAGGCAAGACCCTTGTCGGGCCACCCGATAAGACCCTCGCCAAGCGTGCCAGCAGGGCCACTACCAGGCCCACGCCAGCCAAGTCTCCACCGCCGTTCGCTTGCAGCTGCCGACCCAACCAGCTGGGCAGGCACCTGCGTGGAAACATGCAGCCCTTCGTGGAGGCTCCACCAGCGCGCCACCTCAGCTGCCTGCCTGCCTACATGGCACCGCATGCATCGCTGGCCAGGGCACGTGTCAAAGCAAGGAGGAGTGGCGACAGACGGGACGAGCCTCTCTCCCGTCCCCGATAAAGTGAGGGACACCTAAGCCTCGCATTAAATGCACTTTGTCCTCTAATACCAGTGATAAGCTCACAACATTGTAGCACTTTCCACCTCCTGTGTGCCACTATGGCAGCCCCTTTCGCCTATAAAAGGAGGTCCATGGTGCACTAGAGAGGGATTCGGCTCTTTCGAACCTAGCAGTACCCAGAGCTAGTTCAAGAGCTCAAGAACACTAAATACATCCACCAAAGCAGGATCGTAATGTTTTACGCATCTTTGCTGCCCGAACCTGGGTAAACAACCTTTGTGCTGTCCACTAGTCCCACTCTTCTCACGATCCCCGCGCCCCGAAACCGTAGTAGGGATTCCAGTGATCCCATAGGTGTCATTTCCCACTGACATCTTTGGTGCGCCAGGTAGGGGGCGCACAATTTTGAGAATCTGGTCTAGCAGTTGACCTAGTTGTTCTTCATTGCCATGGCCCCTAAGAAGAAGACGACCACGGCGATCGGTTCGTCCAGGACCAGGTTGCTAGTACCGGTGCGGACCAGTAGCGGGTCAGTCGCAGAGAGAACCCGTGGCGCGGCCCACGAACAACCACATCACCCTGGCGGTCCAGGCCCGGTGAGTGGCGTCGTTGTCGTGCCAGGCAACGAGCCACCAGTTGCGGGCTCCAGGGATGGAGTCGGGGCCCCGGCAGGTGGCACAGGGCCCTCCAGGGGCACCGCCATCCCGCCAGACGGCAGCGCGGCAGCCTCCAAGACGCCAACACCGGC
Organism: Triticum dicoccoides; assembly: GCF_002162155.2. Lineage (NCBI taxonomy): Eukaryota > Viridiplantae > Streptophyta > Magnoliopsida > Poales > Poaceae > Triticum > Triticum dicoccoides. The sequence continues at coordinate 224,789,168 of NC_041391.1, forward strand.
GCCCACGACGCGCTCTTCCCAGGTTGTGCGTGATGAGCAGCGTCACCCTGTAGGTGACCCTGCGCGCCGCCCTGGGAATAATCCCGTGCGCCCATCACATGATGAGGAGGGCCAGCATGCGCACTGAAGTGCTGACGGAGGTGGCGAACGGCTGCGGGGCCGTGACGCAGCTCCTTCTCTCATGGTTAGAAGTCGAGGCGCATCGCGGTCCACCCAGCTCTCGCCGCCACCCACGCTAGCAGAGGCCCTAGCGCGTGCGCAACTGCTCCTCGATTTTCCTCCCTCCGCGGAGAAGCTCGACGAATGGAGGGCTACCGTCCGGAGCCTTGTCAGCATCGCCAACAAAGATGAGTTGCGGCCGGCGGGACCCATAGGCCGTCGCTCCACGGGCCACCGCATGCCAGCGAAGGCCGTGCCGGAGGCGATGCGGCCACGGTGTACTCCCCACCTCCATCCTGGCCACCCGGGCGTCGGTTCGTTGCGACGATGCTCGTGATGGTATCTCCATCGCGTCGTCCGACCCGCGAACCAACCACGATCAGTGTCAAGTCCTTCGGGAGCGGGTTCATGAGGACGCTCGAACTACCATCGAGCGCTGACGTGACACGCGCCACCAGTCAGACAGGCCCACTACGAACCACCCAGCGCCGGGGGGCTACGGTGGCCTACCCTACGAGGGGGGTTGTCCGGCTTTCACCTGTGAGCTGCGACTGTTCTAGTGGCCCTCCCACCGTTTGTTCAAGCCCGACGTTGGCGAGAAGTACAACGGCAAGACTCACCCGTCAGAGTTCCTCAGCATCTACACCATCGCGATGCAAGGTTCTTGCCAACTAGTTCCCGTTGGCACTCAAGCCTAACATTATGTCATGGTTGATGCACTTGCCAGTGGATTCCATCTCTTCTTGCGCGGATCTATGCCATGAGTTTGTTGGCGCCTTTACCGGAGGTCACCAAGCTCATGGCCAGGTGAGTGATTTACACATCATCCCCCAGAAGGAAGGAGAAAACTTGCGCAAGTACATCCAAAGGTTCAGCCGGGTCCAGTACAACATCCCCGATGTTCATCCCGCCGCTGTGATCAGTGCGTTCCACCAGAATGTGCGCAATCACAAGATGCGCGAAGAGCTGGCGATGAACAAGGTCAAGGATGTGGCCAAGCTTTATATCCTGGCCGATCGATGCGCTCGCGTTGAAGAGGGAAGGAAGTACCCCGGCGAAGATGCCGGCACAGAAACCGACTCCACTGGCGACACCACCACCCCAGCGAAGAAAGGCCGACGCTGCAACAGGAAGCGCAAGAGCCAAGCCGTGCTTGCCGTCGAGGGATCCGACGACACCAGCGCCACCAAGAAGACTAGGGCGAGCGACCCCGGCAAGGAGGTTGCCGAGTGTGTCGCTTGTCGGGCCTTGGCGGCTGCCGACAAGCCAGGAGGCTCCGACAAGCAGTACTGCAAGATCCACTGCACCAAGGTCCATGACCTCCAAAACTGCCAACAGGTAGAGCTGCTCACCGAGAAGCAGAAAGCCGAGTATGAGCAGTGGGACAAGGAGAAAGGCCCAGATGGTCTGAGGGATCCGGCAAGAAGCGTAGGCCAAGGGGGCCGCCGCGGCAAGGAGAATCAACAGGAGTGGCCCGCCCGAGGCTGCGACAAGAAGCAGGAAGACGATGATCATGACGAGGATAACGAGTCCGGTGAACACAAGTTTCAGAAAGCCAACAGAGGCCATGTGCGTCGATGGTGGTGCCTCGCTGCATATGTCCCACCGCCAACTCAAGCAGTGGGCGTGTGAGATCACAGTGGTGGAGCCATCATTCGACACACGGAAGCCCCTGAAATGGTCCAGCACGCCCATCACCTTCGACACCGAGGACCACCCTGACCGGACTACTGCGGTCGGGTGCTTACCATCGTTGGTTTCACCAACAATCCGCAACCTCAAGGTGACAAAGATGTTGGTTGACTGCGGGGCTGGCCTCAACTTGATCTTGCCTATTGTGGTCAAAAGGCTGCAGATCCCCGATGGAGACCTCGAGGAGACGGGCACGTTCCAAGGGGTTAACCCGGGGAGGAGCCAACCAAAGGGAAAGGTCACGCTGCCCGTTACATTCGGAGGCGAGCTAAACCACAGGACGGAAAGGATTGTTTTCGATGTAGCTGAGATCCCCTTGCCTTACAACGGGATCCTCGGCCGCCCGGCACTAGCCAAGTTCATGGCGGCTTCACACTACGCCTACAACATGCTGAAGATGCCCGGGCTGATGAACATCATCACCGTCCCCTCCGACAAGAAAGATGCGTTGATCTGCGCCGACCAACTCTACCGGGAAGAAGTTGCAGCAGCTGCTGCTAAGGCACCTGCTCCTGCCGACGGAGCCCCAAGGGGGGAGAAGACCGGCAAGACCTCTCGCACCCACTCCAGCAAGCGCACCTCTTCAGGGTGTTGCGCTCCCATTGAGAACGTGCCAGAGAGCTCCGCCGGAAAGAGCAAGAAGTCCAGAGCCACACCACCAGAGACCAAGAAGGTGCCCGTCAAGGAGGATGGCACGGGGGGAGCTTTTACCATAAGCTCCACCCTCGATGGCAAATAGGAAAGCGAGCTCGTCACCTTCCTACGGTCGAATGTCGACGTGTTTGCATGGCAAGCCTCCGACATCCCATGGCTCGTCACCTTGCTGTCTGTCCTCATGCGCAGCCCGTCAAGCAGAAGGTCAGGAAGCAAGCTCTGGAGAGGCAGGAGTTCATCATGGAGGAAATCAAAAAGCTAGAGGCGACAGGCTTGGTGAGAGGGGTACTCCATCCGACGTGGTCGGCCAATCCGGTAGTAGTGCACAAGGCAAATGGGAAGTGGAGGCTGTGTATTGACTCCACGGCTGGGTGTGACCTATTATCATTCCTTGACGCCTACTCAGGATACCACCAGATCTTCATGACAAAAGAAGACGAGGAAAAGATAGCATTCATCACCCCATGTGGTACGTATTGCTTTTTACGGATGCCTTTTGGGTTAAAGAGTGCTGGTTCAACCTTTGCAAGGGCAGTCCAAATTGGTTTTCAGCCCCAGCTACATAGAAATATGGAAGCTTATATGGATGACATAGTAGTCAAAACCAAGGACAAAGCAACCCTTGAGCAAGATCTGGAGGAAACATTTGCAAACCTGTGCAAGATCAACCTCAAATTGAACCCTGAGAAGTGTGTCTTCGGCGTCCCGTCTAGCAAGCTTCTCGTGTTATTTGTGTCAAAGCGCGGGATTGAAGCAAACCCATATAAGATCAAGGCCATCGAGCAGATTGAGGCACCCAAATGGATCAAGGACGTGCGTCGGCTCACTGCCTGCTTTGCTGCCATGAGCCGGTTCATCTCTGAGTCCGCGGACCGTGCCCTTCCTTTTTTCAAGATCTTGAGGAAAGCAGGGCCAGTGGAGTAGACCCCAGAGGCCGAGGCAGCGCTGCAGGATTTGAAGAAATACCTCTCCTCTACCCCAGTGCTGGTTGTGCCCAAACCACAAGAACCGTTGCTGCTTTATTTAGCGGCAACAAATCAGGTGGTTAGCGCCGCACTGGTGGCGCAGAGAGAGGTCGACAAGAAGGCAGCGGCAGCGGCAGAGTCAACAGATGGCAAGCCGGAACCCTCTCCGGGAGGGCTCGATCCCGGCACGACTGAGTCCCCGGCAGAGGCTGACATCAGTGTGACAGGACCCACGCGACCGGGTGAAGAGGCGCAGAAGAAGAAATGGTACAACACCCTGTTTAGTTCGTCAGCTCCCTCTTGTAGGGGGCTAGGTCGAGGTACTCAGGTGTGCAAAAGCTGCTCTTGGCCTCCTTATGGCTTCGAGGAAGCTACGCCATTACTTCCAAGCGCATGAGATCACGGTGGTCACCCACCTCCCATTACAACAGATACTGCATAAACCAGATTCAGATGGAATGGGCCCTGGAGCTGTCAAGTTTCGGTTTGAAGTTCAAAAGTACCTCGACGATTCAGAGCAGAGTCTTGGTGGAGTTTGTTGCGGAATGGACCTCGACGCCCAATGAAGAGGTGCAGGAGACCACTCTCCCCGGCAAGGAAATGAGCCGCAACTGGATCATGTACTTTGATGGTGCCTTCTCGCTGCAAGGCGCCTGTGCTGGTGTGCTTCTTGCCGCACCCACCGGAGAGCACCGCAAGTATGTCATCCAGATGCACTTCCCCCGGGAGATGTCAACCAACAACACCGCCGAGTACGAGGGTTTGCTTGCCGGTGTCAGGATCGCAGCAGACCTCGGAGTTAACAAGCTCATCGTCAGGGGCGACTCATAGCTCATCGTCAGGCAAATCAACAAAGGTTATCAAAGCCCGTTGATGGAAGCTTACGTGGATGAGGTGAGGAAACTGGAGGATCGCTTTGATGGTATACAAGCGGAGCATGTCCCTCGGGTGGAGAACGACATTGCTGACTACCTGTCAAACCGCGCTGCCCTCGAGGTACCTGTGGAACTAGGTACTTTTGTGCTTCAGTTAACTCAACCATCGGTTGAGCTGTCGACCGGGCAGAACAAGCGGAGGATGCTAGGCCCCGGCAAGTACTTCCCCACCGAGCTCCCCGGAGCCGCCAGTGAAGATGTTGCCGTGGATGCCGATCCTGCCGCAGGACAACCAACTCCGGCAGGACCTTAGGTCATGGCCGTGGAGACGGCCGCTCCCGTGGCAGAAGAGATGCCATTGGTCCTTGTCGTCGAGCCACAGGCTCCAGCATGGGCGCAGCACACCATCCGATTCCTTCAAAAAGGAGAGCTTCCTGAGGAGCAGGAAGAGGCAGACAGAGTAGCCCGCCGGTCTGCTCTGTACCAATTTGTTGATAACATGTTGTACAGAAAAAGACCAAATGGGGTGAAATTGAAGTGCATCTCCCGGGAGGAAGGACTAAAGCTGTTGGCAGAGATACATGGAGGCATATGTGGCTCCCACATAGGGTTGAGGGCCCTTGCAGGCAAGGCTTTCCGGCAAGGTCTCTTCTGGCCCACCGCCCTCCAGGATGCGACGGCACTAGTAACCAAGTGTGAAGCGTGCTAGTTCCATTAAAAGAAGCTTCATCAACCAGCTCAAGCCCTTCAAAATATCCCTCTCTCAAGCCCTTCTCGGTCTGGGGGTTCGACATATTGGGCCCTTTCACCCGTGCTGTCGGGGGCTTTGAGTACTTGTACGTCGCAATCGACAAGTTCACAAAGTGGCCAGAGGTGGAAGCAGTGAGGAAGGTGACAACGCATTCAGCCATCAAGTTCTTCAAGGGACTAGTGTGCCGTTTTGGGGTGCCCAATAGGATCATCACCGACAACGACACACAGTTCACAAAGCCATGCCTTCATGCAATACATTGAGGATCTCAGCAACACGGTCTGTTTTGCTTCCGTGGCACATCCACGGAGCAACGGCCAAGCGGAGAGAGCAAATGCTGAAGTCCTGCGAAGCTTAAGAACGAAGACTTTTGACAGGCTGCGCAAGAGTGGAAGGCGCTGGATAGATGAGTTGTCGGTGATTCTTTGGTCGATCAGAACGACGCCAAATCGAGCCACAGGCCAGACACCCTTTGCCCTGGTTTACGGGGCAGAAGCAGTTCTCCCCACAGAACTCATATACGGGTCACCTCGAGTGCTCGCTTATGATGAGCTTGAGTAAGAGCGATTGCGGCAAGATGATGCGATGCTCCTTGAGGAAGATCGTCTCCGGGTGGCTGTGAGAGCAGTACGCTACCAGCAAGCCTTGCACTGCTACCATAGCCGCAAGATTCATGCCCGGAGCTTTGAGGAAGGCGACCTTGTTCTTCGGCACGTCCAGGCGGCCAAGAATTCCAACAAGTTGACACCAAAGTGGGAAGGCCTTTATCAGGTAACACGAGTCACCAAGCCCAGCTTAGTCTGGCTAGAGATCGAAGATGCCGTTCCAGTGAGCAACTCCTCTAACATCGAGCATCTCCGCAAGTTTTACCCATAAGGCGCGGCTGCCGGGCCTCCCGGCAAGCCACCCTTTTGTACAATGCTTGCCGGCAAGGCAGGTAACCCTTTGTACAAAGCCAGGCGCAGACCCTGTGCATAAATGAACGAAGCGGTAGCGCCCTAAGTTATAGCATGCATGCTAGGTTGAGTCTCTTCCTTGGTTAGGGTTGATAGTGCTTAGTGGAGGCTAACCCCTAGCTTAGAGGTCGAGTGCATGTCTCTCTGTTCTTCTCTATCTTCTTTGGTTCGCAGGACGCATGAGTATTCTTGTCGAACTACTTTGGAAGAAAGGGGACAGACCGGCGTCCAGGCCCCGGCAAGCCAAAGTTGCCGGGGGCTACAAGAGCAAGGATCCATCTGCGGCAAGCCAAGGTTGCCGAGGGCTACAGATCCAGATAAGTCTTCTATCCTCTATCATGCGTTTCGTTATGGACTGAGGTATGTGAAACCTCGTTTTATCCTTAGGCTACCGTGCTCCCCTCATTCCGGACCCTAGGACTCATCTCCTGGGGCTGAGTTTGGTCGTAGTCTCGGCAGCAAGGAAATGAAATGAGGAGCCTAAGCCCACCTCATCCCTGCCTCCGCCAAGGGCGTGAGAAAGGTCGAGCGAAGTGGGGGGATGGCAAGGCCTGGTGCCGGGCGAAAAAACGTTTATCTTAAAGGTAACGAGGATTCACTCCTTGTCGTGGTTCCACCTGCGAATGAAAAACCCGGCAAACATCCCTTTTTCATTAAAAAACATCCCGTATAGCTACAGTTCATACGAAATGAAAAACATGAGCAAGGGGATTACAAGTTATAAATTTAACAAAGGCCCGAAGGCTTACAAGACTAAAAAGAGATAAGGTGCCCGTAATCCCTTTCTTATCCCTCTCCTCAGGAAATGGAACAAGAAAGCAGAAGGGCAAAAGGGGTGCCTAGGCGAGCTACGAGCGGCAGAGGACACCAAGAGAACATCCCGGTGGCCGTCTGAGGTCTGGATGGTGATGGCGGCGCCGGAGGAAGAGCTCGAAGATGAGGCAGCAGGACGTCAATACGTGACGATGGCGTCGGTGCCCGCGTACTCCAACTTGACGGCCTTGCCGCCCGCCCTCTTCCTCTTTCGCATCCTCCCAACGCCAGCCGCCCAAGGAAACGACCCCGAGAAGTTCAAGGAGCCGGCAACACGGATGATGGGGTCGCCGATGCCGCTCGGATCGGCGCCCGACGCCTAGTCGGACCCGTCATCCTGCCGCCCGCTGGCCTCGTCGTCGCTGCTGTTGTCTTCCTCGCCACTCTTGCTCGAGGAGGAATCTTCATCATCAGAAGAGCTCTCCACGTAGCACCTTACGCGAGTCCTGAAGTGTCCGAAGATCTTGACGGAGAGGAGGCCACTCTCCATTAGTTTGAAATGGAGAGTGAGCCCCTCCATCAAGCTGTGGAGGCGAGCGAAGGTGTTCCACCCTCGATGGAGATACATGACATGAGGGGCGGGGAACTCGACGTAGGCCCATGTGCCACTGTTCCCACAACCCCTCATGTGCAGCCGCAACGCCTACGGCGGATCCAGCTCCATCTCCCGCGCAAATGGACTTGAGAGGCGAAGGTGACGGCGCGGTGGCTGGCGCAGCCTGAAGAAGAATTCGCAAGGGTTGTCCCCGACATGGCCCTCCATTGGAGGAGGGGCTGCAGGCGGAGGCGAGGCTGATCTGCGGCCCCATCCTCCTCTCCCTCGAGCACCACGACGGCCTCGACCTCGCTGTCGGTGTCAAAACCGTCGGATCTTGGGTAGGGGGTCCCGATCTGTGCGTCTAAGGCTAATGATAACAGGAGGCAAGGGACACGATGTTTTACCCAGGTTCGGACCCTCTTGATGGAGGTAAAACCCTACTTCCTGCTTGATTGATATTGATGATATGAGTGTTACAAGACTTGATCTACCACGAGATCGTAGAGGCTAAACCCTAGAAGCTAGCCTAGGATGATTACGATTCTGTCCCTAAGGACTAAACCCTCCGGTTTATATAGACACCGAAAAGGGCCAGGGTTTACATGGAGTCGGTTACAAAGAAGGAAATATAATATCCGGATTGCCAAGCTTGTCTTCCACGCAAAGGAGATTCCCATCCGGACACGGGACGAAGTCTTGAGTCTTGTATCCTCACGGTCCATCAGTCCGGCCAAAGTATATAGTCCGGCTGTCCGGATATCTCCTAATCCAGGACTCCCTCAGTAGCCCCTGAACCAGGCTTCAATGACGATGAGTCCGATGCGTAGTTTTGTCTTCGGCATTGCAAGGTGGGTTCCATCTCCGAATACTCCAAAGTAATTACCGAACACTTAAATCGTGTTCAGATTTGCAAGATGATCTTCACATACCACCGTAGAGAGCATAGTGCTTCAAAAATCTGATCTGCTGGCAATTTTTGTATGGCGTGCTCCTGCATCGTGGCCCGACCCAACATGAACCGGTTTTTCCAGGCCTGCCTCGATACGCGTTGCGAGATGGTTTTATTGGCACGCCTTGCCAAAGCATAGATCGTGTTCCTTTTATTGCGGTATCCTCCATCTATATAGGCGCATGCGTCCCCATGACGTCTGTTGGTATGACTCTATGTTTTTAGGCAAGTCCCGAACGGTTACGCTGAGGACGCTTGATATTCACCCCCTTTATAAAGGGGCCGAGGCCTATCCCTCTTTTCCACTACTCTTGCACTTTTTCGCATCTCGAGTTCTAACACCCGAAACCCAAGCTCAAGCACCTCAGACCCTCAACCATGTCCGGATCCAACCTTCAAGGCCGGTGGGTGGCCTCCTCGGTCACAGAGGAGGACATTGTGAAGCTTAGGGAGGTCGGATATCTGACCGCCGACATCAAGCATAGGCTTCCTGCTCTAGGGCAGGTCATCCCTACTCTCGAGCCCAATGAGAGTGTCGTATTTGTTTCTCACTTTCTCCGCGGCCTAGGCTTCACCCTTGATCCCTTCGTGAGAGGGCTCATGTTCTATTACGGGCTAGATTTTCACGATCTAGCTCCGGACGCCATCCTCCATATCTCGTCATTCATCATGGTGTGCGATGCTTTTCTCCACGTCACTCCGCACTTTGGCTTATGGCTCAAGACCTTCAATGTGAAGCTGAAGATGATTGAGGGATGAAACGCGGAGTGCGGAGGTGCTGTAATAAGCAGGAACGCCGACACCCCATGGCCAGAGGGCTCCTTCCCAGAGGTGTCCGATCTATGGCAGCGGAGGTGGCTTTATGTCAAGGTTCTCAGAGGCACAAAGTGGGTGGCTGCCCCCGACTTCCGTTCAGGCCCTCCTTCTCAACTGGCGTCGTGGACCAATGTAGGACGGGATTGGGGGTCTGCTAGTGATATACCAACCCTTTAGAGCCGTATCAGGGAGCTTCTTGAGAGGGACATTAGCCTTGTCAGCATAATTCAGGTAATGCTAGTCCGACGGATGTTGCCGTGCAAACGCCGGCCTCTCCGGATGTGGGAGTTCAATCCGGAAGGTCCGCGGACTATTCTGCACTTCTTCGGCCTAACGCTCGAAGGGATGTGTAAATTATTCTTTGCACCACAAGTAAAGTGTCCAGACACCACCGAGGATGCGGGCCTGAGCTGCAATCGCCCAGATAACCAAGTAAGTAACCCAGAAACCAAACACTTTGTCTATATTTATCATAATCATTATTCTGAAAATCCTCCGTGGCCAGGAATGGCTCAGCAAGGTGGTTGGGTGATTAGACACCTCCTCGGGGGCTAATACCCCTATGGCGATGGAGCCGAACACTGACCTTGTCCCTTGTAACGCTTGTGACTCTGAGGTGCCGGACTCCTCGCCGGACTCCGAACCTCCCGCGCCCCCTCCACTTGAATCCGATTGGGCGCCGATCATGGAGTTCACCGCTGCGGACATCTTTCAACACTCACCTTTTGGCGACATCCTGAGTTCGCTAAAGTCTCTCTCGCTATCAGGAGAGCCCTAGCCGAATTGCGGTCAGGATGGTTGGGATGCGGCCGACAAAGAAACTCAAAGCCCACCCACCACCCACTTTGTAGCCACTGTCGACGATCTAACCGACATGCTAGACTACGACTCCGAAGACATCGACGGTATGGACGACGATGCCGAAGACGACCAAAAATCAGCGCCTACTGGGCACTGGAAAGCCACCTCAACTCATGATGTGTACATGGTGGATACACCAAAAGGAAGTGACAACAAGGAACAACGGGACGCGGTGAAGGATAATTCCCTCGAAAAACAAACAAAACGGCGACGCAAGCGCTGCCTGAGGTCCTGCCTCGATAACAACAGCACTCATAATGACCCAGCCATAGTGCAGGGCGAACCAGTGGACGACGAACATGCAACCAAGCAACCATCCGAACAGGATGAATTGGACAAGCAACCCATCCCTGGCAAAAACAACAGTCCAGATGATCTCACGCCGGACACATCACCGAAGCATAAGAACCTTCACAAAAGGCTCGTCGCCACTGCAAGAAGCTTGAAGAAGCAGAAGCGGAAGCTCAAAATAGCAGAAGACGCACTCAGAATGATATGGAGCAAAGTACTCAAGACCACAGACAAATACGGCAATAGTCACCAAACAAAGAGCTACCCGAAGCGCAAGCTGTTACCCGAATTCGACGAGGAGGCTGTAGAGCCACCACAATCAAAAAGCAAAGAGGCCACCTGGCCGGATAGAAGACCAGATGACAGGCCAAGAGCGGCAAGCGGCGCCGCACACAAGCCGGCACACGATGCACATAAAGATCCCCACAAAAAGGATGACCCGGTCAGGTCCATTTACGGGCCAAAAAAGAGGGCTCCAGGGAGTAACACAACATGCCGAGTGTTCGAAGATAACGGCACACCTAAATACAGGGGCGCCACACACCCACTATGTTTCACCGATGAGGTGCTGGATCACGAATTTCCAGTGGGATTCAAACCCGTAAACATAGAGGCATATGATGGAACAACAGACCCCGGAGTCTGGATTGAGGATTACATCCTACACATACATATGGCAAGAGGAGATGATCTCCATGCCATAAAATAACTACCCCTCAAGCTCAAAGGGCCAGCTCGGCATTGGCTCAAAAGCCTCCCAGAAAATACCATTGGAAGTTGGGAAGAGCTTGAGGATGCATTTAGAGCAAATTTTCAGGGGACCTACGTCTGCCCTCCGGATGCAGATTATTTGAGTCACATAACTCAACAGCCCGGAGAGTCAGCATGCAAATTCTGGAACAGGTTCCTCACCAAAAAGAACCAAATAGTCGACTGTCCGGACGCCGAAGCCCTAGCAGCTTTTAAACATAACGTCCGAGACGAATGGCACGCCAGACACCTCGGCCAGGAAAAACCAAGAACAATGGCCGCGCTAACGAGCCTCATGACCCGCTTTTGCGCGGGAGAAGATAGCTGGCTGGCAAGATGCAGCACCAGCGACCCAAGTACATCCGAGGTCAGAGATGGAAATGGGAAATCATGATGCAGAAAAGATCAGCGCCGGAATAAAGAAAATGGCCCAAAGAACATGGCGGTCAACACCGGATTCAAAAGCTCTCGGCCGAACAACAAAACACTGCCTCTTAAGGACAACAGTGACGAGCTATACAACCTAAACAAAATTTTGGACAGGATATGTCAAATCCACAGTACCCCTGGGAGGCCTGCAAACCACACCCACCGAGATTGTTGGGTCTTCAAATAGTTTGGCCGACTTAACGCCGAACACAAGGGGCTCGACACACCAAGCGAAGACGATGACGAACCCCACAAGCAGAGCGCCGGAAAACAAAAGACTTTCCCACAAGAAGTCAAAACAGTAAACTCACTTCACGTGATAATACAGAACAATAGTGCGGCACCTACTAAAGTACGCGCCGCATGGTGCACCCCAACGGAATCCCGAGATTGAATGTCAAAACCAATTACTTTCGACCATCTGGATTACTCCAGAAACATTCGAAACGCAGGATGGACTGCTTTGATATTGGATCCTATAATCGACGGACTATGATTTACACAAGTCCTAATGGATGGCGGCAGCGATTTAAACCTGCTATATCCGAACACAACCCGCAGGATGGGGATAGACCCTACCAAAATTTGCCATAGCAGCACTTCCTTCAAAGGAGTGACGCCAGGCCCTTACGCCAATTGCACGGGCTCCTTACCACTAGAAGTTGTGTTCGGTTCATCCGATAACTTCCGTCGCAAAAAGCTAATTTTCCATATCGCCCCACTTAAAAGTAGCCATCAAGCACTATTGGGACGTGAAGCTTTCGCCCGCTTTAATGCAATACCGCATTACGCGTCTCTTACACTTAAAATTCCCGGTCCACGCGGCATTATCTCTTTGAAAGTTCGCTTAAGACCCCGGACACGGCTAGGCGAGGCCGGCATAAATAAACCAGGGGCTTCCTAGCCGCATACCCCTTTACAAGGGGCTGTGAGCAAGAACAATGAGAGCCAATAAAAGCTCAACTTCATTCATTTCTTTTTTCATGCTCTGTTTTAAATACATTGCTCGCACGATATCTTTCCAGACTAAGTTCTTCTCTTTTACAGATGAACAGCGTGCTACACCCGTCCAGGATACAGCACAACGGAGACACAGGCGCAGACGTGTAGCAGGGACCCGTTGCAAGGATTCTTTCCAGATTAAGGCCCTGCATAAACCTTTCTTACTGTCTCTTGTTGATACACATCCCCCGGTTTCCTGCCATAACCGATGAGGAGGCTGGCGTTTTGGCATCGGCCGCGTCAAAAATTTTCGCCCGTACCTGGACACGAGGGGCTTAGGGCATCATTCTGCCCGTTATCATAAAAGACCGAATACCTTAGGGAGTGTTCGGCATCTTGAGTTAGGCTTTATATGCATCAGCTCCGAATCATGTCTTTGGTCAAATGTTGGGTTTGCCCGGGTCCTGTGTTTTGCTGCCTTATGTTCCGTATCATCAGCTAACGCGGCACCAGGAGAACTACTGCGATTGTGCCCCGGTTTGGCTGGGCGAGCACCTCAGTAGAGAAAGCCAAAAACTTACTGTCATGATATAGCAAGAGACTGGTCAACCACTCGATCGACTACCGGAATGTCTAGAATTCCTCCACTTTGACGAAGGACCGTTTCTCGGTCAGGCACATACGTGCCCCGAATTCGGAGAGCGTGGTGCCCCCAGGGGCTATATCGTAGCCCCACCTTCGAACTCCTATGCCTAAGTGAAAGTGATAAAGCATTATAGTCCGGTTGCCTAGTTTGCTACGCTACCACCTCCTTCACAGGACCAAGACGTCGGATTAAGTGTGAAAGTGCGCTATTTTGCAAACACCCCCGCACCATGTGTGTGGGGGCTGAAGCCAAAGACTGCCATCTTTCAGGTTATACACACGTACACATTAACGGCTGCACAGGAGATATTTCAATACTTGAACGCACAAGTATAAAAAGCACTTATATTATGAATATGGTTTTACAAATCATACATGTCATTTGAACATAACATTTTTCGAGCACTGCGACTCTATTAAACGAGCGCCCTGCAGGACTTCCCCAAAATAGTGCTCGGCGGGTAACCGGCTCTCGTCCGAACCCCGGGATGCAACATCGGTGGCATCCATCTCCGCCCAGTGTGTCTTAACACGGGCGAGGGCCATCCGTGCACCCTCTATGCATACCGACCGCTTCATCGCCTTGATATGCGGCACTGCCCCAAGGAATTGCTGTAATAAGCCAAAATAACTCTTCGGCTTGGCCTATCAGGCCACAGATGAGCCACTATATCCGTCATGGCAAATCCGGACAATCTATTTAGCTCAGCCCACTCAGCCAACCGATCGGTCAACGGAAGTGAACGCTCCGGACTGTGGAATTTAGACCAAAACAGCTCTTCCATACCGTGATCCTTTTGGCTTCGGAAGTGCACAACCACATCCGCCGCACTCGCCGCCAAATCCAGATAAGGATACTCCGCACCCCACAGCTGGCCCAGCTGAGCATACTTCGGATCTGTGAACTTCCTGCGTAGTAGAAAGGGCTTGCCAGCCGCAATGTCTCCGGCCTGACGTAGCTCCTCCTTTATAGCCCTCAGTGCAGAACGGGCATCCTCGGCGGTGGCCTTCTTCAGGTCCCCTTGCTCCGCTCGGCATTCTTTTTCAAGAACCTCATAGCGGTCGGTAACATCCTCCAGCTTCACAGCCATTCCGGCCATCTCCTCCCTGCTTCCGCAGTGAGCAGCCTTTTCGGCTTTTAGCTCTTCGGCTGCCTTCGAGGCAGCCGCATCGCTCCTTCTGGCTTGCTCCTTGGCTCAAGCAAGCTCTACCCGAAGGTCCTCCACAGCAGTGGCACCATATGCATCAAGCATACATGTTGTAAGGAGTGGGCGTCAGGTCCCTTACTAGGTGACCGCAAAGAAACAACCTACCTTGTGACTCGTCAAGTCGTTTATTGACCAGCGCGATGTCCGCATCCGCAACATCGAGTTGCCGCTTTAGCTCGGCAACTCTATCAGTCCAGCTGGCCACCGTATGATCCGCCACCTGCATAGGAAAAGCGAGAATTAATAACTGAGATTATGATCCTCGGCACGCTGTCGCTTTCGACAACATACCGACTCTCAGGGGCTACTATCTATACAGGGCGCACTCTATGTGCAAAACTGTCAAAATATATGTCATTTTTATGTACCTCAAAACCCGCCAGTAAACTTCTGACGGCATCATGCAACCCGCCCTCAGCGGACGAAATTCTTTCATTCACCATACTCATCAATGTACGGTGATCTTCTGAGATAGACGCCCTCTCGAGTAGATCCTTCAGCTCCCCCGGCCGTACACCAGTAGGTGCCGAACTCTCTGGCCCCGCCGAACTCGGGGAGACCCTCCTCGACGACACTTCAGGGTCGTCCGCCCCGCCTGACAGCGCGGCAGATGGAGGCGTCTCGCTCTGCATCATCTCCGGATGAAGGTCCCCCAAAGACGAACTCAGCTGAGAAGGACGGAGATCCGAACTACAAGATAACAAATTCGATTATCCTCAGAAGCAAAAACAGGGATGTCCCTTATTACAAAACTCCCCTTTTTCTACTTACGGCTCGCTAGAGGGCTGATTCCTTAGGGGGGATAGTGCGGCCGGAAGCGGTCCCCCCTTTCTTGAAGCGGTCCTCTTCTCCCCCAGGAAGGAGGGATTCTCGATCCCCCCTTTCTTGAAAGCCTCCTTAGTAGAGGCGGTAGTTTCTCTGTTTTCCCCTTCGCCCTCTTCTGAAGGCGCAACCTCCAACATCTTGACCAACACGGGATCCGGCGTGGTCTCCGGGAGGGGGCCGGACACCGTATCAGTTTTGCTTGCGCTATCCACTCCTGTTAAAAGGACGATTGGTTAAAAGTCAAATCCAAGATATGCAAACAAATGGTATGTCCGGACACAGGGCTACTTACTTGAGTATCCGGGTGATTGCAGCTTAAGCCGGCGTCCTCGGTCAATTCCGGACACACCTCTTGTGATCCGAAGAACAATTTGTACATCTCCACGGGTGTCGTACCCATGAAGTGTTGGAGAGCTCGTGGCCCCTCCGGATTGAATTCCCACAGGCGGAGGGGGCGATGTTTGCAGGGCAGAAGACGCCGAATCAGCATAACCTGCATCACTACGACCAGATTGCTCTCCCTCTCATGGAGGTCTCGAATTCGGCCCTGCAGTAGGGGTACGTCTTTGGACGGCCCCCAGTTAAGCCCTTTGTTGACCCATGACGTCAGCCGTTGTGGAGGGCCCGAGCGAAAGACGGGCGGCGGCCTCTGCCTGCTGCCCCTGGGAGCAGTGATATAGAACCACTTCTGTTGCCACAAACCGAGCTCCTCCTGAAAAGAGCCCTCTGGCCATGGAGCATCGGCCCTCGTGCTTATAATCGACCCGCCGCACTCTGCCTGATGCCCCTCAATCATCTTCGGCTCCACGTTGAAGGTTTTGAGCCACAAACCGAAGTGAGGGGTGGTGCGGAGGAAGGCTTCGCAGATGACAATGAATGATGAGATATGGAGGATGGACTCCGGAGCCAAGTCATGGAATTCTAGCCCATAGTAAAACATGAGCCCTCTCACAAAAGGATCCATCGGGAAGCCTAAACCCCGACGGATGTGAGACACGAACACGGCGCTCTTGCCTGGCTCGGGACTAGGAATAACTTGCCCTTGGGCAGGCAGCCTATGCGAAATCTCATAGGTTCAGTACCTGGTTTCTCTCAGCTTTAGCACGTCCTCCTCCGTGACGGAGGAGGGCATCCACCGGCCCTGTAGGTCGGAGCCGGACATTGTCGAAGATTCGAAGCACCTGAATCTGGAGCCCTGATGCTGGAACTTGGGGCAAGGGGTAGATTCGATCGAGGATTGAAGAAAAGAAACGAGCCTTGGTCTCATTATAAAGAGGGAGAATACCAAGAGCCGTCCCCGTGACCGTTTGGAACTCGCCTTCGATGGAGGGGGCGTGGCAACGGGCGCGGTTGGGTTACCCACGTCCGTATTGATGGGAATCCCGGAATAAGGGGAAGACAATCTCTGCTTTGACAAGACGTGCCAAGGAAACCGCTTCCCTAAACGCGCTGAGGTGGTATAATAAAAATGATTCAGTAAAGGCTTGGTAGTGGTGTGACGTCACGCCACAAAATACGTTAGCAGATTGAACTTGTGTAAATATTATTCTCTCTACGGTGGTACATGGAATTTATTTTGCAGAGCCGGACACTATCCTGGTGTTCACAATCTTCTATGAATTGTTCGGAGGAGGAACCCGCCTTGCAATGCCGAAGACAATATGCGCGCCGGACTCGTCGCCATTGAAGCCTGGTTCAGGGGCTACTAAGGGAGTCCTGGACAAGGGGGTGTCCGGATAGCCGGACTATCATCATCGGCCAGACTCCAAGCCTATGAAGATACAAGATTGAAGACTTCGTCCCGTGTCCGGATGGGACTTTCCTTGGCGTGGAAGGCAAGCTTGGCAATACGGATATGTAGATCTCCTACCATTGTAACCGACTCTGTGTAACCCTAGCCCTCTCCGGTGTCTATATAAACTGGAGGGTTTTAGTCCGTAGGACAACCATCACAACAACAATCATACCATAGGCTAGCTTCTAGGGTTTAGCCTCCTTGATCTCGTGGTAGAACTACTCTTGTACTACCCATATCATCAATATTAATCAAGCAGGAGTAGGGTTTTACCTCCATCGAGAGGGCCCAAACCTGGGTAAAAACATCGTGTCCCTTGTCTCTTGTTACCATCCGCCTAGACGCACAGTTTGGGATCCCCTACCCGAGATCCGCCGGTTTTGACACCGACATTCACACAATCCCATGTAATGAACAAGAATGCGATAAAGAGAGTTGGCTTACAATCGCCACTTCACACTATACATAAATTAATCCATACATCATTCAAGATACACTCATGGACCGGCTACGGTCAAATTCAAATGAAAAGAAGACAACTCCAAATGCTAGATCCCCGATCGTCCCAACTGGGCCCCTCTACTGATCATCACGAAACGAAACGTAGTAACGACCAAGGTCCTTGTCAAACTCCCACTTGAGCTCGGTTGCGCCACTTGCGCTGGTATCCTCGGCACCTGCATCTATTTTGGTAGAATCTGTGAGCCACGGGGACTCAGCAATCTCACACCCGCGAGATCAAGACTATTTAAGCTCAAGGTAGGAAAAGGGGTAATATGGTGGAACTGCAGCAAGCACTAAGCATATATGGTGGATAACATACGCAAGTGAGAGCGAGAAGAGAAGCAACGCATCGGTCGAGAAGCTAGAAGTGATCAAGAAGTGATCCTGAAACTACTTACGTACATACATAACCCAAACCGTGTTCACTTCCCGGATTCCGCCGAGAAGAGACCATCACAGCTACACACGCGGTTGATGCATTTAGTGAAGTCAAGTGTCAAGTTCTCTACAACTAGACATTAACAAATTCCCATCTGCTTCATAACCGCGGGCATGGCTTTCGAAAGATAATACCCTGTAGGGGTGTCCCAACTTAGCCCATCACAAGCTCTCACGGTCAACGAAGGATATACCTTCTCCCGGGAAGACCCGATCAGTCTTGGAATCCCGGTTTGCAAGACATTTCGACAATGGTAAAACAAGACCAGCAAAGCCGCCCAAAGTGCCGCAAATCCCGATAGGAGCTGCACATATCTCATTCTCAGGGCACACCGGATGAGCCAGACGTCGGGTTGGCATAGACCCTGGTTGCTCAAGGGGCGCCGGACATCGCTCAGGTTGGACCAACACTCGAAGGAGCACTAGCCCCCCCGGGGGGGGGGGTAAATAAAGATGACCCTCGGGCTCGCGAAAACCCAAGGGAAAAGGCTTAGGTGGCAAATGGTAAAACCAAGTTTGGGCCTTGCTGGAGGAGTTTTATTCAAAGCGAACTGTCAAGGGGGTCCCATATATCACCCAACCGCGTAAGGAACGCAAAATCAAGGAACATAACACCGGTATGACGGAAACTAGGGTGGCAAGAGTGGAACAAAACACCAGGCATAAGGCCGAGCCTTCCACCCTTTACCAAGTATATAGGTGCATTAATTAAAACAAGATATATTGTGATATCCCAAAATATCCATGTTCCAACAAGGAACAAACTTCATCTTCACCTGTAACTAGCAACGCTATAAGAGGGGCTGAGCAAAAGCGGTGACATAGCCAAACAACGTTATGCTAGGACAGGATGGTTAGAGGTTTGACATGGCAATAGGAGAGGCACGATAAACAAATGGTAGGTAGAGCTAACATAACGATAGAGCGAGCAACTAGCAAAGCAAAGATAGAAGTGATATCGAGGGTATGATCATCTTGCCTGCAAAGTTCTCAGAGTTGTAGAAAGCTTGATCCTCGTTAGCGTACTCAACAGGTTCCTCGTTCACATACTCGTCTCCCGGCTCTACCCAAAGCAATAACACAAGCAATGGAACCACAATAAATCATGGTGCAATGCACAAGCAACATGATGCAATACATGGCATGATATGCGAGATGTGATATGCAATGCTTATGCGTGCTCCGAAAGGAAAATGATGAACAAGGCATCAACTTGGCAAACCAAGTATGCCGCTGGAAAGATGAGATGATTTCGATTGAAATCGATATAAAGATCATCGGAATCGGATGCACGGTTTGCAAATGGCAAGCAAAACAAGAATGACACAATTCTGCGATTAAAAGCATGATAGCACTTAGAATACATCAAGAAATCATATGACAGTGATCTACAAGATATGCTTGACAAAAGATGAACACTGAGATATGGCTAATGCACATACTAACAGGTTCAAACAACCATGGCAAAAGTGCAAAAGATAACATCAGCTAAGACTTCACTAACATGGCAGAAACAGCATCAGGAAGCAATGTTTAGAGCAAGCAAACAACATTCTACAGGAACTTATAATAGAAATTTAAGGCATGGTATGATACTTCTAGAAGCATAGAACAAAAGTCCTTTAGTGACCATGAGCCAAAAAGGACCAGAAGATATGATGGCACCCACGTAAACATAGCAAGTTCCGTTAACAGATTCAGGAAACAGAGCATGGCATTAACAGCATTATGAAGGCATCTTTGCGAGCTCGATTCACTCACCACAAGTCATTTCATGACAAGATAAGCATAGAACCAGCAAGAATACATGTTTATGAAATTAAAGATGGCAAGAACAAGTTTATAGCATGCAAGGATCAACTACAACAACCTTGGCAAAATTGAATAACATGTAAACAATCTGCCAGGAAACATTTTATAGCAAAAGTAGAGCAAGAAAATGACATTCTAGACTACTCCATAATTGCAAACAGGGGCATGAAAGGATAGAGCACAACCATATGTTCAAAACATTCTTACTGAAGTATCTCAAAATATGCATGGATCCCTCTGTAGCATTAAGTTACATGGCATCAAAATAACAGAAGAACAGGGACTGAACTCAGCAACATCACGAAGCCTAGTTTGCATGATTGTTTTAGTCACCACATTGATCACAAAAATACATGGCATACACCTCTGTATAGATGACATGGCATAGTACAAAACACATGTAGAGCTCATGCCCATAATATGCACACAATAAATGTAGCAAAAATGACAAATGCCCACAATCTGTCAAGAATCAGAAACTAACATTACATAGCCCTTTTGCATCAGAGTTTTGGGCATCGAGACGACCGCAAATGGACATGTCCCAATGGAACAAAATGAAGAGCACGTCGTGTCGAACATTTTGATATATCATGCACATGAAACGGAGCTACGGATGCAGAGATATAATGCAATGAATATGGCATAAAAATAATGCAGACTGCACGAAAAAACGAGGTCAACCTCTAGGGTTCCAGATCTGGATCCGGGTGCGCAGATCGAGGTGGGCCGGAGCGAGCTCATTGGAAGGCGCGGCGATCGCCGGAGTTGGACGGGGGAGGCGGATCCGGCACCGGCGGAGGCGGTGGCGGGGCCGGACGGC
>NC_041391.1:224809837-224818199 GCF_002162155.2 Triticum dicoccoides
GTGCGGGCGGCGGGGCGCCACGTGTCGCGCTGCTGATGGCCGCGGGCGGCGGCGCGAGTCGTCCGGCGTGGACCGGACGTGTCCGGCGCGCGGAGGGAGCGGGGCTAGGGTTTCGGGATCCGGAATTTCGAAGGGGTGCACATATTTATAGGTAGAGGGAGCTAGGAGACTCCAAATGGAGTGCGGTTTTCGCCCACACGATCGTGATCCGACGAAGGAGAGCATGGAAGTGACTTAGGTGGGTTTTTGGGCTGTTTTGGAGGTGTGTTGGGCTGCAATACACAAGAGGCCTTCAGGGTTACCCGGTTAACCGTTGGAGTATCAAACGACCTCCAAATGGCACGAAACTTGACAGGCGGTCTACCGGTGCTATACCAAGGCCACTTGGAAAGCCTCGGTCCATTTAGAGAATGTTTAACACCCGCTCACGAAAAGAAACAAGAGGGGTGCGCCGGTGCATGTGGGAGTGTTGGATTGTAAAACGGGAAATGGGGAAAATGCTCGGATGCATGAGACGAACACGTATGCCAATGAGATGCACATGATGACATGATATGAGATGCATGACATGAACAAAATGCAAAACGAAAGACAAAAACCCAACCACGGAGGGAATACCATAGCACATAGCCGAAAATTGTAAGAGTTGGAGTTACAAATATGGAAAGATACATCCGGGGTGTTACAAAAGGCGAAGGGAATAATATGGAAACAGAGCTTCACACATTGCGCATCCAAACCAGGGGAATTGCTACCTCCCTAGAGGAGGATACTCGGGGAGGGGAATATAAGGTCTTCTCCCCTCCCGGGAAGAAGAGGGCTGCCTCTGAAGACCTGGAGACGGGGGCGCCCAGAGAAGGGAAGAAAGCTTCACCAAGGGTCCCAGCCCTGAAGGGCATCCTCACCACGCCATGCCCAGTAACGGGCCAGCCCTCAACCAATCTATAAGTTAATCATAAATGCGAAGGTACTGCTTCCTTCTCTAAGAACAATAATCGGGATCCACTCTTTGCAGTCCGGCTAGCAGCTCTTCTCGGCAGAGTTCGTCTTCGCGGGATCTCCTTCCGGAGATGATGGATAGTGAGACCCCACCAACCTCTCTGCCTCATGGGGCGGGCGACCTCTCTGCCAGAAGCTAGTACTTCGGCCGCCCTGAGCCTGGAGCGTTCGGCTCCCACGGGGGGCGATAAGAAGGGTCCGGCACAGTTCAGCGTCTAGCCGGACACACTGACGGGCCTTCTGGAGCGAGCTGCTCTCTTGTAGAAGCACCGTGCCTTAATGAGCATGGTGCTCGAGAAGATTTCATCCTCCACAAGTGGGATGAGTGAAGCCTTTACGAGCCTGCTCAGAGTCTTTGAGGTATGTAATGAAAATACATAATTTTTGACTGTGACGCACGTGCTAGGTGTGCTCCATATGGATGGTAGCCCCTGAGACTCTGGTTGCCAGCCCTAGGCGGCAAACGGGGGATCACATTGTTAAGTAATGATCGTGCTGTATTTATGCGCATGTGTCTAAGGATCCGGCAGTCGACCGGTCCATTGAAGTTGCCAAACTAAGGAGGCAGATTGGGGCTATTGATGCCGATATCACACTCGTGAACGAGCGGCTTAACGAGTCACAAGGTATGTGCTCTGCTTTCCTTATTGTTTTTTATAGGAAAAATTGAGAGGAGCATAATATTAATGCGATATGCTTGGACTGCAGATGGCGCTGCTGCCGTGGAAGCCCTGAGGGCAGAACTTGCCCTGGCCAAGGAACAAGCCCGGGCTAGCAATGCGGCTGCCCTAAAGGTGGCCGAAGGGTTGAGAGCCGAACAGGATGCTCATTGATGAAGCGAAGACAAAGTAGCCGAGATGGCTGTGGAGCTAAAAAATGCCGCCGACCAGTATGAGCTCCTTGAAAAAGATAATAAGGCTAATTCGGCTAACCTGAAAAAGGCACTTGATGCGGCCAAGGAGACGCGGTCCGAAATTAGGGATGCGCGGGAGGAGCTTCGACAGGCCGGAGAAATCGCGGCTGGAAACCCTTATTTGTTGTGGATGAAGTTTTTAGATCCCAAGTATGCTCCTATGGATCGACGCTGGAGTCCTGCAGACGCCTATGCGGATTTGGCGAAGAGTACGGCTGATGCGGCCAAGTTTTTCGAGGGACAAAAAGATAATGAAGTGGAAAAGCTATTCTGGTCGCAGTTCAGCGCTCCAATGCGCACATTGCCATTGAGTGAAAGGATGGCTGCTATGGCCTAGCTCCATAGGCTGTCCGGTCTTGCGATGCGGTCTGTAATAGACCATCTTTGGCTGAAGGGGCCTAAGCCGGACAATTATTTTGGCTTAGTGCAACATTTCCTTGGTGCTATATCACGGATCGATGCCATGAAGAGGTCAGCATGCATAGAGGGTGCATGGATGGCTCTTGCCTGCGTTAAAGTATATTGGACAGATATGGAGGCCACCATCATTCCGACCCAGAATCCGGCGGGAGGCCAGGATCTGCCGACCACATCTTGGAGCAAGTAGCAGTAGGTGCTCGCTTAATAGAGGCTCAGTGCTTGAAGAATGTCATGTTCGAGTGACAAATCGTGTCATTGTAAAAACAATGTTATTTTAGTTATGGAGGCTTATGTTTATAATTTTCTCCCAAAAGTGTTATTGTGACTCCTGTGCGGCCATTATATATATGCAATTCTGAAAGATAGCAGTCGTTGGCTTCAGCCCCCACGCATATAATGCGGAGGTGTTCGCGAAAATATGTGTAATCACACTTGATCCAACGTCTTGGTCCATTAAGGAGGTGATCGCACGTCGAAATAGGCAACCGGACTATATAGCTTTAGCACTTTCACTTGGCCATAGGAGTTTAATGGTTGGGATACTATGTAGCCCCTTGTACCTTTGTGTGCATCCGAATCCGGGCGCGTGTGTACATGACCGGTAAATGGTCCTTCGTTAATGTGGAGGAACCCTAAAGGTTCTGATAAGTCTTCGAGTGGTTGAACAGTCTCTCGCTATATCATGACAGTTAGTTTTCGGCTTTGTCTACTGAGGTGCTCATCCAGAATAACCAGGGCACAATCACAGTAGTTCTCCTTTGGCTGCCTTAGCCGATAAGAACGGAACGTAAGGCGGCTAACCCAGGAGCCGGGCAAACCCAACATTTGACCAAAGACATAATTCGGAGCTGATGCATATAAGGCCAAACTCGCGATGCCGAACACTCCCGAAGGTATTCGTGGTTGCCATTGTCCTCGACTTTTCTTGGCCGAGGTGTCTGGCGAGCCACTCGTCCTGGATACTGTGCTTGAAGGCCGCTAGGGCTTCAGCGTCCGGACAATCGACAATTTGATTCTCTTAGTGAGGAATCTGTTACAAAGCTTGTGGGCGGACTCTCCGGGTTGTTGAATTATGTGACTTAAATCGTCCGCGTCCGGAGGTCGGACATAGGTCCCTTGAAAATTGGCCCTGAATGCATCCTCGAGTTCCTCCCAACTTCTGATTGAATTTTCGGGGAGGTTTTCAACCAGTGTCGAGCTGGTCCCTTCAATTTGAGGGGAAGGTATTTGATGGCGTGGAGGTCGTCCCCACGAGCCATGTGGATATGCAGGATAAAATCCTCAATCCAGACCCCGGGGTCCGTCGATCCGTCATACGCCTCTATGTTCATAGGTTTAATACCCTGTGGAAATTCGTGGTCCAGTACCTCTTCGGTGAAGCACAGAGGGTGAGCAACCCCTCTGTCTCTGGAGGTGTTGTGGCATGTCGTTGGTTGTTGTTGTGTCCGGTGCTGATTCCGAACTGGTATCCGATTAGTCTGATCGTTTTGGTGACCATACTCCTGCGTCGGGGCGTGTCCTCTAGGTCCATAGATGGACCTGCTCGCGCCGGCCTTTTTATCCAGGAGCTCACGTAAATCATGTGCGGCATCAGTAGCTGTTCTATTGCGGTTATGAAGTGGTTGGTTCGGCCTACTGGCAGTATCGCTCTTTGGTGGAACGGCCTCGTCGTCGAATTCTGGTAGCAGCTTGCGCTTTGGATAGCTCTTTGTTTGGCGATCGTCGCCGTACTTTTCTTCAGTGTCTACTACTTTATTCCATCTGTGATTGAGCGTTTCCTATGCGGCCTTAAGCTTTTGCTTCTGCTTCTTCAGACTTCTTATAGTGGCCATAAGCCTTCTGTGGAGGTTATCTCGTTCCAAGCATGTTTCCGGGATGATGAATGCGTCGTCGTCCAGACTGTGCTCCTGTGCCGGGGCAGTTTGATGAGTTCATCCCTCGGGATCACTATGATTGGGCATCTGCTTCGGGCTGTGTTCGGCCTGACCTGTCTCATCCTGCTCCATTGCTTGGTCCGTATGGTCGTTGTTGCCTTCGGAGTTAACTGGGGTGTCGATCTTTCTAGCACTATTATCGCTATTTTTACTGTGACTGGATTTAGAGTGGCGTCTGCACCGTCATTTTGGCTTTTGTCCGGGGGTTTTCTCCTCTGTTTTGTCGCCATCGTCCTCCTTAGGCGTATCCACCATATATATGTCATATGATGAGGCGACCGTCCAGCGCCCCGTGGGTGGTGGTTCTGAATCGTCTCCTGCGCCAACGTCCATACCGTCGGTGTCATCAGAGTCGAAGTCTAGCATATCTGTTACGTCGTCGGCAGTGGCTATGAAGTGGGTGGTGGGTGGGCAACGAATTTCTTCGTCGCCTTCTTCCTCCCTGAGCCGGACATAGTTCGGCCAAGAGTCTCCTGACAAGGATAGAAACTTTAATGAGTTGAGCATGTCACCAAAGGGCGAGTGCTGGAAGATATCCGTAGCGGTAAATTCGATTACTAGAGCCGAGCCAGAATCGGCAGGCTCGGGGGCGCGCGGCCTAGGACCTACAACCGGACACAAGTCCCGAGGTCCATAGACACAGGCTTCCTTGGGGATGAAGTCTGTGTTTGGCTCCATTGTCGATGAGTGTGCGGCCTCCGGGGCAGGGTCCATCCACCCGTCCTCGGACGACACAATCTGCCCTGGATTTAGGTCCGGGGCTCCTGCAGGTGCGATATCCCGAGTGTTGTCCGACAGCAGGTCTAAGCCATGCTCGTCGTGACTGTTCGGCGCTCCTGGCGCAGGCCCAAATCCGTTGAAGATCAAGTCTCCGCGGATATCGGACGTGTGGTTCGAGTTCCCAAACCTGACCTGATGGCCAGGGGCGTAATTGTCGATCTGCTCCAGATGGCCAAGCGAATTGGCCCGCACTGTGAAGCCGCCGAACACGAAGATTTGTCCATGGAGAAAAGTCTCACCCTGGACCGGGTTGTTAATGATTGAAGGAGCCATCACCTTGCAGCGACGACACAGAGAAACTCTCAACGAAAGCACCTATGTCGGTGTCAAAACCGGTGGATCTCGGCTAGGGGGTCCCGATCTGTGTGTCTAAGGCTAATGGTAAGCGGAGGCAAGGGACACGATGTTTTACCTAGGTTGGGGCCCTCTTGATGGAGGTAATACCCTACTTCCAGCTTGATTTATATTGATGATATGAGTGTTACAAGAGTTGATCTACCACGAGATCGTAGAGGATAAACCCTAGAAGCTAGCCTAGGATGATTATGATTCTGTCTTTATAGATATCAGAGCGGGCTAGGGTTTACATGAGTCAGTTACAAAGAAGGAAATATAATATCCGGATCGCCAAGCTTGTCTTCCACTCAAAGGAGAGTCCCATCCGGATACGGGACGGAGTCTTGAGTCTTGTATCCTCACGGTCCATCAGTCCGGCCAAAGTATATAGTCCGGCTGTCTGGATACCCCCTAGTCCAGGACTCCCTCACTCACCCCCTCCCCCTTCCTCTAGCGCCCGGCTCCGCCGCTACGAGCTCTTGGGGAGGAGCGATGCGCTGTCTGGCCGAAACCCTTGCCGCCACCGATGAAGCGTCGCCACACCCCCTCGCCATGGCAGAAGAAAGGAGGAAGCAGGAATGGGGAGAGGCAGATGGCGAAGGGTTGAGAGGCACCGTTCCTCCCGCTCCCCTCTTTATAAAGGGGCGGGGGAGAGGCTCGGCCGCCCCCTCTCGGCCAATCCGGCCCGTTGAAGTGATAGCAAGCGGGGCCGTCGACCGCCCTCCCTGCTCCATTGAAGGCACGTGGGAATCGACCCACACGCGCGCACAACTTCTCACATCTCGCGCGCCTGTCATTCGCCTTGCATCGTGCATGCACCGAACGTGGCATGAGGGATAGGCGCAGTCGGATGCGTGGAGCGACGGTTCCCATGCGAGGGCAATAAATGAGCAGCGGCCCTGCGGTCTCAAAGAGACACGCAAGCCTCCTCTTTACTGTCCGCCATGGGAAGACGCCAGCATGCTTCCGTCATGCGCGTGCACGACCCCCACGTCACGCGTTCAACGCGGGTCATGGGGAAGCACAGCGGACGGAGCAGTTACCGCCATAAAAATCCGCCCCAAATGCCCGCGCACCGTTCTGGGCCTGGCCCGACAACGTGCTATGCTTATGTATGGCCCAGGCCCGGGGCTCCTGTCGGTGTACAAAAGTAGAGGCTCTCCTTTTGACCCCTTTACTTGTGCACGGGAAGTCAGAGCCACCCGCCACGGCCATGCATAATAGGGCAGGAAGGGGAAGCGGAGAGAAGCCGAAGGCACAAGACAAACAACGCAACAACAAGGACCAAGGCCACAATGATCGGATGGACGAAGCAGGTTTCCCCGGCAAGGACCCTTGCCGGGGCAGCCTCAGCGGCCCCGGCAAGACCCTTGCCGGGGGAGCTCGCCCCCACCAGTCGAGCGAGCCACCTTTGAGCCCACCAACGCTAGACAAACGCATTGGGACAGGGCTCGGGAGGCACCTCCATGGTGGCATGCAGATCTTTGTGAAGACAAAGAATAGTCAAGATCAAATGAGGATACGAAGGCAACAATCCTCACCAAGATCCTTGCCGGGGATGCCAGCGCGCCACGGGAAGACCCTTGCTGGGCCACCCGACAAGACCCTCGCCAAGCGCGCCAGCAGGGCCACTGCCTGGCCCACGCCAGCCGAATCTCCGCCGCCGTTCGCATGCAGCTGCCAACCCAACCAACTAGGCAGGCACCTGCGTGGCAACATGCAGCCCTTCGTGGAGGCTCCACCATCGCGCCACCTCAGCTGCCTGCCTGCCTACATGGCATCGCATGCGTCACTGGCCAGGGCATGTGTCAAAGCAAGGAGGAGCGGCGATGGATGGGATGGGCTTTGCTCCCGTCATCGATAAAGTGAGGGACAGCTAAGCCTCGCATTAAATGCACTTTGTCCTGTAATACCAGCGATAAGCTCACAGCGCTGTAGCACTTTCCACCTCCTGTGTGCCACTTTGGCATCCCCTTTCGCCTATAAAAGGAGGCCCATGGCGCACTGGAGAGGGATTCGGCTCTTTCGAACCTAGCAGCACCCAGAGCTAGTTCAAGAGCTCAAGAACACTAAATACATCCACCAAAGCAGGATCGTAGGGTTTTACACAGCTTTGCGTCCCGAACCTGGGTAAATCCCCTTTGTACTATCCACTAGTCCCGCTCTTCTCACGATCCCCGCGCCCCGCAACCGTAGTAGGGATTCCAGTGATCCCATATGTAACGCCCCGGATTCGATGCGCCAGGTGTCCGCCAGTTATTCGCCGTCGTTGCCATGTCTTTTGCTTGCGTGTTGCATTTTGCCATGTCATCATCTACATTTCATATCATGTCATCATGTGCATTTCATTTTGCATACGTGATCATCTCTTGCATCCGAGCATTTTCCCCGTTGTCCGTTTTGCAATCCGGCGCTCCTATGTCCTCCGGCGTCCCTTTGTTCTCTCCTGTTGTGTGCGGGTATTAAACTTTCTCGGAATGGCCCGAGGTTTGCCAAGCGGCCTTGGTATAGCACCGGTAGACCGCCTGCCAAGTTTCGTGTCATTTGGAGGTCGTTTGATACTCCAACGGTTAACCGGGTAACCGCAAAGGCCTCTTTTGTTGCAGCCCAAAACGCCTTCCAAAGTGGTCCAAAAACCCAGCAAACTACCCTCCATGCTCTCGGTCGTTCGATCACGATCCTGTGGCCGAAAAACGCTCCTCATTTGGACTCTCCTAGCTCCCTCTACCTATAAATAAGCCTCCCCCTCCGAAACCCTAACTTCTTCCTCCTCCCGCAGCCGGACGCGTCCGCCCGGCGCCGGACACGTCCGCCCCGCTCGCCCCGACGAATCCCGTGCCGACACGTGTCCCTCCGCCGCCTCCCTCCGCCACAGGCCCGCAGGCCCACGGGGAGCCCGCTCCGGGCCGCCCCGGACCCGATCCCGCGCCCCGCGCCCGCTGCCCTAGCGCCGCTGACGACCGTCCGCGCCCGCCTGCTG
>NC_041391.1:224818699-224822824 GCF_002162155.2 Triticum dicoccoides
GAGCTCTCCGCCTCTTCGGCTTCCGCGCCACCGGCCGCCTCCGCCGCCGGTGACAAGCTGTCGCCCGCGCCGGTGCGGCCCCGCCCCTCCGCCGCCGGCCCTCTCCGGCCAGATCCGGTGCCCCCGCGCCCGGATCCGGCGACTCCCCTCCTCTCCGGCACCCTCTCGCCCATCTCCGGCCATCCTCCGGCGATCCCAGGCGAGATCCCGGCCACCTCGATCCGCATGCACAAACCCGAAGGTTGACCTCGATTTCGCCTAAGTCCCAGATTTCATACATTTTCATGCCATGTTCGTCATGCTATATCTCTGCATCCGTAGCTCCGTTTCGTGCGTGTAATATGTCAAATTGTTCGTCTCAACGAGTACTTCATTTCATTACACTGCATCATTTTCATTTGAGCTCATCTTGATGCCCGAAATGCTGTTGGAAGAGTGCATATTGATGTTAATCTGCTGAAACTGTTATAACTTGCTCATTTATCATTTTTGCCATGTTTGATGTGTGCACGCTATGAGGTTGATGTCTACATGTATGTTGATCTATGCCATGCCATCTTTCCAGGGGTGTATGCCATGTATTTTTGTGAGTTGTGTGCTGAGTGTATCGAGCTTGTTAAGTAGTGAACTTGCTGTTGCTGTTTTGCTAGGCAGATTCTGTTATATTTTGTTGGTATGTTAACATGTTGCTACTAATCATTCTATGCATAATCTGGAGATGCTCTATAAACATGTTTAGATCTACATGTTATCCTCTATCCATCAATGCCCTTGGTTGCACTTATAGGTTGTTTTAGCTTGTTGTAATCTTGCTCCAAAGTTGCTTGATAATGTTGCTGTCAGCCTGTTTACATTAAGTTCACTTGTTCCCATGTGTTTTGCTAGTGTTCCATGAATCCTATGACCTTGCTATTGCCATGCTTAGCTTCATAAACATGTCTTATTACTGTTGGTTGCCTTGCCATGCCATGTATTGTTCTGTGGTGAATGGTTCAAGCTCACCAACATGCCTACTTATTGTTGTTTCTGCCATGTTTAAATCTGTAATATAACTTGCCATGTTTACATGGGTGCCATCTTATTTTCTGTTCCTTTTTGGCTTATGGTCACTAAGGGACTTTTGATCTATACAATTAGTAGATTCATGCCATGCCTTTGTTTGCCATGATAAGTTCCTGTAACATGTTGTTTGATAGCTCTAAACATTGCAACCTGATGTTATTTCTGCAAAGTCTGAAACTGTTATTATTTGCAATATCTCCATGTCTTTTTGAGCATGTTCTTGTTGTTTCTGGAGATAGCTCAGTGTTCATGTTTTGTTATGCTTTACATGTACTTCATGCCCATGCCTTTTGTTATTATGTTGGGGTGTTGTAGCTTATTGTTTTGATGCTTGCAAGATGCCTAGTTGCTGTTTTGGACAGATTGTTGCTATGACTTGTATAGAGTGTATGTGTTGCACCGTTGCTCCGTTTTGAATGTGCTCTATATGAAACTTGCTTGATTTTGCATGTAGCTTCATATTATCATGTTGCATCCTTGTTTTCGTGTGTTTTCTTGATGTTTGTATGCATTTTGCATCGATGCCATGTTTAACTTGTTTTGCTCATATCATCTTGGTGCATCTTAACTTGCTGTTTAACTACTTGAACATAAGGTTTATTCAGTTCTGGACCAATTTCGAAATATGCATATGAGGACTTACCGGAATTGTTATATGTTGTTCCCGGCCTCATTTAAACTTGCCTTGATGTGTTATTCTTGTTTGCATCATCTCTTGCCATGAGTAGCTTCATGTAGCTTTGTCATGCATAATGCTTGTTGTGCATCATGCCTTGTTCATGTGTGGTGTGTTTACTATGTTGTGTGCTTCTTCTCGATAGTTCCCGTTTCGTTGCGATCGTGAGGATTCGTTCGTCTACGCTTGGTTCGTCTTCGTGGCTTCATCTTCTTCATGGACTCGTTCTTCTTCCTTGCGGGTTTTCAGGCAAGATGACTGCTACCCTGGATCTCACTACTATCATTGCTATGCTAGTTGCTTCACTCTATCGCTATGCTGCGCTACCCATTACCTGTTTATCAAGCCATCCCATATTGCCATGAACCTCTAACCTTTGACACCATTCCTAGCAAACCATTGTTTGCCTATGTTATCGCTTTGCTCAGCCCCTCTTATAGCGTTGCTAGTTGCAGGTGAAGTTGAAGATTTCTCCATGGTGGACAGGGTTTATGTTGGGATATCACAATATCTCTTATATTATTAATGCATCTATATATTTGGTAAAGGGTGGAAGGGTCGGCCTTATGCTTGGTGTTTTGTTCCACTCTTTCCACCCTAGTTTCCGTCATACCAGTGTTATGTTCCCGGATTTTGCGTTCCTAACGCGGTCGGGTGATTTTTGGGACCCCCCTGACAGTTCGCTTTGAATAAAACTCCTCCAGCAAGGCCCAACATTGGTTTTACCATTTGCCTCACCACCACCTATATTTCCCTTGGGAGTAATTAACCCAAGGGTCATCTTTATTATAGCCCCCCGGGCCAATGCTTGTCTAAGTGTTGGTCCAAACCAGAGCCACTTGCGGTGCCGCCCCTAGGCAACTTGGGGTATCGTCGGTTGCCGTACGTAGTGTTCATCTGGTCGTGGCCTGAGACGAGATACGCGCGGCTACTATCAGGATGTCGGCACGCCGGGAGGTCTTGCTGGTCTTGTTTTACCATTGTCGAAATGTCTTGTAAACCGGGATTCCGAGACTGATCGGGTCTTCTGGGAGAAGGTCTATTCCTTCGTTGATCGCGAGAGCTTGTCATGGGCTAAGTTGGGACACCCCTGCAGGGTTTAAACTTTCGAGAGCCGTGCCCGCGGTTATGTGGCACATGGGAATTTGTTAATGTCCGGTTGTAGATAACTTGACACCAGATCCGAATTAAAACGCATCAACCGCGTGTGTAGCCGTGATGGTCTCTTCTCGGCGGAGTCCGGGAAGTGAACACGGTTTCTGTGTTATGATTGACGTAAGTAGGAGTTCAGGATCACCTCTTGATCATTGCTAGCTTCACGACCGTTCCTTTGTTTCTCTTCTCGCTCTCATTTGCGTATGTTAGCCACCATATCATGCTTAGTCGCTGCTGCAACCTCACCACTTTACCCCTTCCTTTCCCATTAAGCTTTGCTAGTCTTGATACCCATGGTAATGGGATTGCTGAGTCCTCGTGGCTCACAGATTACTACAACAACAGTTGCAGGTACAGGTTTTGCGATGATCTTGACGTGAGAGCGATGCTTGCTTGCTTTGAGTTCTTCTTCTGCTTCTTCTTCGATCAGGGGATAGGTTCCAGGTCGGCAGCCTGGGCTAGCAGGGTGGATGTCGTTTGAGCTTTTGTTTGTGTTTCATCCGTAGTCGGATGTTGTTCTTGTATGTGGTATTGTTGTATTCGTGTAGCATTGTATGCCTCTTGTATGTATCCCCATCTATTATGTAATGTTGATGAAATGATATCCACCTTGCAAAAGCGTCTCAAATTGCGGGTCTATCCTTGGTGGGACCTTCGAGTTCCTTTTTGGATAGGGTCGCATATCGGGCGTGACAAGTTGGTATCAGAGCCTCGACCGACCTTAGGAGCCCCCATGATTGATCGTGTAGTTTGGCCGTTGTTGAGTCTAGAAGAAAACTGTTTTCTGAGTCTAGTTATATCGGAGAGTAGGAATTCTTTTTACTCCTCAGCCCCTTCGTCGCTCTGGTGAGGAATCTTGACGTAGGTGTTTTGAATTACTCCTCTTCCCATTCAAATTTTTCTTTAGGATCACGTGGTTAGTTTCGTGAGTTGTCCATCCTATTTTTATCCGGTGCATTTCTCGTCATGTTGACTCGAGCCTCTTCATTTTTGCCAAGTTCAATCCTCAGTTGTTTTCTTTTCCCACCCACCCACCCTTTTTTTCTTCTCGAAACCGGAGTCCGTAATCGAGTATCCATTCTACTCGTGCGAAGTCTTTGCTTTCTTTCCTCAATGATTTCAACCGGTGTTTTCTCTTCAAGATATTCGTCGGTTCCCCTTCCAAGTTGCCTTTGTTTTCCCGCCCTCCCACCCTTTTTCTTCCCGGAGCTTGAGTCTTTTTCGAGCATCAA
>NC_041391.1:224827320-224840533 GCF_002162155.2 Triticum dicoccoides
AGTTGGGTAACCGCTCTTGGGCTACGTCCACTTGTTTTCAAACCCGGTGTGTGTGTGAGATGATGGTGTTGTCTTGGATCAAGTCAGAGGACTTGACACGATTGAGATGGGTTGGTGCCCTCTCTGTTTATGATAAATGGGTTGGTGCCCCTTTCTATTTATGTTGATATCTGTGACCAGATCTTATGGTTACTTGAATTCTCTTGATGCATGCTTTATAGGATGTTGAACATGTCCTGCACTCAAAACTAGCTTTATGCAAAACTTTACCTATGTCATGCATTACTGTACCTTGAACCAAATCATGGGTTGCTTGCGAGTACATTCAAAGTACTCATTGGCTTGCCACTGGTTATTTAATTGACCAGGCATGGGAGAACCGGAGTTCGAAGAAGAGTTCTTTGGAGACGATCATGCGAACTAGGACGTTCCCAGTCAGATTGCCTGTAGGGTTAAGGCAGATGGCATGGGTTCTACTTATCGACGACGATTTCTGCTGCTATGTTTCATTTGATGTTCAGCCCTTAAGGCTTTATCGATGTAAGACTTGACCATGTTGGTCACTATTTGTGTAAGACGGTATGTATGGATGTAAGACTCTTGTTATTCAGCTTCTGTGTGTTCAGTGAGCATTGATCTCTGGGATCACTGTACACGTGCATTCGGTGATCACGACTTGCGAGTCGGGGTCCCCACAGAGCTGGTATCAGAGCCATCCTGACTGTAGGAAGCCTTAGTTAGCATGGACGTTAGTTAGAGCGAGACTATCCACCAGGTTACCCATATACCTATGTTTATGTTAGTATCCCAAACATAGGTCACATTCCTTTATTGACCCTTTCCCTTCCACTTTTTGTAGATGGCCTCCGTACCCGAGGACTTCCTGACCACTGGGTTTCCTGTGCTTCTTGAGGATAGCCTCAGGAAGTGCCAGTTCACTCGAGTCCCCACCTTCTCCTACCACGAGCACTAGGTCGACAGCACCAAGAGGGAGTATCACGTGGAGGTAGTCGTGAGGGCGAATGACGCCCCGACGAGCTGGTTCTTTGACGGACCCCAGATGGCGACACTGCTTCTCGCCGTGGAGACTGCTGCCCTCAAGGCGCTGACTCGCCTCCGGGATCTCCTGCCAGAGATGGCGAGAGAGCCAGCCACTCGTTACCTGCCTTATCGTAAGGAAGGTGATGACGAGAGCAGCGCACCAGCACCACCCTTGGACGAGGGACTTTCTCTCCGCTTCCAGACCTACTTCAGCTTGTGTGCCGACAGTCTGGCACAACACCTGGCCTCGGAGTCGACGGAGCTTCGGAAGGAACTCCGCGAGACCAAGGAGCTCCTCCGCATAGTTCAGATGAAGGCAGACAGGATCAAGAAGGATGGAGCGCCCCCTGGACAGCCCGCAGTAGCGTATCGAGGCGGACGACCCCCACAGGTCGCACATGCCGAGGGACCACCTCAGCCACGCCGTATGACGGCAAAGGAGTACCGCAACCTCTTCAAGACGCCACCAGCAAAGTAGCGCCGTGTTCTGCTCCTTCACTCCCCCGCTTCCTCGAGCGATGAGGAGACCAAGACAGATGAAGATGAGGAGGAAGATCCAGAGGAGCCAGAATACCCGACCGAGCATTCCACCACTTAGACTCCGTTCAGGACTAGGATAGGCTCGCTCGTAGCCTATGGTAGGATAGGTCGTGTACCCCTTTTGCGAAGTCGAGTCCTTGTAATGGTTCTTGTGAAACCATGTTATGTTGCGTTTGCGTTCAGCTTGCTTTCATGAAGTCGTACTTTCCCTTCGGGAACTTGTAAACGACTACATTCCTCATTTGGTTTTAATGCATGAGTTTGGCCCTTCTGGCCTTTGTTTAACTTAAATTGTGTCACACCACCCCCTTACTAGGCATTCCATCTATACTGCTTTCCCTCATTGTTGTTCCCAATCATGAGACCTTGACCGCTCCAACAGGATGCCTGTTGTAACACGTACTGATACCTCTACCCAGCCGCAAGAAGCCGGAGGTTCTGCTGAGGCCGGAGCCAGCCAGGACCAAGCCCAAGGACAGACTCCACCACCACCACCTCCTCCAAGCATGGATATGGCTCAGCTTCTCCAAGCCTTTCGAGAGGAGCGCCAAGCCAACACTACAGCCCTCCAGATGATTGCTCAGGCTGTCAACCGCCAGCCGGCGGGGCACGGCCATGGACGTTCCACACTGGTGGAATTCAAGAAGCATGCACCACCCACTTTCATCGAGACTGCTGAACCCCTGGATGCAGACGACTGGGTCCGCACCATTGAGGATCTGCTGGCACTAGTCGGATGCACTGAGGACCGTGATAAAGTGGCGTATGCTGCCCACTGTCTCGGGGGGACTGCCAGAGCTTGGTGGGATGGATTCAAGGCTATGCATGTTGAGCAAGACATCACTTGGGACACCTTCAAGACGGAATTCCGCAAGGCCCACATCCCTTCTGGAATCATGGCCATCAAGAAGCGTGAGTTCCGAGCCCTGAAGCAAGGTAGTAGCACTGTCAAGGAGTACATGCAGAAGTTCAATGTTCTCTCAAGGTATGCCCCTGAGGATGTCAGCACTGATGCTGCCAAAAGGGAGCGCTTCATGGAAGGCCTTAACCAGACTCTGCAGTACTCGCTTGTTGTGTGTGACTGCCCAACCTTTCCTGATCTGGTGAACAAGGCACTCATGCTTGAGGACAAGCGACGTGCCTTGGATGACACTCGTAAGCGCAAGATGATCAGCAAGGGTAGCTCCAGCAACCAGAAGCCTCGCCCGTGGCAGCCAGCCCCGGTCAAGCCAACCTATCAGCAGCCAAGAGCTCCTGCACCTCGCACCAACTATCCACCTCAGCAGTATGCCAACCCCAGGCCAGCTTACAACAACCCCAATAACAATGCTGGCAAGGGCGTCGTCCCCAATCAAGTCACTTGTTTCGGATGTGGACAGCCAGGGCATTACTCCAAGAATTGCCCCAACAAGAAACCTGACGCCCCGCGCCCCAATGCACAGAACCCGGGACAAGGCCGTGGAATGCCACCAAGGAACCAAGCTCCCCGCAACTTGCCCAACAATGGCAGGGGTCGTGTGAATCATGTCACCGCAGAAGAAGCCCAGGAAGACCCGGGCGTCGTGCTGGGTACGTTCCTTGTCAATTCAGCACCCGCAACTGTTTTGTTTGATTCTGGAGCCACGCATTCTTTTGTCACCCAAAGTTTTGCATTAAAAAGTGGCATGACCCCTACACCCCTGAATAACCCTATGGTGGTACAAACCCCTGGAGCAGAGATGAGAGCCAAGATAGGATGTAAAGGAGTCGGGATTACCATTAACGGGGTAGACTTCCTAGCAGACCTTATCATCCTAAAATCACAAGGCTTGGATGTGATCTTGGGAATGGATTGGCTCAGCAAGCACCAAGGCTTGATTGATTGCGCCAACCGGACGGTCACTATGACCAATGACCGAGGAGTCAAAGTCAAATTTGCCTCCAACCCCTCTTCTGCTCAAGCCAACCAAGCCAACTGTCTGACTGAAGTTGGATTGGAACAAGTGCCGGTAGTATGCGAGTATCCCGATGTTTTTCCTGATGAGCTACCAGGAATGCCTCCTGACCGAGACATTGAGTTCATCATCGAGCTCATACCCGGAGCAGGACCCATCTATAAGAAGCCTTATAGGATGGGATCGGAGGAGTTAGCAGAATTGAAGAAGCAGTTGGAAGAGCAGTTGAGGAAGGGATTTATCCGCCCTAGTGCCTCCCCTTGGGGATCACCTGTTCTGTTTGTGGCAAAGAAGGACGGTACCATCCGCTTATGCATTGACTACCGCTCCCTCAACGAGGTTACAATCAAGAACAAGTACCCACTTCCCAAGATTGAAGATCTGTTTGATCAACTCAATGGGGCCAAGGTGTTCTCCAAGATCGAACTCAGATCTGGGTACTACCAACTGAAGATCAGACCCCAAGATATTCCGAAGACGGCATTCGTAACCAGATATGGCCTGTATGAATGCACGGTCATGTCCTTTGGGTTGACCAATGCCCCAGCTTACTTCATGTATCTCATGAATAAGGTCTTCATGGAATATTTGGACAAGTTCGTCGTCGTCTTCATTGATGACATTCTTGTCTTCTCGAAGTCGGAAGAAGAGCACGAGCAACACTTGAGGATGGTCCTAGACAAGCTTCGAGAGCACCAACTGTATGCCAAGTTCAGCAAGTGTGAATTCTGGCTGCGAGAAGTTGGATTTCTGGGACATGTTCTAACAGAAGAGGGATTGTCAGTCGACCCTGCCAAGATAGAAGCCGTGACTGGATGGCAATCCCCGAGCAATGTGAAGGAAGTCAGAAGCTTCCTCGGACTCGCGGGATATTACCGCAAGTTCGTTGAAGGATTCTCAAGCATTGCCCGACCCATGACTCAGCTCTTGAAGAAGGACAAGAAGTTCGAATGGACGCCGAAGTGCGAAGAAAGCTTCCAGGAGCTGAAGAAGAGGCTAACCACCGCTCCAGTTCTGGCCACACCAGATATACACAAGGAGTTTGTGATATATTGTGATGCGTCAAGAATCGGACTGGGGGGTGTTCTGATGCAAGAAGGCAGAGTCGTGGCCTACCTTTCAAGGCAGCTACGACCTCACGAAGAGAACTACGCTACTCATGACCTTGAGCTAGCAGCAGTGGTTCATGCCCTGAAGACTTGGCGACATTACCTCTTGGGGAAGCGATGTGAGGTATACACGGATCACAAAAGTCTGAAGTATATTTTCACCCAGAGGGAATTGAACATGAGGCAGAGAAGATGGCTAGAGTTGATAAAGGATTATGACCTCAGTGTTCAATACCACCCTGGAAAGGCTAATGTGGTAGCAGACGCGTTGAGCAGGAAGGCTTGCTCCTTGAATGCTATGCTAAAGCACAGGCTACCCGCCTTGTATGAAGAACTTGAAAGCTTCGGGTTGGAACTGGTTGCACCAGGATTCTTGGCCAGCCTCGAAGTTAAGCCTACCTTGATGGATGATATCAAGAAAGCTCAGAAGGGGCATGAGAGTATTGAAGGCATCAAGAGGAAGATCAAGGCAGGCAAAGCCTCAGGATTCTCAGAAGATGAGGAAGGAATTGTGTGGTTTGGGAATCGCATCTGCGTGCCCAACAAGGTTGAGCTCAAGAACCTGATCTTGCAAGAAGCTCATGACAGCCCATATTCCATCCACCCTGGAGGCACCAAGATGTATCAAGACCTGAAGGAAAGATTTTGGTGGCACGGGATGAAAAGGGAGATTGCCACCTATGTTGCAAAATGCGACGTATGCCAGAGAGTCAAAGCTGAGCATCAGCGACCCGCTGGATTGTTGCAACCCCTTAAGGTGCCTGAATGGAAGTGGGACAGAGTCGGGATGGGCTTCATCACCGGTTTACCCAGGTCAAGCAAGGGACATGACTCAATATGGGTCATCGTTGACCATTTGACCAAGGTGGCCCACTTCATTCCTGTCAAGACGACCTACAAGGGGAACCAGTTAGCCAGTCTCTACATCAACCGAATCGTGAGCCTTCATGGTGTTCCCAAGGAGATTGTGTCAGATCGAGGAACCCAGTTCACCTCAAGGTTTTGGAAGAAATTCCAGGAGGCTATGGGGACCAAGTTGTCCTTCAGCACTGCTTTCCACCCACAGACCGGAGGTCAGACCGAGCGAGTGAATCAAATACTCGAAGACATGCTCCGAGCCTGTGTCTTAGCTTATGGAGCTAAGTGGGAAGATTGCCTCCCTTTCGCCGAGTTCTCTTACAACAACAGTTATCAGGCCAGCCTTCAGATGGCACCATTTGAAGTGTTATACGGGCGGAAGTGCCGTACACCTCTCAACTGGTCGGAGACCGGAGAAGGACTCGTCTTTGGGCCTGATATCCTTCATGAAGCAGAAGAGCAAGTCCAGCTTGTCAGAGAGCGTCTGAAGTCTGCCAAGTCAAGGCAGAAGAGCTATGCGGACTCACGTCGCAGAGACATAAACTTCCGAGTTGGAGACCATGTCTATCTCCGGGTCACCCCTCTCAAAGGAGCCCAGCGCTTTCATGTCAGGGGAAAGCTCGCTCCGAGATACATTGGGCCCTTCAAGATCACTGAGCGACGAGGGGAGGTGGCTTACCAGTTGGAACTTCCACCTGAACTTTCTGATGTGCACAACGTGTTCCACGTGTCACAACTCCGGAAGTGTCTCCAAGTTCCAGACAAGCCCGACCTCTACAAGGACGTCAATCATCAAGCCATTGATCTTCAACCTGATTTGACTTATCGTGAGCGGCCCATCTGCATTCTGGATGAGGCTGAACGACGCACTCGAATGGAGCAACCATCAAGTACTTCAAGGTCCAATGGAGCAACCACACTGAAGCAGAAGCAACTTGGGAGCGTGAAGACTACCTTAGATCCGAATTTCCGTATCTCTTTTAAGCCTAGTTTAGGAATCTCGGGGACGAGATTCTTGTAAGGGGGGTAGGTCTGTCACACCGTGCATTTTGTAACATTTCATTTTCATTATTAAAGCATGAAAATTTGGACCAACAAAAACTTTTTGCATTTTTTTTGGCTTTTATTTGGAGTTGGTTTTCTCTCTGTGTTTCTTTCAAGTGCTTCTTGAAGTCAACTACTCTGCCCTCTATATTCCACCTCCTTACCCCAAGCTCCTGACCAATGACCATGCCATGTGAATAGTGCTATATGGAGTTTTCTTACAAAAATAATTTGGCCAGAAAGTATTTTCTAAAATTAGTTTTCCAAAAACCCCTGAATTGAGGTTTGCACTACAAGTACTTGATTAAGGGCAGTAAAAATCTTTCCAAAAATATATTAGACTCCTATTAGATATAGGATGCCCAGGAACCACAAAAAATATAATTTTAAAAGTTACTGTTCTATTTTATTTAAAGGCTTTTTCTTAAGGCCAGAAATGGTCTTCAATAGGAAAAAATTACTTTACTGTTTCAAAAATATTTGACAAAATTTAGGGAAACTCATAGGACATATATTGTCCATATATAAGAGTTTCAACACCTGGTCATGCTCAAAATATTGGTCAAATCCCTCTAAAACCCTTTCTGGATATTTCAAGCTTTTGAAATATTTACAAAGGAAATATTCTCCAGAAATTCCAGGAAAATTCTATCATGTCACATATGACATATTAGATGATCTTGCCAAGTCTCATGACTTGGAGAACAAGATAACACCATCAAAACCCCTCAAAACTATCTCTGTCCATTCTGAAGTTTGATCAACTTTACATTGCCAAGTATGTCCAAATGTGCTCAAACTTGGTGGACATGCTTCATTGGTCTAATGATGCATCTGGACCAAATGGCACAGGTTGGAGAATAGGAAGTCTTGGTCAAAGTGCCTCAAAACCCTCTCTGACCAGAATCAAGTTTGAACTACTTTGCACTACCAACTTTTTCTCCAGGACCCCAACTTTGGTGAGCCTGATCATGTGACCAAATAAGGCTACCACACCAAGTGGCACATCAATGAGAAATGATTTACTCCACTGGATCTACACAAATCCATTTCTGCCCATTTCTAGGGTTTGCAAAAGTTGCATTGGCAACTTTGTCCAAATAAGCTCAAAATGGGTGGAAGGCCCTAAATATATGTGACATTTCACCCCTTGGAGTATCTTGGCCAGTGGGAGTCATTAGCTTACCCAAAACTCCATCAAACACCTTCTGGCAAAATACTAAAAAGCCTATTTTTGCCACTTTCACTAATCTCCTTGAGTTCATCTTTTTGCCACAACCCCTCCTCACTCCCCTCTGTCACTTAGACACTTTTCTACCCGAGGAAGCAATGTGGAGGAAGGAGGGAAT
Source organism: Triticum dicoccoides (assembly GCF_002162155.2). NCBI lineage: Eukaryota > Viridiplantae > Streptophyta > Magnoliopsida > Poales > Poaceae > Triticum > Triticum dicoccoides. The sequence continues at coordinate 224,835,196 of NC_041391.1, forward strand.
CACGTTTGTCCTCTCTGGACAACAGCTTCCCTTCTCTCTCCCAGCCTCTCTCTCTCCCCTCTGCACCCCAGAGCATCCCAGGCTCTTTCCAGGTTTTGCCCCCTTCCACTGTAGCCTCCAGACAGAAAAGGACGCGCGCGCGACGCGGAAAACCCGCGGATGCCGGCCAAAGTCGCGCTCTGGAGCGCCTACCAGAGCGCCGACCGTTGACACCGCGCCTCCCGACCGCCTCGTGCCTTCCCATCGCGCCAGTTGATGTGTCTTGACGTCTGCGACACGCCGCCGTGCCGTCCCCATTGTCTCTCCCTCTCTCTCCCCTCCTGCAGCGCGTGCCCGACGCCGTCCGGCTCGGCCAATGGCCGGCCTCACACGCGCGGGCGCCAGAACACTCCCCCGCTCTCTCTCCTCCTCCCTGGCGCCCTACTCCATCCCCACGAGCGCCGTGGACAGCTCCAACCTCTCTCCAACGACTTCCAGAGCCGATCCCGCGGGCGCCCGTAGGCCACGCCCACGGTGAACCGCGGCCAGCCTATATAAGGCGCTCCCGAGCCCTCCTCTTCCTCCCTGTCGCCCCTCCACACAGCCAATCCACCCCCGGAACCACCCACTTCTCTCCAGAGCCGCCCGAGCTCGAGCTCCGCCGCCTCGGGTCACCGTCGATCTGCGGGTACAGGCCTCCTCCGCTCCTTTTCTCTCTCGAACTGGACTCCCCTCGCCTCACTGATGCTTTGCCCTCTCTTTCCCCCTCGTTTTGCAGCCGGAAACGGCCGGAACCACCGGCGCCCGAAGCACCTCCGCCGCGGGACCTCGTCGCCGGCGAAGCAGGCCACCCCAGCGACCGTCTCCACCACCACCAGAACCGCGACTCGCTCCTGAGTCCAACGGTAGCCTCCGCGCCCCTTCCCGTGCCCTGTATCGCCGCCGGCGAGCTCGCCGTCGCCTCTGGCCGGAGGTAGACGACGGCCGCCGTGGGGCCGGCCCGTCAGCCACACGCCCTGACGGGTGGGATCCACCCGTCAGGTTTAAAACGTGCGCGCACGCGCGCACCAATCCGCCGTCGGCTGAAGGCGTATTCAGCCTTTACGCCTTCGATGTGGCGGCCGCGTGGGCTGGGTTTCCCCCCCCCCCCTGGGCCTGCTGCTGCTGTGGCCTCTCTGGCCCAGTGGCACAGCGCCGTTTCTCTTTTTCCTTTTCTGTATTATTTCCAAAAATTCCACAGGACAGAATATTAATCCAAATGCATTGATTCCAATTTCTAAATTCCTAGAATATTGTAACCTATTTAATGGTGCAACTTTCATTCAAATCCAACCACCTTTTATTCTCTATAAATATTTAAATGTGGTTTTTAGCATTTAAATAGGCCTTTGAAAATCCATAACTCCTATTTTGCTGCTCCAAAACCAAAACCAAAAGTTGTCCCCTTCCTAGCTTTCCTCTTAGTATTTTACAAAAATAAGTTGACATTTTTGTGAGCACTTTGACTTTTCTGTTTTTATTATTGTCTTATTTTTCCCGTTGTTTTCTTGCGACGTTAGATCCCGTGTTTGACGAGGTAGCTGAGGAAGAAGGAGGAGCAGAGCCTGAAGACTTTGAAGATCAAGCCAACCAAGGCAAGCAGCCCTTTGACCATGACTATGATACCCCTTTTATATGCATGTCATTTTTAGCTCTTTATTATCGATGCATCGGAATCATGATGAGATGGTGAACCACGTGGGTTGGTTACCACGATTACTTCCTCGTTGATACTTGCAGTGTGCCTGGCCCTACCTTCTTATGAGGGTTATGCCGGTGGGAGTAGATAGGATGCAAATGTAGATGCTACGCAAATGGGGTGGGTTTGTGCATGGTGAAGGAGGCAATGTGATTTCAAAAGTCTTTTCAAAAACCCCGTCGGGTGCCACCTATGCCCGAGGGAGATGATGAGATGGGTGACCACTTGATGACGAAGTGGTGTGCCAAGGAAGGTGTGTGTTGTTTTCAAAACGGATTGGTCGGAGTTGCGACCGTTATTCCAACCTTACATGCGCGACCACTCTACCCTTATATGGGAAAGGGCATTATTGAGTACCTAGACCGATACTAGCTTGGAGCCCGCATTACTAGTGACGGGGGAGAGTTGGTGCTCTCTCTTGGGACGGGGTCGTGCCAGGTAGGGCGGCCATGACTGTTTTCACAGGGCACCGGACACACCGTTGGTACCCCATGCTTGTGGTATGTGATGAAAATGGGAGCGAGGCTCCACAACTTTATGATGTGAAATGTTCGGCACGGGGGTTACTACCAATCGAGTGGACTCCATGTTAGTGTCGTCTAGGGAAAGGTAGTGATCGGGTGCTTACCCCGGGTACTTGAGGTACCGCGGGTCGTGGATGACACGGAAGTTCCCCGGATCTAGTGGGTAAAGTGTGCAACCTCTGCAGAGTGTAAAACTATTCGAATAGCCGTGTCCACGGTCAAGGACAGTTGGGTAACCGCTCTTGGGCTACGTCCACTTGTTTTCAAACCCGGTGTGTGTGTGAGATGATGGTGTTGTCTTGGATCAAGTCAGAGGACTTGACACGATTGAGATGGGTTGGTGCCCCCTCCGTTTATGATAAATGGGTTGGTGCCCCTTTCTATTTATGTTGATATCTGTGACCAGATCTTATGGTTACTTGAATTCTCTTGATGCATGCTTTATAGGATGTTGAACATGTCCTGCACTCAAAACTAGCTTTATGCAAAACTTTACCTATGTCATGCATTACTGTACCTTGAACCAAATCATGGGTTGCTTGCGAGTACATTCAAAGTACTCATTGGCTTGCCACTGGTTATTTAATTGACCAGGCATGGGAGAACCGGAGTTCGAAGAAGAGTTCTTTGGAGACGATCATGCGAACTAGGACGTTCCCAGTCAGATTGCCTGTAGGGTTAAGGCAGATGGCATGGGTTCTACTTATCGACGACGATTTCCGCTGCTATGTTTCATTTGATGTTCAGCCCTTAAGGCTTTATCGATGTAAGACTTGACCATGTTGGTCACTATTTGTGTAAGACGGTATGTATGGATGTAAGACTCTTGTTATTCAGCTTCTGTGTGTTCAGTGAGCATTGATCTCTGGGATCACTGTACACGTGCATTCGGTGATCACGACTTGCGAGTCGGGGTCCCCACAATATTCTTTTCCTCGAAGTGTTTTCCCTTCGCTCGTTCACCTCTCGCCAGTTTATCCTTCCGGAGTGCTCAAGACATCTCAAGAGATTCTTCTGTGTTCGAATTAATTCGAGGTTGTCACCTCATTCAAATATTTCAATTATTCCGGTGCATCATCCATCTGTTCAGCAATTCTTTCCACCGGTGTTATCTCTTCAGTGCGCCCTAACCCACAGGTCTTTTCCCAGGATCTTACCTGACTCTTCTCTTTTCCCCGGAGTTATTCTCAAATTCTTTTCGAAGTGTGACGCAAGAATGAATTTTCATCAGTCACATGCCTTCTCTAAGTTCTCATTCAAATTCTTTTCATTGTTGGCTCAACCTCTTCGCTTTTCATTCTCCCGGAGTATCTCAGTAATTTTGGTGGTGTTTCTCGTCGTCATTTGAAGATCGAAGAAGAATTTTTCCTCTAAATCTTGTCCGTTCTCCCGAAGATTCATGTCGCTAGCTTGGTGCTATCCGATCAAATTGTTTCTAGTCATGCAAATTCTTTTCATCCATCCGGAGTATGTCAGGAGTTGTTTTTCCATTTCTTTTCACCGGAAGCCATCATTCCAGTTATCGTTCTCTATTTTACCCGGTGCTTCGTTCAAGTGTTCTTTAATCAGCTCATGATCTCTTTGTTCTTTTGCATCTAAATCCCCTCGAGCATATTGGTTCCGCTAATTCTTCCCGGTGGTTCATTCTCTTTCGCCAGTCTTTTCCGAATTCTAACGGTGGTTCGTTCATGATTCTTTTTCCTTGATTATCTTTTTAATCCATTCGTTCTTTTCAATCCTACCGGTGGTTCATGAAGACATTCTCAAGTTTGCGATATGTCAGTTCTCAATCCTTTTCAAGAAGAATAAGTTGTATGCAAAATCCATTGCTTGTCATCGATTTAATTTGATGAAGGATAAGCATACAATAAATCTTATTCTTATTTCCTCAAGGGGATTAATCCTTTCCTTTGGAGTTTGTTCTTGATGAATAAATTCTATTTCCAAGTGTTTTCATCTTTTCTTTTACGGAGTTCAATTTCCTTAGCCATCTCGTCGGAAGCTCCATCTAAATCACCGCAAGGCTCATCTTTCTTCTTTCATCCTTCATTCTATCGCGTCGTCCTTTCGGTACCGGAGTTCTTCAGGGTGGTTCTTCATGATTTAATTCATTCTTCAAGAGCTCATAAAGTATCATTCCATCCTCTCTAGTTCGTGTTCTATTCATCCATGTTTCAGCCGGAGTGCTTCCTAAATTGTTTCAGCCTTATTCGTTTCTTTTCTCATTCTAACCACTCCGGTTAGAATGAGTTGCTTTCATAGTCTATTTGATCCCGTGAGCTTTCGATTCTCGTCATTCTCGTCGTTCCTTTTTTCTTCTCGAGTGCTCTCGATCCTTTGATTCTTCTCTTGAGTTCTTGTTTCACCTCTTCCCTTTTTCCCTTCCGTCTCGGTCCTAAGATCTCAGGACGAGATCTCTTGTTAGTGGAGGAGTGTTGTAACGCCCCGGATTCGATGCGCCAGGTGTCCGCCAGTTATTCGCCGTTGTTGCCATGTCTTTTGCTTGCGTGTTGCATTTTTCCATGTCATCATCTGCATTTCATATCATGTCATCATGTGCATTTCATTTTGCATACGTGATCATCTCTTGCATCCGAGCATTTTCCCCGTTGTCCGTTTTGCAATCCGGCGCACCTATGTCCTCCGGCGTCCCCTTCTTCTCTCCTGTTGTGTGCGGGTATTAAACTTTCTCGGAATGGCCCGAGGTTTGCCAAGCGGCCTTGGTATAGCACCGGTAGACCGCCTGTCAAGTTTCGTGTCATTTGGAGGTCATTTGATACTCCAACGGTTAACCGGGTAACCGCAAAGGCCTCTTTTGTTGCAGCCCAACACCCCTTCCAAAGTGGTCCAAAAACCCAGCAAACTCCCCTCCATGCTCTCGGTCGTTCGATCACGATCGCGTGGCCGAAAACCGCTCCTCATTTGGACTCTCCTAGCTCCCTCTACCTATAAATAAGCCTCCCCCTCCGAAATCCCCCCGAAACCCTAGCTTCTTCCTCCTCCCGCAGCCGGACGCGTCCGCCCGGCGCCGGACACGTCCGCCCCGCTCGCCCCGACAAATCCCGTTCCGACACGTGTCCCTCCGCCGCCTCCCTCC
>NC_041391.1:224841018-224871169 GCF_002162155.2 Triticum dicoccoides
GCGCCGCCGCCGACGACCGTCCGCGCCCGCCTGCCGACCGCGCGCCCGAGCTCTCCGCCTCTTTGGCTTCCGCGCCACCGGCCGCCTCCGCCGCCGGCGACAAGCCGTCGCCCGCGCCGGTGCGGCCCCGCCCCTCCGCCGCCGGCCCTCTCCGGCCAGATCCAGTGCCCCCGCGCCCGGATCCGGCGACTCCCCTGCTCTCCGGCGCCCTCTCGCCCATCTCCGGCCATCCTCCGGCGATCCCCGGCGAGATCCTGGCCACCTCGATCCGCGTGCACAAACCCGAAGGTTGACCTCGATTTCGCCTAAGTCCCAGATTTCATACATTTTCATGCCATGTTCGTCATGCTGTATCTCTGCATCCGTAGCTCCGTTTCGTGTGTGTAATATGTCAAATTGTTTGTCTCAACGAGTACTTCATTTCATCACACTACATCATTTTCATTTGAGCTCATCTTGATGCCCGAAATGCTGTTGTAAGAGTGCATGTTGATGTTAATCTGCTGAAACTGTTATAACTTGCTCATTTATCATTTTTGCCATGTTTGATGTGTGCATCCTATGAGGTTGATGTCTACATGTATGTTGATCTATGCCATGCCATCTTTCCAGGGGTGTATGCCATGTATTTTTGTGAGTTGTGTGCTGAGTGTATCGAGCTTGTTAAGTAGTGAACTTGCTGTTGCTGTTTTGCTAGGCAGATTCTGTTATATTTTGTTGCTATGTTAACATGTTGCTACTAATCATTCTATGCCTAATCTGGAGATGCTCTATAAACATGTTTTGATCTACATGTTATCCTCTATCCATCCATGCCCCTGGTTGCATTTATAGGTTGCTGTAGCTTGTTGTAATCTTGCTCCAAAGTTGCTTGATAATGTTGCTGTCAGCCTGTTTACATTAAGTTCACTTGTTCCCATGTGTTTTGCTAGTGTTCCACGAATCCTATGACCTTGCTATTGCCATGCTTAGCTTCATAAACATGTCTTCTTATTGTTGGTTGCCTTGCCATGCCATGTATTGTTCTGTGGTGAGTGGTTCAAGCTCACCAACATGCCTACTTATTGTTGTTTCTGCCATGTTTAAATCTGTAATATAACTTGCCATGTTTACATGGGTGCCATCTTATTTTCTGTTCCTTTTTGGCTTATGGTCACTAAGGGACTTTTGATCTATGAAATTAGTAGATTCATGCCATGCCTTTGTTTGCCATGATAAGTTCCTGTAACATGTTGTTTGATAGCTCTAAACATTGCAACCTGATGTTATTTCTGCAAAGTCTGAAACTGTTATTATTTGCAATATCTCCATGTCTTTTTGAGCATGTTCTTGTTGTTTCTGGAGATAGCTCAGTGTTCATGTTTTGTTATGCTTTACATGTACTTCATGCCCATGCCTTTTGTTATTATGTTGGGGTGATGTAGCTTATTGTTTTGATGCTTGCAAGATGCCTAGTTGCTGTTTTGGACAGATTGTTGCTATGACTTGTATAGTGTATGTGTTGCACCGTTGCTCCGTTTTGAATGTGCTCTATATGAAACTTGCTTGATTTTGCATGTACCTTCATATTATCATGTTGCATCCTTGTTTTGGTGTGTTTGCTTGATGTTTGTATGCATTTTGCATCGATGCCATGTTTAACTTGTTTTGCTCATATCTTCTAGGCCGTAGCTCCGAATCTAATGAACTTTATATGTAACTTGACTAGAATTTCGTGTAGATCATCTTGGTGCATCTTAACTTGCTGTTTAACTACTTGAACATAAGGTTTATTCAGTTCTGGACCAATTTCGAAATATGCATATGAGGACTTACCGGAATTGTTATATGTTGTTCCCGGCCTCATTTAAACTTGCCTTGATGTGTTGTTCTTGTTTGCATCATCTCTTGACATGAGTAGCTTCATGTAGCTTTGTCATGCATCATGCTTGCTGTGCATCATGACTTGTTCATGTGTGGTGTGTTTACTATGTTGTGTGCTTCTTCTCGATAGTTCCCGTTTCGTTGCGATCGTGAGGATTCGTTCGTCTACGCTTGGTTCGTCTTCGTGGCTTCATCTTCTTTATGGATTCGTTCTTCTTCCTTGCGGGTTTTCAGGCAAGATGACCGCTACCCTGGATCTCACTACTATCATTGCTATGCTAGTTGCTTTGCTCTATTGCTATGCTGCGGTACCCATTACCTGTTTATCAAGCCATCCCATATTGCCATGAACCTCTAACCTTTGACACCATTCCTAGCAAACCATTGTTTGGCTATGTTATCACTTTGCTCAGCCCCTCTTATAGCGTTGCTAGTTGCAAGTGAAGTTGAAGATTTCTCCATGGTGGACAGGGTTTATGTTGGGATATCACAATATCTCTTATACTATTAATGCATCTATAGATTTGGTAAAGGGTGGAAGGCTCGGCCTTATGCCTGGTGTTTTGTTCCACTCTTGCCACCCTAGTTTCCGTCATACCGGTGTTATGTTCTCGGATTTTGCGTTCCTAACGCGGTCGGGTGATTTATGGGACCCCCTGACAGTTCGCTTTGAATAAAACTCCTCCAGCAAGGCCCAACATTGGTTTTACCATTTGCCTCACCACCACCTATATTTCCCTTGGGAGTAATTAACCCAAGGGTCATCTTTATTATAGCCCCCCCCCCCGGGCCAATGCTTGTCTAAGTGTTGGTCCAAACCAGAGCCACTTGCGGTGCCGCCCCTAGGCAACTTGGGGTATCGTCGGTTGCCGTACGTAGTGTTCATCCGGTCGTGGCCTGAGACGAGATACGCGCGGCTACTATCAGGATGTCGGCACGCCGGGAGGTCTTGCTGGTCTTGTTTTACCATCATCGAAATATCTTGTAAACCGGGATTCCGAGAATGATCGGGTCTTCCTGGGAGAAGGTCTATTCCTTCGTTGATCACGAGAGCTTGTCATGGGCTAAGTTGGGACACCCCTGCAGGGTTTAAACTTTCGAGAGCCGTGCCCGCAGTTATGTGGCAGATGGGAATTTGTTAATGTCTGGTTGTAGATAACTTGACACCAGATCCGAATTAAAACGCATCAACCGCGTGTGTAGCCGTGATGGTCTCTTCTCGGCGGAGTCCGGGAAGTGAACACGATTTCTGTGTTATGATTGACGTAAGTAGGAGTTCAGGATCACCTCTTGAACATTGCTAGCTTCACGACCGTTCCTTTGTTTCTCTTCTCGCTCTCATTTGCGTATGTTAGCCACGATATCATGCTTAGTCGCTGCTGCAACCTCACCACTTTACCCCTTCCTTTCCCATTAAGCTTTGCTAGTCTTGATACCCATGGTAATGGGATTGCTGAGTCCTCGTGGCTCACAGATTACTACAACTACAGTTGCAGGTACAGGTTTTGCGATGATCTTGACGTGAGAGCGATGCTTGCTTGCGTTGAGTTCTTCTTCTGCTTCTTCTTCGATCAGGGGATAGGTTCCAGGTCGGCAGCCTGGGCTAGCAGGGTGGATGTCATTTGAGCTTTTGTTTGAGTTTCATCCGTAGTCGGATGTTGTTCTTGTATGTGGTATTGTTGTATTCGTGTGTCATTGTATGCCTCTTGTATGTATCCCCATCTATTATGTAATGTTGATGAAATGATATCCACCTTGCAAAAGTGTCTCAATAAGCGGGTCTATCCTTGGTGGGACCTTTGAGTTCCTTTTTAGATAGGGTCGCATATTGGGCGTGACACCATAGGTGTCGTTTCCCGCCGACACCAAGGAAGAGCGAGTTTTCTCCAAGACTATCAATTTTGTACCAGGGAGAAGGTGTTGGCGCTAGCACACTAGTATCCATCCCGAATACCGTACAATGAGTGTTGGAATAGGTTCGGAGAGTGCGACCATGGGAGACAACACGTGCTCCCTCGGTAGTAACAAACTCAGTGCACTGTATACAGACAAGAAGAGGTGATCCATCGGAATTAGTTGCCAGGTGCCACTGAGTATATAAGTTCTGCTCGTCCTCATGCTTGTGATCATCACCATCATCATCTCCCCCTTGGTTATAAAAATTTCAAGTATAGGTGGTGGAATGTTCATAGGACCTTGGAAACACAAGAAGAAGGTTAATTAGTAAACAGAAACTTGCTAACCCGCATGCATGTGGATGAAACAATTATAATTACAGTGGAAGACAAACGTACCGAAACTACGAGGATCCCATGCAAAAACAGTGCCATGAGTGGTGGAAGCAAACACAAGACCCTCGTATTGAATTGCATCACAGTACACATCCGTGTATAGAGACTGATTTTTGAGCAATATCCATCAAGTCGAACCACAAAGGACGGCAACAAGCTTGTCGAAGACAACAACAACTTCATAGTTCTTGTAATTCCAAGAGCGGTTGGGAACTCGACAAATTGCAATTTTCCATAGAAGACAGTCACCATGATCGTATTTGAACGTGCGTACAATACCGGTGTGCTCAACCTCTGGGCAGTCTACTGAGATTTTTCGAAGTGGAACCCGGTGACGAGTGTACACATTCACAAGTTCCCACTCGCAGTTGTACACAATATAAACAACCCAATCTCCATTTGCGCCTGCCCAATCCTTGCCCTCAAGCGATGGCATCTTAGCATCATACGTATCATTATCAAGCGGCATCAACTTGCACAAGGCGAGGCCTCCGTCATCCCCACGCTAGTCATCAGGGTCATGGCGAAGAAGATAAGGGAGATCAAACCCCTCCTTGACCCTTGGGTTCCTTGTATGGATGTTATTAGTTGAGTTGAGAATGGTCTTGAACGAACCTGCCCTGCTAGCTGAGGTGATGACATCACACCAATCAATGAGTTCCTCCACCACAGCATCTTTCAGATAGGGGCAAGAATAACGGGGTCGTTTCCGGCCTATTCCCTCCATGGAGAAGACGATCGAACAATGGTAGAAGGAAGGGTGAAGGGCTAAAGGCAAATGGAGGAGGGAGAGGAAGAGTGTGCGACAGCAGTTCCAAATCGAGAGGGAAAGGCGAAGAGTTGGTGGACGGTTGCCAGTTTGCCATGGTACACAAAGAGGCGCCCCGGCCTACACGTCCGTTTGGAAATACTAGTTGAAAAGGACTCGCCGTCATCTCACTGATATGTTGGAACGGGACCACATGTCAACGAAACATGGTGTGTAATTTCTCGTGCGAAATGCGATCTGGCTGTTTTGGCCCGAGGTGCCGCATTAGTTTTTTTTGAAAGTTTTCCACATTAGTTATCGACCTTTATTTTTTTAACATACAAACTGAATGGATAGCTCATGTGATCATCACACGTGAGCGGATATAGTGATGGTTGATTCGCCCGAGCAACTTATTACTGTGGGAATATGGGAGTACCAACGGATTCAAGGAATAGAGAAATGATGGTTGCTTTGTCCGAGCAACTTACTGTGGCAAAGGTGGGGCTCTGTGATTTGACTGCTCACTAGTCATTACTACTGCGACGCAATGACCGGGGTGAATCTTTCCCTGAAGTTGTGTTGTGCACTCAATATTGCTGCATGGCAGGTGGAGCCGTATGAAGTATGTCCAACATGTCGGCGAAACGAAGCTGAATTGTTTCTGGCATTGCTATAAATGCTTCAGGATTTGTTTATATATACGCATAATATTAATGAAATTGTACTGTGATGCTATGAAGGTTTCAACTTTGCTTCCCGCAGAAAAAAAAAGGTTTCAACTTAGGATTCATGTGTCTTGCCTCGAGATTATCTCGTTACAACATTCCATCAAATACAAATGAAACTACCATGGCTACCATGGCTAATGCATCTCAATGGTTCGCAGATCAGCACCAATATTCACATCACAACTGAAGACAAAGTTGTGAGAACGTGTACAAATAAAGAAAAAATAATAATTGATCGATGCTGTTCGTAGGCATGGCTCCATTTCCTTGGCACAGTGTTCATTGCTTGGCAACTAGTTTCACCCAGCCCTATAGCCAAAAAAGAGGTGTATGGAGGACACCACAATCCGATCATTTTGTGCAGCTCCACTAAAATCGAGCGGATCATCGTGCGGCTTCAAAATTTTCCTATGTGTCACCAAGATCTATCTATGGAGAAACCAGCAACGAGGGGAAGGAGAGTGCATCTACATACCCTTGTAGATCGCTAAGCGGAAGCGTTCAAGAGAACGGGGTTGAAGGAGTCGTACTCGTCGTGATCCAAATCACGGGAGATCCTAGTGCCGAACGGACGGCACCTCCGCGTTCAACACACGTACAGCCCGGTGACGTCTCCCATGCCTTGATCCAGCAAGGAGAGAGGGAGAGGTTGAGGAAGACTCCATCCAGCAGCAGCACGACAGCGTGGTGGTGGTGGAGGAGCGTGGCAATCCTGCAGGGCTTCGCCAAGCACCGCGGGAGAGGAGGAGGACTTGGGAGAGGGGAAGGGCTGCGCCAGAACTTCGTTTGTAGCTCACATGCGCCTCCCCACTATATATAGGGGTGGAGGGGATGGTTTCTTGCCCTCCAAGTCCATTGGGGCGTTGGCCAAGGTGGGAGGAAAGAAATCCCATCATTTCCTTCCCCACCGATTGTTATCCCCTTTTTTAGGGATCTTGATCTTATCCCTTCGGGATATGATCTTATTCCTTCTAAGGGGGGATCTTGGTGCGCCTTGACCAGGGGTGTGGGGCCTTGCCCCCAATACCCACGTTAATGTGGGTCCCCCCATGCAGGTGGGCCCCACTCCGGAACCTTCTAGAACCTTCCCGGTACAATACCGAAAAATCCCGAACATTTTCCGGTGGCCAAAATAGGACTTCCCATATATAAATCTTTACCTCTGGACCATTTCGGAACTCCTCGTGACGTCCGGGATCTCATCCGGGACTCCGAGCAACATTCGGTAACCACATACAAACTTCCTTTATAACCCTGGCGTCATCGAACCTTAAGTGTGTAGACCCTACGGGTTCGGGAGACATGTAGACATGACCGAGACGTTCTCCGGTCAATAACCAACAGCGGGATCTGGATACCCATGTTGGCTCCCACATGTTCCACGATGATCTCATCGGATGAACCACGATGTCAAGGACTCAGTCGATCCCGTATACAATTCCCTTTGTTTAACGGTATTGTACTTGCCCGAGATTCGATCGTCGGTATACCGATACCTTGTTCAATCTCGTTACCGGCAAGTCTCTTTACTCGTTCCGTAACACATCATCCCGTGATCAACCCCTTGGTCACATTGTGCACATTATGATGATGTCCTACCGAGTGGGCCCAGAGATACCTCTCCGTTTACACGGAGTGACAAATCCCAGTCTCGATCCGTGTCAACCCAACAGACACTTTCGGAAATACGTGTAGTGCACCTTTATAGTCACCCAGTTACGTTGTGACGTTTGATACACCCAAAGCACTCCTACGGTATCCGGGAGTTACACGATCTCATGGTCTAAGGAAGAGATACTTGACATTGGAAAAGCTCTAGCAAACGAACTACACGATCTTTGTGCTATGCTTAGGATTGGGTCTTGTCCATCACATGATTCTCCTAATGATGTGATCCCGTTATCAACGACATCCAATGTCCATAGCCAGGAAACCATGACTATCTGTTGATCACAACGAGCTAGTCAACTAGAGGCTCACTAGGGACATATTGTGGTCTATGTATTCACACGTGTATTACGATTTCCGGATAATACAGTTATAGCATGAATAAAAGACAATTATCATGAACAAGGAAATATAATAATACTTTTATTATTGCCTCTAGGGCATATTTCCAACAGTCTCCCACTTGCACTAGAGTCAATAATCTAGTTCACATCGCCATGTGATTAACACTCACAGGTCACATCACCATGTGACCAACATCCAAAGAGTTTACTAGTGTCATTAAACTAGTTCACATCATCATGTGATTAAGACTCAATGAGTTCTGGGGTTTGATCATGTTTTTCTTGTGAGAGAGGTTTTAGTCAACGGGTCTGAACCTTTCTAGGTCATATTGTAAACGCTGCTTCCACGCTCCACTTGGAGCTATTCCAAATGGTTGCTCCACTATACGTATCCGGTTTGCTACTCAGAGTCACTCGGATAGGTGTTAAAGCTTGCACCAACGTAACCCTTTACGCCGAACTCTTTATCACCTCCATAATCGAGAAACATGTCCTTATTTACTCCAAGGACAATTTTGACCGCTGTCCAATGATCCATTCCTGGATCATTCTTGTACCCCTTGACTGACTCATGGCAAGGCACACTTCCGGTGCGGTACACAGCATAGCATACTATAGAGCCTACGTCTGAAACATAGGGGACGACCTTCGTCCTTTCTCTCTTTTCTGCTGTGGTCGAGCTTTAAGTCTTAACTTCATACCTTACAACTCAGGCAAGAACTCCTTCTTTGACTGATCCATCTTGAACACCTTCAAGATCATGTCAAGGTATGTGCTCATTTGAAAGTACCATTAAGCGTTCTTGATCTATCCTCATAGATCTTGATGCTCAATGTTCAAGTAGCTTAAACCAGGTTTTCACTTGAAAAACACTTTTCAAATAACCCTATATGCTTTACATAAAATTCTACATCATTTCTGATCAACAATATGTCAACAACATATACTCATCAGAAATTCTATAGTGCTCCCACTCACTTCTTTGGAAATACAAGTTTCTCATAAACTTTTGTATAAACCCAAAATCTTTGATCATCTTATCAAACTACATATTCCAACTCCGAGATGCTTACTCCAGTCCTTAGAAGCATCACTGGAGCTAGCATACCTTTTAGCATCCTTAGGGTCGACAAAACCTTTCTGATTGTATCACATACAACCTTTCCTTACGAAACTGGTAAGGAAACTCGTTTTAACATCCATCTGCCAGATTTCATAAATGCAGCTAATGCTAACATGATTCCGACGGACTTAAGCATCGCTACGGATGAGAAAATCTCATCGTAGTCAACTCCTTGAACTTGTGAAAAACTCTTCGCCACAAGTACCGTCCACGTCCGTCTTCTTCTTAAAGATCCATTTATCTCAATGGCTTGCCGATCATCGGGCAAGTCCACCAAAGTCCATGCTTTGTTCTGATACATGGATCCTATCTCAGATTTCATGGCTTCTAACCATTTGTCGGAATTTGGGCCCACCATCGCTTCTCCATAGCTCGTAGGTTCATTGTTGTCTAGCAACATGACCTTCAAGACAGGATTACTGTACCACTCTAAAGTAGTACGCATCCTTGTCACCCTACGAGGTACGGTAGTGACTTGACCCGAAGTTTCATGATCACTATCATAAGCTTCTACTTCAATTGGTGTAGGTGCCACAGGAACAATTTCCTGTGCCCTGCTACACACTAGTTGTAGTGACGGTTCAATAACCATATCAAGTCTCCACCATCCTCCCACTCAACTTTTCGAGACAAACTTTTCCTCGAGAAAGGACCTTATTCAAGAAACAATCCCTATTGCTTTTGGATCTGAATTAGGAGGTATACCCAACTGTTTTGGGTGTCCTATGAAGATGCATTTTATCCGCTTTGGGTTCGAGCTTATCAACCTGAAACTTTTTCACATAAGCGTCGCAGCCCCAAACCTTTAAGAAATGACAGCTTAGGTTTCTCTAAACCATAGTTCATACGATGTCATCTCAACGGAATTACGTGGTGCCCTATTTAAAGTGAATGTGGTTGTCTCTAATGCCTAACCCATAAACGATATTGGTAATTCAATAAGAGACATCATGGTACGCACCATATCCAATAGGGTGCAACTATGATGTTAGGACACACCATCAAACTATGGTGTTCTAGGCGGTATTAATTGTGAAACAATTCCACAATGTCTTAATTGCGTGCCAAAGCTTGTAACTCAGATACTCATCTCTATGATCATATCATAGACATTTTATCCTCTTGTCACGATGATCTTCAACTTCACTCTGAAATTAATTGAACCATTCAATAATTCAGACTTGTGTTTCATCAAGTAAATATACTCAACATCTACTCGAATCATCTGTGAAGTAAGAACATAACGATATTCACTGCATGCCTCAGCACTCATTGGACTGCACACATCAAAATGTGTTACTTCCAACAAGTTGCTATCTTGTTCCATCTTACTGAAAACGAGGCTTTTCAGTCATCTTGCCCATGTGGTATGATTTGCATACCTCAAGTGATTCAAAATCAAGTGAGTACAAACGATCCATCTGCATGGCGTTTCTTCATGCGTATACACCAATAGACATGGTTCGCATGTCTCAAACTTTTCAAAAACGAGTGAGTCCAAATATCCATCAATATGGAGCTTCTTCATGTGTTTTATACCAATATGACTTACATGGTAGTGCCACAAGTAAGTGGTACTATCATTACTATCTTATATCTTTTGGCATGAAAATGTGTATCACTACGATCGAGATTCAATAAAGCATTCCTTTAGGTGCAAGACCATCGAAGGTATTATTCAAATAAATAGAGTAACCATTATTCTCCTTAAATGAATAACCGTATTGCGACAGACATAATCCAATCATGTCTATGCTCAACGCAAACACCAAATGACAATTATTCAGGTTTAATACTAATCTTGATGGTAGAGGGAGTGTGCGATGTTTGATCACATCAAACTTGGAAACAAATATCGTCAACTCACCTTTAGCTAGTCTCCGTTTATACCGTAGCTTATATTTCGAGTTACTAACACTTAGCAACCGAACCAGTATCTAATACCCTGGTGCTACTAGGAGTACTAGTAAAGTACACATTAACATAATGTATATCCAATATATTTCTATCGACCTTGCCAGCCTTCTAATCTACCAAGTATCTAGGGTAATCCTGCTCCAGTGGTTGTTCCCCTTATTACAGAAGCACTTAGTCTCGGGTTTGGGTTGAACCTTGGGTTTCTTCACTAGAGCAGCAGCTGATTTGCCGTTTCATGAAGTATCCCTTCTTTCCCTTGCCCTTCCTGAGACTAGTGGTTTCACCAACCATCAACAATTGATGCTCCTTCTTTATTTCTACTTTCGTGGTGTCAAACATCGCGAATAAATCAAGGATCATCATATCTATCCCTGATATGTTATAGTTCATCACGAAGCTCTAACTGCTTGGTGGCAATGACTTTGGAGAAACATCAATATCTTATCTGGAAGATCAACTCCCACTCGATTCAAGTGATTGTTGTACTCAGACAATCTGAGCACAAGCTCAATGATTGAGCTTTTCTCCGTTAGTTTGCAGGCTAAGAAAATCGTCGGAGGTCTTATTCCTCTTGACGTGGGCACGAGCCTGAAATCCCAATTTCAGCCCTCGAAACATCTCACATGTTACGCGACGTTTAGAAAACATCTTTGGTGCCTCAACACTAAACCGTTTAATTGAACTATCACGTAGTTATCAAAACGTGTATGTCCGATGTTCGCAACATCCACAAACGACGTTTGGGGTTTAGCACACTGAGCGGTGCATTAAGGACATAAGCTTTCTACTGTCCGCATAATCGCTACTGTCAACTTTCAACTATATTTTTCTCTAGGAACATATCTAAACAGTGGAACTAAAGCGTGAGCTTACGACATAATTTGCAAAGATCTTTTGAATATGTTCAGGATAATTAAGCTCATCTTATGAACTCCCACTCAGATTGAAATCCCTCTGGTCATCTAAGTGATTACATGATCCGAGTCAACTAGGCCGCGTCCGATCATCACGTGAGACGGACTAGTCATCATCGGTGAACATCTTCATGTTGATCGTATCTACTATACGACTCATGCTTGACCTTTCGGTCTCTGTGTTCCGAGGCCATGTCTGTACATGCTAGGCTCTTCAAGTTAACCGTAAGTGTTTCGCGTGTGTAAATCTGTCTTACACCCGTTGTATGTGAACGTAAGAATCCATCACACCCGATCATCACGTGGTGCTTAGAAGCGACGAACTTTAGCAACGGTGCACAGTTAGGGGAGAACACTTCTTGAAATTTTGTAAGGGATCATCTTATTTACTACCGTCGTTCTAAGTAAACAAGATGCATAAACATGATAAACATCACATGCAATCAAATAGCGACATGATATGGCCAATATCATTTTGCTCCTTTTGATCTCCATCTTCGGGGCTCCATGATCATCATCGTCACCGGCATGACACCATGATCTCCATCATCATGATCTCCATCATCGTGTCTTCATGAAGTTGTCTCACCAACTATTACTTCTACTACTATGGCTACCGGTTAGCAATAAAGTAAAGTAATTACATGCGTTGTTCAATGACACGCAGGTCACACAATAAATAAAGACAACTCCTATGGCTCCTGCCGGTTGTCATACTCATCGACATGCAAGTCGTGAATCCTATTACAAGAACATGATCAATCTCATACATCACATATCATTCATCACATTCTTCTTGGCCATATCACATCACATAGCATACCCTGCAAAAACAAGTTAGACGTCCTCTAATTGTTGTTTGCATGTTTTACGTGGCTGCTATGGGTTTCTAGCAAGAATGTTTCTTACCTACGCATAACCACAACGTGATATGCCAATTGCTATTTACCCTTCATAAGGACCCTTTTCATCGAATCCGTTCCGACTAAAGTTGGAGAGACTGGCACCCGCTAGCCACCTTATGCACCAAGTGCATGTCAATCGGTGGAACCTGTCTCACGTAAGAGTACGTGTAAGGTCGGTCCGGGCCGCTTCATCCCACAATACCGTCGAAGCAAGATTGGACTAGTAACGGTAAGCATATTGAACAAAATCAACGCCCACAACTACTTTGTGTTCTACTCGTGCAAAGAATCTACGCAATAGACCTGGCTCTGATGCCACTGTTGGGGAACGTAACAGAAATTCAAAATTTTCCTACGTGTCACCAAGATCTATCTATGGAGAAACCAGCAACGAGGGGAAGGAGAGTGCATCTACATACCCTTGTAGATCGCTAAGCGGAAGCGTTCAAGAGAACGGGGTTGAAGGAGTCGTACTCGTCGTGATCCAAATCACCGGAGATCCTAGTGCCGAACGGACGGCACCTCTGCGTTCAACACACGTACAGCCCGGTGACGTCTCCCATGCCTTGATCCAGCAAGGAGAGAGGGAGAGGTTGAGGAAGACTCCATCCAGCAGCAGCACGACGGCGTGGTGGTGGCGGAGGAGCGTGGCAATCCTGCAGGGCTTCACCAAGCACCGCGGGAGAGGAGGAGGACTTGGGAGAGGGGGAGGGCTGCGCCAGAACTTCGTTTGTAGCTCACATGCGCCTCCCCACTATATATAGGGGTGGAGGGGCTGGTTTCTTGCCCTCCAAGTCCATTGGGGCGTTGGCCAAGGTGGGAGGAAAGAAATCCCATCATTTCCTTCCCCACCGATTGTTATCCCCTTTTTTAGGGATCTTGATCTTATCCCTTCGGGATATGATCTTATTCCTTCTAAGGGGGGATCTTGGTGCGCCTTGACCAGGAGTGTGGGGCCTTGCCCCCACTACCCACGTTCATGTGGGTCCCCCCATGCAGGTGGGCCCCACTCCGGAACCTTCTAGAACCTTCCCGGTACAATACCGAAAAATCCCGAACATTTTCCGGTGGCCAAAATAGGACTTCCCATATATAAATCTTTACCTCTAGACCATTCCGGAACTCCTCGTGACGTCCGGGATCTCATCCGGGACTCCGAACAACATTCGGTAACCACATACAAACTTCCTTTATAACCCTGGCGTCATCGAACCTTAAGTGTGTAGACCCTACGGGTTCGGGAGACATGTAGACATCACCGAGACATTCTCCGGTCAATAACCAACAGCGGGATCTGGATACCCATGTTGGCTCCCACATGTTCCACGATGATCTCATCGGATGAACCACGATGTCAAGGACTCAGTCGATCCCGTATACAATTCCCTTTGTCTAACGGTATTGTACTTGCCCGAGATTCGATCGTCGGTATACCGATACCTTGTTCAATCTCGTTACCGGCAAGTCTCTTTACTCGTTCCGTAACACATCATCCCGTGATCAACCCCGTGCTCACATTGTGCACATTATGATGATGTCCTACCGAGTGGGCCTGGAGATACCTCTCCGTTTACACGGAGTGACAAATCCGAGTCTCGATCCGTGTCAACCCAACAGACACTTTTGGAAATACCTGTAGTGCACCTTTATAGTCACCCAGTTACGTTGTGACGTTTGATACACCCAAAGCACTCCTACGGTATCCGGGAGTTACACAATCTCATGGTCTAAGGAAGAGATACTTGACATTGGAAAAGCTCTAGCAAACGAACTACACGATCTTTGTGCTATGCTTAGGATTGGGTCTTGTCCATCACATCATTCTCCTAATGATGTGATCCCGTTATCAACGACATCCAATGTCCATAGCCAGGAAACCATGACTATCTGTTGATCACAACGAGCTAGTCAACTAGAGGCTCACTAGGGACATATTGTGGTCTATGTATTCACACGTGTATTACGATTTCCGGATAATACAGTTATAGCATGAATAAAAGACAATTATCATGAACAAGGAAATACAATAATACTTTTATTATTGCCTCTAGGGCATATTTCCAACACTATTTGCAAAGATATCCAGTCAGTGTGATTACAATAATAGTGGAACTAGATGATGAAACATAACACACATATATAGAAGCCGATCACCTCTACGATCTCTCTTTAGGACTAACTTCTCGTTTGAGAAGATTAGGCATGGAATTGGATGAGGAGGATAGCAAAACCAATCTCCCTTTCTGCAGTCCGACAGAAATGTCAAAAGTTGCCCGTGTGACATTTTGGCGGAACTGCACAAAACACTCTTAAGAAAAAAGTGATTTGTGCAGTTCACCAAAAGGTCGCAATAGCAACGAGGTGAAAATGGATAGCCCTGTTTGCAAAAGGAGGTCGAAAGGAAACAATTACTGCCCAATAACACGAGTTGAAGACACATACGCCGACAAAAAAGAAGCATATTCCATGTGATAAGGGAAAGATAGCACATGGTGGTTTATCAAAAATGGTTTGAGGATGCGATTTCAAGATGGAAAGTACGCCGCCCAAGATACGATTTAAGCAAACAACTAAAGAAGATCCACATGCAGCAACGTGGGAAGATGGGCAGTGGAGCAAGGCCGGAGGAAGCTGTACCTAAGGGTCGTCGAGATGTTACTAGGAGGGCGCCGGCAGCCGAGATCTTCCCATAATACGGCAGCGAGCAAGTGGCGAAGGCCCTACCGCGCCGGAGCTTGGTCAGAGAGAACGACGGGTACCGCAGATTGTGATGTGCTACCTCAACACCATCAAACAGAGAGACGATGCACATCCTCCCTTTCCACCGGCGGACGGGATGCGGCCGGATCACTGACCAACATTGAGAGAGAGAGGCCACGGCCGCCTTGTGTGAGATGGTGTGACGAGAGACAAACCCATTTTTCCATTTTGCCCACGGCAATCGTTTTATATTCTGTACGTGCCATTGAGGAATATATATCTTTATTAATACTAACATGTCAAGTCGAACTTTGTTCCGTCTAGGCGTGGTACCTAACCCTCCTTCGAGTAAACAACCGCTACACGCGTCAAATTATCACGTGGGCTGCCTTTTTGTACAGAAACGAACTCCACCATGTACCCGCGCGGGTGTGGCCGGGAATGAGACGTGAGTATGTGCGTCCTGCGTGCACTTCTTCTTTAGGTCTAGGTACGTACGTGGGTGGGTGTGAGAGAGATGGTTTGTGCCAAACAAAGGCAATGGGTTGATGATATCTCAAATAGAAAAACATAACATATGCAATGTGTGTGAAACAGAGTCATGGACGTGAGATATCGATAGAATTGAAAACAGGGGTGAAGTGTGTGGCTGCGCGATCGATAAAGAGTGCCATCAAATTTGTGTTTGCCCACGTCAAAGATACAGGGCGGCTGGCCTACTGGAATTTGAGAGGGCAGAGGTGCAGTTTTTCTCAGTGGCATGGATACCTACCTAGAACGTTCGACTATCGGTGTGTGTGGGGGGAAGGGGGGGAGGGGGAAGAGATCGATCGACTAGTATATGTGTGGGGAAGGAGAGAGACCTAACTATGTGTTGAGAGAGGTCGATCAACATCCATGGATATGTGTAGTAGAGGAATAAGGTTGGGAGAAAGATAAAGGTAGAGCATCGGAGGGTTGGTGGTGGAGTGGCATCTCACAAATGGTGGGAGAGGCCTGCTAGACAAACGGAGGGTATGAGTGCAATATCAATAAGAGAGGGCGGGGGATGTCTGTCTGTCTATGCACGTGCGTGTGAGAGACGGGTCGGGAGGTATGCAAGGATGATGAGGGGAGAAGATATGGTTGTGGTAAGCGTACGTAACTACATAGGAAGATCAACTGTCGTGTGTCCGAGAAAGAGAGAGACATAACTAGCGAGGTAAGTGTATCAGTGCTTGGGGAAAACGAATTATAGTTGACCTGGCTATATGTAGGGAGATCAGTTCATATACACTCCTGCATGTGTTAGAAGCAAATAAGGTCCGGAGAGACAAACAGGGGGAGAGGGGTGCGGCTAGGAGGTGGTGCGAGAGGCCTACCATGTTGAGGGGGAGGAGTGTGCGAGTATGTGATCAATATAAAGAGGGGCGGGAGTGTACACCTGCGTGGAACCGTATTGGACATAGGTGGGCATGGACGATGAGAAGAGAAGAGGGGAAGTATATATGTGTTTGTTGTAGGCACACTTGGCTAGAGAGGTATATCGACCGCTGTGTGCCGGAAAGGAGCCGGGGGCCTACACACAACGCGGGTGGACGACCTAAAGAGAAATAATGAACGTGTGCGATGGAGGGGACACTAAGGGTGGGTGAGAGGGGGGCGGGCGTGTGCATGCATGATAGAAAGTTAGCGCTAGCTAGCTACAAATAGAATAGGATCGTGAAGGTGTAAAAGACGAACAAGGATCATAATTCATTATAAAAAAGTGTATACGGATACTTGAAGAAGATATCATAATGTAGAACATTGATTATAATTTGAGCTAATGTGTGGCTTTTGCAACTCAGGTCTAAATACTTGTCATAATGTAGGGGGCGGGGCACTATACTTTGTGCGATAAACACGATGTACGTATGGAACATGGTTTAGATTATGAATATATAGTTAGTACGTCAAATGTACTATTATTTGGAATCAACATCAAGTGTATTCAAAAAATAGAATTCGAGTTCATGTAGTACACATAGTTCATATCTATCTCTATAGTAATCATGTGGTGTGTTATTAAGGTAATACACGAATGATGGTTGAAGTTGGCAACAATCATGATTGTAGATTCTTATTGAAATAGAGAAACGAATTCAAATTTGGTTCGAATTGCAGCGGTAGTATAGACATTTGGAATGCACTAAAATGTTGGTATGAGTAGGTTACATGCATTATACAACAAGCGAAAAAAATTAACTGGACATAACATGGATTCATACTCCCTCCTTCCATCTATATAGGGTGTAGTGAGTTTTTGAAGACCGCCTTTGACTATTGACAAGATTAATAGTACATGACATGCACAATGTGAATATTATATCATTGAAAGAACTTGTCACATACGAATTTAACGGTGTGCTTTGTGTAAGTTGCACGTCATATATTATTGCTCTAATATTTGATCAAAGTTAGCATCAAAAAACGCATTAGGCCCTATGTAGATCGAAGGAGGGAGTAGCTTTGAATAGCATTTGTATAGTAAAACGGGGCAAGACTCCCTCTTGGTGTGGTGTGAATAGTTTTATTTTTTTTTTGTTTTCTTTTTGGTTGAGGGAAGTGCGAATTGATTTGGTACGTACAAGTACAATATTACTACACGTTAGGCTTGTCCCTAAAATTCAACCCGCGTCTTGTTATATCCCGAAAATTCAGATATCATGCTCCCAAAACTGGCGCCTTCACAACCCGCGCCTTGCTATCCCGAAATTACAACGTGCGCGAAAACTCCCTCCAGCTGCCAAATCCGGACACGCGAAATCCCCCTTCTAACCCTGAGTCGAAAGGGCCGCTAGTTCAAATCGGCGGGGGGTACTTTTGTAACACACCCTACATTCTGGACAAGCGCGTCCCTAAGTCATGTTTCACCCCCTCCCATCGCCCCCTTTTCGCCATTCGAAATCCCAGTCCACCATAACCTCTACGCTCCAGCCGCGAAACCCCACCCTCCTCCGTCCACCACCTCACCGCTGCCCAGCTGGAGCCTCTTCCCCGACGACATCATCCACCGCAAAAGCTCGACGTCCCTCGTCCACCTCCCTTGATAAGGATTTGTTGTCCATCTCGTCGTCCCGCCGGTTCAGTCGCCCTATCCTCCACCTCCAAGGAGCTGCTCGATGATCGCCTCGTCTATCACGGCTGCTCTATCCCCACAGCGCCGCCTTAACCTGCTCCACCAGAACTGCATCATCCTCACCGACTCCTGGGACGAAGCCGAGGCCTACTCGGCGCCACCAAAGAGGTTGTACACTCATCGCATCGCACCTTCTCCTTAACTCGACCACCCGGCGCCGACGGTGCTCCATCCCGCAACCCCATTGAGCGGCTACCTTGAAGCCGGCGCCGCGGGCGACATCTCCACGACGGCTCTCCCCCAGTGCAAGGCCCCTTCAGCGGCGGCGTCCATACTAGCTGGATCTGCTGCTGCTGTTCCAGCTCTCGCTCGCTCGCTCGCGCTGCTGCTCCGTCTCTCGCTCAATCGCTCGCCCGCCCAGCTGCTGCTGCTCAGGTACTTGCTCGCTTGCTCGTGCTGCTGCTGTTGCTCTACCCCTCGCTCGTGCTACTGCTCTGCTCTGATTTAGCCACACTTCAGTAGACTGAATCGACTTTTGGGTCAGTCGATTTTCAGGGGTTGGGGGTGAGGGAGTCCCGGACTAGGGGGAGTCCGGATAACCGAACTATCATCTTCGGCCGGACTCCTGGACTATGAAGATACAAGATTGAAGACTTTGTCCCGTGTCCGGATGGGACTTTCCTTGGCGTGGAAGGCAAGCTTGGCGATACGGATATGTAGATCTCCTACCATGTAACCGACTCTGTGTACCCCTAACCCTCTTCAGTGCCTATATAAACCGGAGGGTTTTAGTCCGTAGGACAAACAACAATCATACCATAGGCTAGCTTTTAGGGTTTAGCCTCTTTGATCTCGTGGTAGATCTACTCTTGTACTACCCATATCATCAATATCAATCAAGCAGCAGTAGGATTTTACCTCCATCGAGAGGGCCCGAACCTTGGTAAAAACATCGTGTCCCTTGTCTCCTGTTACCATCCGCCTAGACACACAGTTCGGGACCCCTACCCGAGATCCGCCGGTTTTGACACCGACATTGGTGCTTTCATTGAGAGTTCCTCTGTGTCGTCATCTTTAGGCCCGATGGCTCCTTCGATCATCAACAACGATGCGGTCCTGGGTGAGACGTTTCTCCCCGGACAGATCTTCGTATTCGGCGGCTTTGCACTGCGGGCCAATTCGCTTGGCCATCTGGAGGAGATTGAAAGCTACGCCCCTGGCCATCAGGTCAGATTTGGAAGTTTGAACTACACGACTGACATCCGCGGAGACTTGATCTTCGACGGGTTCGAGCCACAGCCAAGCACGCCGCACTGTCACGATGGGCAAGATCTAGCTTTGCCGCCGAACAGTGCCCTGGAGACCGCACTAGTGTCCGCTCCAACCCTTAGCTCCAAGCCGACTGCACGGATCGAGGACGGGTGGCTGGACACCGCCTCGGGGGCTGCAATCTCTACGGTGATTGAGCCGAACACCAACCCTGTCCTTTGCGAAGCTCGCGACTCCAAGGTGCTGGACTCCTCTCCGGACTCCGAACCTCCCGCGCCCCTGCCAATCGAATCCGATTGGGCGCCGATCATGGAGTTCACCACCGCGGACATCTTTCAGCACTCGCCCTTCGGCGACATCCTGAACTCACTAAAGTCTCTCTCGTTATCAGGAGAGCCCTGGCCGGACTATGGTCAGGAAGGTTGGGATGCGGACGACATGCTCGACTTCTGCTCCGAAGACATGGACGACGATGCAGGAGACGACCAAGAACCAGCGCCTATAGGGCACTGGAAGGCCACCTCGTCATACGACATTTACATGGTGGACATCCCAAAAGATGGGAATGACGATGGAACAACGGAGGATGACCCCTCCAAGAATTAGCCTAAGCGCCGACGTCAGCGGCGCCGCTCTAAATCCTGCCACAGCAAAAACGGTGATTCCGGCACGGGAGACAATAACACCCCGAACAATGCCGAAGACAACTCCCTCCAGCAGAATTCAGTGCGGGAGGATGGAGAAGCCAGCCCTCATGAGAGAGCGGCAGGCAGAGAGGTAGAGGACAATAATTACATGCCTCCCTCCGAAGACGAGGCAAGAATAGACAACGACGAATTTTTCGTGCCTGAGGATCCCGTCGAACAAGAGCATTTCAAACGCAGGCTTATGGCCACGGCAAGCAGCCTCAAGAAAAAGCAGCAACAGCTTAGAGCTGACCAAGACTTGCTAGCCGACAGATGGACTGAAGTCCTTGTGGCCGAAGAGTATGAACTCGAACGCCCCTCCAAGAGCTACCAAAAACGCAGGCTGCTACCCCGATTAGAGGAGGAAGCACCTAAACCTACATCACCAGCGCATAATACGGCCGACCGGCCACCTCGTGGCCGCGACAGAGAGGCCTCTCGGCCCTACACTCATGCCGCACCCCGGTGCCGCTCAAAAAATACCAAGGCGCGGGAAAATGCGCCAGACCTGCGGGATATACTTGAGGACAAGGCAAGGCAAACAAGATCGATCTACGGATCGCGTGGGTGCCCCACAATACATGACCGTCACGCCGGATATGGCAATTACGGCCGGGCCGAACACAGTAGACAAATCTCATTTGAGCTACGTCGTGACACAGCCCAATACAGAGGCGCCGCACACCCACTATGCTTCACAGATGAAGTAATGGATCATCAAATCCCTGAGGGTTTCAAACCCGTAAACATTGAATCATACGATGGCACAACAGATCCTGCGGTCTGCATCGAGGACTATCTCCTTCATATCCACATGGCCCACGGTGATGATCTACACACCAACAAATACCTCCCACTCAAGCTTAAAGGACCAGCTCGGCTTTGGCTTAATAGCTTGCTAGCAGAGACAATTGGTTGTTGGGAAGACTTGGAAGCCTCATTCCTCAACAACTTCCAGGCACCTATGTGCGACTGCCAGACACCGATGACCTAAGCCACATAATTCAGCAGCCAGAAGAATCGGCCAGACAATTCTGGACACGGTTCCTAACCAAGAAAAATCAAATCGTCGACTGTCCGGATGCAGAGGCCCTCGCAGCCTTCAAACATAACATCCACGACGAGTGGCTTGGCCGGCACCTAGGACAGGAAAAGCCGAAATCCATGGCAGCCCTCACAGCACTCATGACCCGCTTCTGCATGGGAGAGGATAGCTGGCTAGCTCATAGTAACAACATGACCAAGAGCCCTGGTAATTCGGATACCAAGGACAACAACGGTAGGTCGCGTCACAACAAGCACAAGCGCCACATTAATGGCGATAATACTGAGGATACGGCAGTTAATACCGGATTCAGAGGCTCTAAACCCGGTCAGCGGAAAAAGCCATTAAAAAGAAATACTCCAGGCCCATCCAATTTGGACCGAATACTCGATCGCTCGTGCCATATACACGGCACCCCCGAAAAGCCAGCCAATCACACCAACAGGGATTGTTGGGTGTTCAAGCAGGCAGGCAAGTTAACAGCCGAAAACAACGACAAGGGGCTGCATAGCGATGACGAGGAGGAGACCCGACCGCTGAACAATAGAGGACAGAAGGGCTTCCCCCCACAAGTGCGGACGGTGAACATGATATACGCAACCCACATACCCAAAATGGAGCGGAAGCATGCACTAAGGGACGTATATGTGATGGAGCCAGTCGCCCCAAAGTTCAATGCGTGGTCCTCCTGCCCGATCACTTTTGATCAAAGGGACCATCCCACTAGCATCCGCCATGGCGGATTCGCCGCATTGCTTCTAGACACAATCGTTGACGGATTTCACCTCACTAGAGTCCTGATCGACGACGGCAGCAACCTGAACCTGCTTTATCAGGATACCGTGCGCAAAATGGGCATAGACCCTTCAAGGATTAAACCCACAAAGACGACCTTCAAAGGCGTCATACCAGGTGTAGAGGCCAACTGTACAGGCTCAGTTACACTTGAAGTGGTCTTCGGATCACCGGATAACTTCCGAAGCGAGGAATTAATCTTCTACATAGTCCCGTTCCGCAGCGGCTATCACGCACTGCTTGGACGAACAGCATTTGCAAAGTTCAATGCGGTGCCGCACTACACATACCTCAAGCTCAAGATGCCAGGCCCTTGAGGAGTCATTACGGTCAACAAAAACACCGAACGCTCTCTCTGAACGGAGGAGCATACAGCGGCTCTCGCGGCGGAAGTACAAAGCAGCCTCTCAGGGCATTTCTCGAGTCCGGCTGTTAAGCAGCCGGACACCGTCAAGCGCGCCCGGAGTAACCTACAACTAGACCGCCTGGCACGTTCCGAGCATGGGTAGCAATGCGGCCCCAACTCCAGCCCTCGCGAAATTGCGAAAGCAGATCTACACGTACATAATTACGCTCTGGAAACACCATGGGCGTAGGGGGAGGGGCACGACCATGGTAGGCCCAGAATGCGGCTCAACCGCACCAGGGGCTCCCAATTGTGCCATTCTTCTTTTGTTTCTCTTACTTTCAGGACTCCTTTCTCAAGAAGCCCTGTTCGGCAGTAGAATTGCTGAACACACGATGCAACTGCCCGGGAAGCAGAAAGCTACATCGAGTGTACAGGTGGTCTCTATAACGAGCAGTATACTTGTTTTACATATCATCCCGCAGCTCACTCCTGGAGGGGGACATGTCAAATAGTCCCGTCCCTTGCTTATCACACTATTTGTATCGTTCTGCTTTTACCGCAGCTTTTCTAATAAACAATGCACAGCTTTTGCCTATTATTGCATTCCTTCTTCTTATCTATATATGTTCACTTATGACATGTTGCATCCGTATGCTTTGGTACGGCCAAATACACCAGGGGCTTAAGTACCCCAAAATATGGTGTGATAAGTCCAAACACTTTCACAAGTGCGGCACCCCGAACTTATAGCGTTATATGCATCGGCTCCGAATCATGTCTTGGGTCAATAGTTGGGTTTGCCCGGTTCCCATGTTTTGGTACCTTACGTTCCATTATATCGGCTAAGGTAGCGCTAGGAGAACCACTGCGATTGTGCCTCGGTTGAGCTGGGTTAAGAACCTCAGTGGAGAAAGCTAAAACTGACCGTCATGATAGGGCGAGAGCCGGTCGCTGTTCGAGAGGTTTCTTCGAGTCCCTAAAGACTTATGCCGCTTAGAGAGAGGAGTCGGCTTTGTCCGGCCTAGGCGTGGATAGCACCGCGAACTCAGTCTTCCAAATACTAGGGGCTTCGCCGAAATTTAAAATTATAGAATTCTATGGCTAAGTCAGAGTGTTCAAGAATTATAGTCCGGTTGCCTTGTTCGTTGCGTTGAGCGCCTCCCTCGAAGGACCCAAGAATGGGAAAAAGAGCGCTCAAGTTTATCCCGAACACCCTAGCACTCGTACCATGGGGGCAGAAGCCGACGACTCGCCATCTCTCAAACTTAATAAACGGCCGCACATAAGGTAATATTTTAAATTCACAAGCGTTTCTTAGCGCATATGAACAAGTTTTCAAGCGTACATGATAACAAATGCGAGTTTACTCAAAAATTACATCTTTGGAGCATTCACCCGCTATAAGGCGGGCACCCTTCAGGATGCCCTGATAATACATCTCGGGCTTGCGATACTCCCTGCCCGGCGGTGGAGCGTCCGTCACAAGCTTCTCAGCGTCCATCTTGCCCCGGTGCACTTTAGCATGGGTAACGGCCCTACGGGCACCTTCGATGCAGATGGAGCGCTTGACGACTTCAATCCATGGACAGGCGTCCACCAGCCGCCTCACCAGCCCGAAGTAGCTCTCAGGCATGGCTTCCTTATGCCACAGCCGAGCTATGAGGCCCTTCATGGCCTGTTCGGCCACCTTATGGAGCTCGACCAGCTGCTTCAGCTTGTCGCTCAAGGGCACCGGGTGTCCGGCCTCAGCATACTGAGACCAGAACACCTTCTCCATCGATCTCCCATCCTCGGCCTGGTAGAATGCGGCAGCGTCGGACACACTGCGGGGCAGATCTGCGAATGCTCCTGGAGAGCTCAGGATTCGGGTAAGTAACAAGTAATTCACTTTCACGTGCTTGCTTTGCATGAAGAATGCCTTACCCGCCGCTATCTTCTTTATTGCCTAAATTTCCTGGAGGGATTTTTGGGCCTTGGACACCACTTCCTTCAGGGTCACCACCTCGTTCGTGGCCCCTGCAATTCTCACAATATTCTTGTAATTTTTTGCAACAACATCTTTTATATACTTCCATAAGGTATTACTTACCTTCCTTGTCCTCGAGCTGCTTCTTGGCAAGGCTGAGCTCGTTCTCGAACCGCTCGAGGCTCTGCTTCAATGCATTGACCTCCGCAGTCAGTGCGCAGAGGTCAGCAATGCAGCCTGCATTCCCATATTGACATGCTTATGTTAGACTCCTGCGTATATCTTTTTAGATCCTCAGTTCGGCTTTTCTTTCCAAACACCAAACTGAGCATCAGGGGCTACTGTCTATGCGGTAATATTTTTACATATCTTAACTACATACCTACAAGCCTGTTAGAAGGCTGTCACAGGCTTCAGTCAGCCCGCTCTTGGCGGACTGAACTTTCTGGATCACCGCACTCATAACAGTGCGGTGCTCCTCGTCGATGGAGGCGCCGTTAAGCGCCTCCAGCAAATTATCCGGCGCCTCCGGTTGGACGTAGGTCACCGGTGTCGCAGTCCCGCCCTTCTTACGAAGGGGCCGCCCGCCGAACTCCGGAACCACTGAAGGTTCCGATGCGGAGTCCGGCCCAGGGCCGAACTCAGAACCCTTCGGGGTATGATCCCCCTCGTTCAAAAAGTTCGAGAGGTTGCCTTGCGGCACCTCCGGGACCTCCTCCTCCTGGCTAGGCCCCTTTTGGGACCCCACCTCGGCGTCATCCGCAGCGCAAGGAGAGGAGACGGCCGGAAATGAAGTGCTATTCACGTCCGACGATGCCAGGGAGCCGCTCGTTGAACTGTCGAACCCGTCCTTGGGCGGGCTGCAGGGTTATGTTCGGTGTTAGGAGATTCTGTACGACAAATGTAACGCCATGAGTTATTCTGGTATCCGGACACTAACGATGTCGCCAGGGGCTTAGCCCTCGGTGGCCACTCCTCTTCGTCGTCGTCAGCATTGGTGGAGTAGTCCGGAGGGAGGGTCCTTCCCTTCTTGGACCCTTCGGCCTCCCCCGTTGGGGCGGCCTTCCTTTTCTTCTCTCCCCCCACTGGGGGAGAGGCCTCTTTTTCCTCCTCCTCGCCTTTGCAGGAGGAGTCCGCCTCGGAGTCGTCGGACGATGAGTCCGACAACACCTGGCGCCGGGAACTCTTTCGAGTTCCCGCGGCCTTTTTCTTGGCCTTCTTCTCCGGCACCACGTAAGGTGCCGGAACCAGCAGCCCCGTCAATCGAGCGTCCGCTGGGTCTTCTGGAAAGGGGGCCGGACAGTTAACCTGCCCGGACTTCTTTTGCCAGGCCTGTCAAAGGAAGGGGAGTTTAGATCCCGCATAGAGTCAAACTATGAAAAATAAGTGTCCTGTAAAGGGTAAAATAGCTTACCTCGCCGGCTTGACGCTGCGAGCTGAATCTGCGATCTTCGGTAGCGGATGCGGGTGCCTCGGCGCCCTTGAACAGCACCTTCCAGGCATCTTTGTACGTAGTGTCGAAGAGCCTGCTCAAGGTTTGGTGTTGTGCCGGATCAAACTCCCACAAGCTGGAGGACCGTTGTTGGCACGAGAGGATCCGGCGGATGAGCATGACCTGGACTACGTTGACGAGCTTGAGCTTCTCGTTCACCAAGGTTTTGGCGCACGATTGGAGTCCGGTCAGCTCTTCCGAATCACCCCATGATAGGCCCTTCTCTTTCCAAGAGGTGAGCCGTGTAGGGAAGCCAGATCGGAATTCGGGGGCCGCTACCCATTTGGGGTCATGCGGCTCGGTGATGTAGAACCACCCCGATTGGCACCCCTTTATGGTCTCCATAAAGGACCCTCGAGCCATAGGACGTTGGGCATCTTGCCCACCATGGAACCTCCGCACTCCGCTTGGCAGCCGCCCACTACCTTCGGCTTGACATTGAAGCTCTTCAGCCATAAGCCGAAGTGGGGCTGGATGCAGAGGAAGGCCTCGCACATGACGATGAACGCCGAGATGTTGAGGATGAAATTCAGGGCCAGATCGTGGAAATCCAGGCTGTAGTAGAACATGAGCCCCCGGACAAATGGGTGAAGTTGAAAACCTAGTCCGCGGAGGAAGTGGGTGAGGAACACCACCCTCTCATGGGGCCCTGGGGTGGGGATGAGCTGCCCCTTGTCGGGGAGCCGATGCACGATGTCGCTGGACAAGTATCCGGCCTTCCGCAGCCTCTTGATGTGCCCCTCCGTGACGGATGAGGCCATCCACTTGCCTCCCGCTCCGGACATGGCTGGGGAAGGTTGAGGCAAGATGTGCGGACTTGGGCACTGGAGCTCGAGTGCGCGGAAATGGATAAGCAAAGGAGGAAGAAGTCGTAGGTAAAAAGGTGGATCCTTATCCCCTTATATGGACGGATGAAACTATGTGTCCCCACCAGCCTGGTAAAACTCGCTTATCTCCCAAGGTCCATAATCAATGGCGCGGTTGGGTTACCCATTCCCGTATTGATGAGAATCCCGGGATAAGAGGACACGATCTCTGCTTTGACAAGACGTGCCAAGAAAACCGCCTCGCTAAACGCGCTGAGGTGGGACAGTAAAAACGATTTGAATAAAGGCTTGGTCGTGGTGTGATGTCACGCCACGGAATACGTCAGCAGATGGAATTTGCATAAATATTATTCTCTCTATGGTGGTATGTGGAACTTATTTTGCAGAGCCGGACACTATCCTTGTGCTCAAAATCTTCTATGATGTATTCGGAGGAGGAACCCGCCTTGCAATGCCGAAGACAATATGCGCGCCGGACTCGTCGTCATTGAAGCCTGGTTCAGGGGCTACTGAGGGAGTCCCAGACTAGGGGGTGTCCGGATAACCGAACTATCATCTTTGGCCGGACTCCTGGACTATGAAGATACAAGATTGAAGACTTCGTCCTGTGTCCGGATGGGACTTTCCTTGGCGTGGAAGGCAAGCTTGGCGATACGGATATGTAGATCTCCTACCATTGTAACCGACTCTGTGTAACCCTAACCCTCTTCGGTGCCTATATAAACCGGAGGGTTTTAGTCCGTAGGACGAACAACAATCATAACATAGGCTAATCTCGTGGTGGATCTACTCTTGTACTACCCATATCATCAATATCAATCAAGCAGGAGTAGGGTTTTACCTCCATCGAGAGGGCCCGAACCTGGGTAAAAACATCGTGTCCCTTGTCTCCTGTTACCATCCTCCTAGACGCACAGTTCGGGACACCCTACTCGAGATCCCCCGGTTTTGACACAGACAGGGGGGCTCGCCGGAGTTAAGAAAGAACCACCCGCAGCGGGGACGGGGGCTCGCTGGAGAGGTACCCCACTATCTATCTTAGGGTTCAGGGTGGGGGCAGGGGGCCTAGAGGGCTGGCTAGGGCGGCGGTGGGGAGTTGTTTCGGTGCGGCGAGGCAGCGCTCGGGCCGGCGGTTCGACCGGTGGTGGCTGGCGGCTCACGGGGGGTGCAGGTTGAAGATGAACTGTAGGCCCTCCCTAAACTACAAGTCAAGTGCCTCTCTGCTACCATTGCGTTCAGTTTCGACAGTAGCATTCAGATTCCACAGTAAATTTCAGTTTTGACAGTTAAATTCAGAGTCAACAGTTTTTACCTCATCTGTTGTAGTTAGGTGGTTTTTGGTGATGTAAATTTTACATCTATTTTACATCATCTATTGGAGATTCTATTAGAATCCCACTTGAGATTGATGATGTCTGTCTTTTGCTACTTCAGCCTTGACATCTTATGGCTCATCGGAGCCGCTCCAACGATAGAACGATCCATCAAAATAGAGCAGTGCCCGGGATGCTGTCTATAGATTCCTCAAATCTTCCTCCACACCTCCAACAGTCACCTCTACCTCAACTGCTTCAGCGACCAACCCAATGATGCTGAGGTCTACACAGCTATGGCAAAGAGGTTGTACACTTGTTGCATCACTTATTACTATACATTCACGTCGATCCATTAGGGCTATTTTGGTTCAACGGAAAAACATAGCAATAGGGAATTTCCAATGGCACTCTACTATTCAATTATTCATGCATTTTGTTGAAAGGAATGAAGCAAAACATCCACCTGGACCTACTTTTCAAAATCCTATGCATGAAAACAAGACCAAGTGCATTGGTGGCAGAATAACATTCTAACTGTACACACTTTCATTTGGTTTCACTTTATTTTGGCCATGTTTCTTTGCATTCCTCTGCTATTCCAATTCCTGTAAACGAAACACCCAAGTTGACAGAAATCATGTGTTTACAAATGCTCTGTTTACCATGTGCATTCCTATCCTATTCCGGTGTTTTTCCTATCCCTGCTTTTTGGAATCATGCAAGCCAAATGAGCCCTTACAGAATTACTTCAGTTACAGGTAGGTGTCGAAGGGAACTTTGTGTGGTTTGTCCTGCTCCTGCCGTGACGTCGTCCACCTCACCAGAGCTGCTCCATCGACAGAAGCATCCACCAAACCAGACATCACGACTCCTGATCGTCTTTCGCCGCCTCAGATCTCCTTCCCTGCCGCCGGCACCCACCGCAACGGCATCACCATCATCGACTCAGCAGATGAACCTGAGGAGTACACGGGTCCACAAGAGAGGTCGCACTCTTTTGTTTCTGCTTATGTTATGCATTTCTTAAAATTACCTGCTACTTTATCGTCCTGTTCACCTCTTGGAGTCCATGTCAGGTCCAAATTAATGTTCAAACTTGAGTTCTAAATTAGTAGCGGGGCACATATCAAGGCAGCAATGAATAGTATGTCTGTCTAATATCTGGTTCACCTAGGGTATGCCTATGTTGTTCATCTTGGGTGGGAAATAAATAGTAAAGCAATCATCATATGTCTTTTTATTAAATTAAAGCAATCATCAGCCTGCTATCATTATTTTTGGATCCATCCATTGGTTATTACCGTCACTCTAAATTTCCGCATGCTCTCCTTACATAGTCTCACCATATTTTTTCGTATGCATGTCAAATTGTCACTTCCCTAGATAGTTCTGGTATGCTCAAGGCTAGCTAGTCATGTGTGCATCATGTTAAAATTCCATTTAAATTTGAAATGGGGATTTGTGAAACCCTTAGAATCATTTTTGGAAATGACCCAAATAAAAATTGCTCCAAAAAGGTCCAAGAAAATGCTCATGTTGCCCTCTGGAAATATTGGACATAGATAAAAATCAAACCAATATTTTTAGGAGCTCATAAGTATTTATTTTGGGCATTTGGGATTAATGCAGTAAATATTTGCCATGGATATATATTGTTATATATATATATATATATATAATATTGTCCAAAAATTATGCCAGCTTTTGAGGAGCTCTGGAATAATACCACCAGCCCCTACAAAAATTGGCATAAGAAAATAAAATGATTTAATATTTTTATTAAATCAACACAAATTTCAGAAAAATAGAAAATAAAAAAATGGAAAAACCTTACCTGGGCTTCTTACCTGGCGCCTCTGGCCGGCCCGTTTCTGTTCTGGCCCAGCCCACCAGGGGCATCGCCGTGTTCCTCCTCTTGCCAGTAGGCAGAGGGGAAGCGGTGCCCGACGCCGTGCGCGCCGGCACGCAGCTGCCTGCCTGGCCGCTCTAGGTCCTTCTCCTCATGCCAGACGACGTCACGCGCCGCCCCGTACCCCTCTCACTCTCCTGTTCCCATTCCCTCTTCTCTCTCTCTCTCTCTCTCTCTCTCTCTCTCTCTCTCT
>NC_041391.1:224871272-224884193 GCF_002162155.2 Triticum dicoccoides
TGCCGCTCGCTGTTGCCGCGCCCACCGCCACGGCCTCGCCTCTCCGACGTGCCCAAGAGCTTCGGTGCGCCTCCCTCGTCCTCTCCGTCGAGCCACGCACCTCCGGACAGCCTCCATCATCGCCACCATCGTCTTCTTCACCGCCGGCGCCATGGATCTCCACCGCCCGCACGTGGCCGTCCGGCCTTCCCCGAGGCCGCTTCAACGCCTGCTGCATCCTCTATGAGCTGCTCCTCCTCCTCCCCCTCTTCGTTCTCGCCCTCGCACACTGCAACCGCATCCCCGCTCATGCCCGAACACCGGCCGCCACCCCGAGCTCTGCTCCGGCGTGCTCCGGCCACCCCTCCTCCTCCTTCCTGCCCCACCAGATGCGCGAGAGCCCGGGCTACGCCCCGGTGCCCTTAGCCGCCGCCCCCGTGGCCTGTAACGCGGACACCACCATGTCCCGTGGTCGCCGGCGACGACCTCGCCGGCCTGACAAGTGGACCCCGCCTCCAGGTGATTAGCTTAAGCTAATCACCAACTAACCTAACCCCCTGACGTTGACATGTGGGCCCCGGTGCCCCCTAATCTTTTAGTTAAGTAAACTAACCCCCCTGTTTAACCCCGTGTCACTGACGTGTGGACCCCACACATCATATTTGACCTGGTCAGCACCGTTGACCTACTGACGCAGGCATGACGCAGTGCTGACGTAATTAACCTTTTCTGGTTTAAATTTTAATCAGGAAAATCCAGAAAAATGCTATAAACTTCAAAATATCATAGAAATTCAACCGTAGCTCAGAAATAAATAATTTATATATGAAAAATTATCAGAAAAATCCAATCTATCCATCTGTACTAGTTTCATGCATGACAAACTAACCTAAAGCTGATGTATAGGTGAAAACATATGAATGGCATTTATAAATATTAAGTTTGGAGTTGCATTTGAACCCTTGGTTCAAATGGACTTCATTCAGAGAGAATGCTAGATGCATTAGCTCAAACAGAATCACATATACATGCCATGATCATGCATCATATTGTTGCATATGCTTGTGTGTTGATTGTCGACACCGTTCCTTCTCGATAGGTCCTGCTCCGGAGACCGTTCTAGAGTACCTTTCTAAGGAGCAGTGCCTTCCTTGTTGATCTACCAGGCAAGCAAACCCCCTTGTTCATTCCGATACAATCCTACTCTCATGCTCCTGCTCTCAGTTATTGCATTAGGACAACAACTATTCAATTGCTACTTTGTGCTGCGGTAGCTGAACCATTCCTCTGCATGACATGTCATTGCCACAGTAAATAGTTGAAACCCACTAGCATGTGTTGGAGTTGATTGAAGCCATTGTTATGTTCCTACCATGCCATGCCTGCTATTGCTTAGAATGTGTCAGGTCTGATTCATTGGGAATGAATTGGAGTGCAGCGCTCTATGTTCTGATGCTGAGAGTGAAGTGTATGAACACGATTTGGTAAAGGTAGCGGTGAGAGGCCATGTAGGAGTACATGGTGGGTTGTCTCACTGGAACCGTCCTTAAGCACTGAGTTCTGTGTATGTTGTCCAATGACTAGCTACTACCACACATTGGAATGCTTAAGTGCCCCTCTCGACTTATTAACCAACTTGATCTCTGTCCAGGAGTTGCAATTAGTCTCTGGTGTTTGTAGGTAGTGTTAGTAGTCTACCAAGTGGCACCCGGCTAGGTGCGCTTGGCACAGACTAGGCACAGTGGCACGGTGTACCAAGTGGCACCCGGATGGTGGGCTTGGGAACCCTGCTCACATTGTTTGGGTCCGTGAGCGACACCCCAGCCGGATCTCCTTGCGGATGGAACCTGAATAGGCGATAAACCTGGACTAGAGTCTTGTGTGGTTAGTCAGGTCGTGGTCGACACCCTCGCCAGGCTATCACGTCCAATGTGCGACCCTATCCAAAAGGAACTCGAAGGTCCCACCAAGGATAGACCCGCATATTGAAACACTTTTGCAAGGTGGATATCATTACATCAACATTACATAATAGATGGGGATACATACAAGAGGCATACAATGCCACACGAATACAATATCATCATACATAAGAGCACCATTCGACTACGGATGAAACACAAACAGAAGCTCAAACGACATCCACCCTGCTAGCCCAGGCTGCCGACCTGGAACCTATCCCCTGATCGAAGAAGCAGAAGAAGAACTCAACGCAAGCAAACATCGCTCTCGCGACATGATCATCGCATAGCCTGTACCTGCAACTGTTATTGTAGTAATCTGTGAGCCACGAGGACTCAGCAATCCCATTACCATGGGTATCAAGACTAGCAAAGCTGAATGGGAAAGGAAGGGGCAAAGTGGTGAGGTTGCAGCAGCGGCTAAGCATATATGGTGGCTAACATACGCAAATGAGAACGAGAAGAGAAACAAAGGAACAGTCGTCAACTAGTAATGATCAAGAGGTGATCCTGAACTCCTACTTACGTCAAACATAACACAGAAACCGTGTTCACTTCCCGGATTCCGCCAAGAAGAGACCATCACGGCTACAAACGCGGTTGATGCGTTTTAATTCGGATCTGATGTCAAGTTATCTACAACCGGACATTAACAAATTCCCATCTGCCACATAACCGCGGGCACGACTCTCGAAAGTTTATACCCTGCAGGGGTGTCCCAACTTAGCCCATGATAAGCTCTCGCGATCAACGAAGGATATACCTTCTCCCAGGAAGACCCGATCAGTCTCGGAATCCCGGTTTACAAGACATTTCGACAATGGTAAAACAAGACCAGCAAAGCCGCCCGATGCACCGACAATCCCGATAGGAGCTGCACATATCTCGTTCTCAGGGCAACACCGGATAAGTCAAGCTACGAGTAAAACCAGACCTCGAGTTGCCCCGAGGTGGCCCCGCAGGCTTCTCGGTTCGGACCAACACTTAGACAAGCACTGGCCTGGGGGGGCTAAAATAAAGATTACCCTTGGGTTAAGTACTCCCAAGGGAAAAGTAGGTGGTGCTGAGGCAAATGGTAAAACCAATATTGGGCCTTGCTGGAGGAGTTTTATTCAAAGCGAACTGTCAGGGGGGTCCCATAAATCACCCGACCGCGTAAGGAACGCAAAATCTGGGAACATAACACCGGTATGACGGAAACTAGGGTGGCAAGAGTGGAACAAAACACCAGGCATAAGGTCGAGCCTTCCACCCTTTACCAAATATATAGATGCATTAATAATATAAGAGATATTGTGATATCCCAACCAAAATCCTGTCCACTATGGAGAAATCTTCAACTTCACCTGCAACTAGCAACGCTATAAGAGGGCTGAGCAAAGCGGTAACATAGCCAAGCAATGGTTTGCTAGGAAGGGTGTCAAAGGTTAGAGGTTCATGGCAATTTGGGAGGCTTGAAGAGCAAATGATAGGTAATGCAGCATAGCGATAGAACGAAGCAACTAGCATAGCAATGATAGTAGTGAGATCCAGGGTAGCGGTCATCTTGCCTGAAATGCCGCAAGGAAGAAGAACGAGTCCATAAAGAAGATGAAGCCACAAAGACGAACCACACGTAGACGAACGAATCCTCACGATCGCAATGAAACGGGGACTATCGAGAAGAAGTACACATGGTAAACACAACACACATAGAAAAGACATGATGCACAACAAGCATGATGCATGACAAAGCTACATGAAGCTACTCATGGCAAGAGACGATGCATACAAGAGTAACACATCAAGGCAAGTTTAAATGAGGCCGGGACAACATATAACAATTCCGGTAAGTCCTCATATGCATATTTCGAAATTGGTCCAGATCTGAACAAACCTTATGTTCAAGTTGTTAAACAGCAAGTTAAAGAGCACCAGGAGGATCTACACGAAATTCTAGTCAAGTTACATATAAAGTTCATTAGATTCGGAGCTACGGCTTAGAAGATATGAGCAAAACAAGTTAAACATGGCATTGATGCTAAATGCATCTAAACATCGAGCAAACACCTCAACACAAGGATGCAACATGATAATATGGAACTACATGCAAAAACAAGCAAGTTTCATATAGAGCACACTCAAAACGGAGCAACGGTTCAACACATGCACTCTATAAAGTTATAGCAACAATCTGTCCATAACGGCAACTAGGCATATTGCAAGCATCAAAACAATAAGCAACAGCATCCAAACGAGAAAACAAAAGGCATGGGCATGAACTACAGGTAAATCATAACAAGACATGAACACTGAGCTATCTCCAGAAACAAATAGAACATGCTCAAAAGTACATGGTAAGATTGCAAATATTAACAGTTTCAGACTTTGCAGAAATAACATCAGGTTGCAATGTTTAGAGCTATCAAACAACATGTTACAGGAACATATCATGGCAATAAAAGGCATGGCATGAATCTACTAATGGCATAGAACAAGAGTCCCTTACTGACCATAAGCCAAAAGGGCACAGAAAATACGATGGCACCCATGTAAATATGGCAAGTTATATGACAGATTCATACATGGCAGGAACAACAATAAGCAGGCATGTTGGTGAGCTTGAACCACTCACCATAGACCAATACATGGCATGGAAAGGCAACCAACAGTAAGAAGACATGTTTATAAAGCTAAGCATGGCAAGAACAAGTTCATAGGGTGCATGGATCACTAGCAAAACACATGGCCAAAACTGAACTTAATGTTAACAGGCTGACAGCAACATTATTTAGCAACTTTGGAGCAAGATATGAACATGTTGCAGCAGGCTATAAATGCAACCAGGGGCATGAATGGATAGATAAAGACATGTATAACAAAACATCCTTAGTGAACATCTCCATAATAATGCACGAAATGACTAGTAGAAGCTGGTTTACATGTCCTCACAAAATAATAGATTCAGCCTAGCAAAACAGTAACAGCAAGTACCCTACTTAACAAGCTTGATGCACTCACTACACAACTCACAAAAATACATGGGTAGAACCACTGGAAAGATGGCATGGCATAGATCAAAACACATGTATAGCTCATACTCATAGGATGCACACATCAAACATGGCAAAAATAACAAATGAGCATGTTATAACAGTTTTTTTGACTAAACAGTAGGGTAAACACCCCACTGTAGCTTTTATTAAAATAGAAAATAAACAGCAATTGTCTTGGGGGCTTGAGGTAAGCCCACAT
Organism: Triticum dicoccoides; assembly: GCF_002162155.2. Lineage (NCBI taxonomy): Eukaryota > Viridiplantae > Streptophyta > Magnoliopsida > Poales > Poaceae > Triticum > Triticum dicoccoides. The sequence continues at coordinate 224,876,447 of NC_041391.1, forward strand.
AAAAGAATGAAAAACAAAAAAGAAGAAGAAAACTAAAAAAGAAAACTAATCTATAGCTAAAAGAAATAGGGACTGAAAAAAGAACAAAGGGAACTATACAAATGTTTACAGCCAAGCATCTAGCCAAGTAGAGATTGAGCTTCATACTTTTTCTTGATCCTGTATTTGAGCATCTTTAACTCCTGAAAGAATATATGTTTCCAGCCATCAAAAGAGGGGGTTATATTTTCAAAGATCTTGTTGTTTCTTGAAATCCAGATTGCCCATGAACCCAATATTATAATCTCCATAAAGAATGGGCAATTGAGTTTGTCCTTGAGATCTTGATAAGCTTCCAGTACTGATAAGTTATGGGTCCTTGAAGGGCAGATGAAGTCCCAACATCTTACAGCAAAAGGGCATCCCCAAAATAGATGGTGCAGAGTTTCTTCCTGTTGACAATTTCTCACTGCACAGTTGTAGACTTCCAATTCAAAGTTTTTCCTTCTTAAGAGATTCTTGGTGTTGACTCTGTCATGTAACAGCCTCCAGAAGAATACTTTGTGCTTGGGTTGACAGGAACTTTTCCAAATCCATGACAAGTGTGGAGGAGTTTGTTTGTGTCCAATTAGCACCTTATATGCCTTGATTGATGAATAATATTCATTTCCCCAGATGTAACTCCAGGTATCTAGTGCATCTAAATATTCAGAGTTTCTTAGAGCAATGCACATGTCCTCCATTTGTATGAATTCCTCATATGCTTGTGTAGTAAGAGGCAGGTGGAATAAATCTTGGAGAAATTCAGTGTTGATCACTTGTTGAACACTGTTGTGAGGATCTTTAACAAAGGAATATAAGTGATCAAACTTGTGTTTGAGAATAAATTGGTCCCACATATCATCCCAGAACAGAGCACTTTTGCCATCTCCCACATTGCATCTGGCTATAGCTTTGAATTTGATCCCCTGGAAGTTGTCCATTGATGTAGTATGATTCCCAAATTAAATTGACCCAAGGGATATCCTGTCTGTTATAGAATTTATGAAGATTTTTCATAAGCAGGGTTTTATTTTGAGTGAAGATATCCAGAACACCCAAGCCACCTTGATCTTTTGGTCTGCAAACTGTGTGCCAAGCCACTAGTGCTGGCCTCCTATCCCCCATATCAGGACTCCTCCAAAGGCAATGCCTCAAGTATTTAATGATTTGTTGTTTAATTGTGATGGGGACATCCAGGCAACACATGAAGTAAACTGCTAGAGAAGCCAACACAGATTTGACCAGCAATACCTTCCCTGCTTGTGTCATGAAAGTAGAGATGCCAGCAATTCTCTTAGCAATTCTGTTGACTATAGGTAAGCATTGTTCCACAGTTGGCTTATGTATCCCCAAAGGTAGCCCCAGATAAGTAAATGGGAATTGCCCTCTGGCACATTGAAGAGTGTTTGTGAAAATTTCCACCCTGTCTTCTGTAATGTTTATTGGTACCATGATAGACTTCCCATAGTTTACTTTGAGCCTAGTGGCATCTGCATATGTGTTTAGTAAAGCTTTTAGGTAAACTAGTTGTCTTGCACTTGCTTGCATGATGACAAGAGTATCATCAGCATACTGCACAATAGGGAAGTCAGGGCATGAATTCACTTGCAGTGGAGGTGTTATTAAATCCCTTGCCACGGCTTTATTCAAGATTGATTGCAATAAGTCAGCTGCAAGCAGAAAAAGGAGTGGAGAAAGGGGGTCTCCTTGTCTGACTCCTCTTTTACAGTAGAATTTCTTCCCAGGCACCCCATTTAACATCACAGTAGAAGATGCAGAATTGAAAAGCATGTGCATCCAGGTAATCCACCTTTCACCAAATCCCTTAGCTCTAAGTATGTCAATTATAGCCTGATGTTCAATGGTGTCAAAAGCCTTTTCAAAATCCAGTTTTATGACAAGCATTTCCTCCTTTGATTTGTGGCACTGATGTATGTATTCATAGGCCCATCCCAAACAATCCCGGATCACTCTGCTCTTTAAGAATCCATATTGATTAATATGCACCAATTGTAGAGTTACTTTTTGTAATCTGTTTGCTAACAGTTTAGTAATGATTTTGAGGACCCCATTAAGCAGAGAAATAGGTCTAAAGTCATTAGGTGACATTGGTACCTCCTTTTTTGGAATGAGTGTGATATAAGAAGTGTTGATGCTTTCCAAATTCACAGTTCCAGCATGGAATGCAATGATAAGCTCAGTTACATCAAGTTTTATAATATCCCAACAAGCTTTAAGGAATTCATTGTTAAATCCATCAGGACCTGGAGATTTGTCTGTTGGCAATTTCTTAACAACCTCATCAATTTCTTCCTGAGTGAAAGGTTTCTCAAGATCTTGGAAAATTTGTGGGTCCACTCTGCTATCATACAGGTCTTGTAAGTTGAAATGCATGGTGTGACCAGTTGAGTGACCCAGTCTTTTCTTGAAAGCTTCCCATAATATTGCAGCCTTTCCCTCATGATCAGTAATTTCCACTTGATCCTCACTTATGAGCATTGCAATTTTATGATGCCTGTGGTTGATAGAAGCTTTTGTATGGAAGAATTTTGTATTCTCATCACCAAACTTGACGCCTTTGATTTTTCCTCTCTGTTTCCAATAAATCTTCTGGTTACTTAGGGCAGTTATGAGTGTTTCTTTCAATATCTCTCTACAATTATGCTCAAATAGAGTTAGATCTCTGAATTCCTCCAAGAAGTCCCATAGGAAAATACATTCATTCAACTCATCAATGTGTTTTTTGATAGAAGACAAATTCTTTGCCCAAAGTTTGAGGGCTCTCCTCAAGTTTTTGAATTTAGCATTTATTTTCTTAGCAGGATCAGTGTGTCCAACAAGAATATTCCAGGCAGTTTGCACAATATCTCTGAAAGAGCTGTGTTTCAACCAATAATTCTCAAATCTGAAAACTCTTGACTTGGGTATTGATGTACCAATTTTTATAACACAGGGTAAATGATCTGAAATTGGCTTTGCAAGAGGTAGAGCAGTGGTGTCAGGGTAAGAAGTCATCCATGCAGCAAAAGTGAAGAACCAGTCTAACTTTTCCAGCAAAGGACTGTCTTGCATGTTGCTCCAACTGAACTGTCTTCCTTTGAGTGGTAATTCAATTAGTCCCAGGTTACTAATGGCTTCATTGAATAACAACATCTGATTAACATCCCCACCAGGTCTATTTCTGTCTTCAGGTGATCTGATGAAGTTAAAATCACCCATGACAATCCAGTCAACATCATCAGGCATTTGTATATTTGTAAACCATTCAATAAATTCCAATTTCTCCTCAATGTTACAAGGTCCATAAATATTTGTTAAGATCCATGGTTGATGGGAGGATGTGCAAGTGAACTGCATTGTTAAAGAGAACTTATTTTGAAAGAGCAATTGTCCAGTGAAGAGAGCCCCATTCCAAGCAGTCAAAATTCCCCCTGAAGCTCCAATTGATGGCAGGTATTCAAATTTGTTGAATCTTTGAGGGCAAAAGTTTTGAATATATGCCAAATCAAAGTTTTATCTCTTTGTTTCTTGCAAACACAAAATTCCAGCAGCACTTTCCTCATTTTTTTGTCTAATGGCCAGCCATTTCTTAGGAGAATTCAAGCCCCTAATATTCCAATTTAAGATATTCCATGATCTGTTTCTACTCATGGCTAACTATCTGAAAGAGGAACTGATACCAGGCCCCAACTCCTGATATAATATCATACACCTGACAATCATATCCACAGGTTGGCAGAGACACAATAAGGATTGAGAGTGTATACAAGCAATGACAACAGTCAGGACATATCATCAGGAACATTAGGGACAGATCAAACCCCACAATCCTGCTAGGGGGAATAAAGTTTTGAACATCTTGATAGATACCACAAGTCCACAATTCAACCACATTGAACAAAATAACAGTAGGGCAGCAACGTCTGACAAACACTACACATGTTCTGCTTACATCCATAACTTCCATAACATCAAAATTCATGGAAACAACCATCAAACTATTCTTTCTCAAAGGAACCCTGATACTAATATTGATGTGGCAGATCAACATGACACATCCTAAGAAGCTGTATCACCAGTGGCCTTGGGGACCTTGGCCACATCCTCCTGGCCCTTCTTCTTGGGCCTTTTTGAGAGCTTGTCCTGAGCTTCATCCTCAGACACCTTGCAAAAAGCTTTAGTCAGATTTTTGACCACTTTGTTATGGACAGTAGGAGGAATAGCATTACAGGGCAAACATGATCTGATATCACAAGTTCTCCTTCTATAACCATTGTTGTCTTTTTTAATTCTATCACTTCTCCTTACCTGAGTCTCCACAAGAGGCTCTTTTTCTCTCCTTTTCCGTGAGACAGCTTCTCCTAAAGACAAATGTATGACCTTATTGGGGGACACTTGCTGTAGTGGGCTTCCAGCACCACTAGAGGAGTGGGCAGCTGGGCTTATACCCTCATTTTCCTTCCCCAAGCCCAACATTATTTCCTTACAACTGGGGGCCTGTGAAGAGGGAGATGCATCAGGAATATGAAATAAGATGGTCTCTTCAGAATCACAATTGATAGTAAGCAGCTTCCACAGCTCTGATTTCAGCAGATGCATGACCCAATCAAACTTGTCAGGAGTGAGGAGAAGATTGATTATGAAGTTAAACCAACTTACAGGAATGTCAATTTTGAAAGTAGATACTTCTCCCTGGGTTGCTGGAGCAAAGTGCTGAATCCATAGTCCCAAACCTTCCTCGGAAATCAAATGTGCACCATCAAAAAAATCCAAGGCATGATTCTGAGCTAATTCATGAATATCAAGTAAAGTGGGAGAGTTAACTAAAGAGAATCTCTCCATACCTTTATTTTGGCCTGCTTTGGAAGTGCCAACCTCAACTATGGGAACATTTGCTTTGCCTTTTAAGTCAATTGAGGGCATTAAGCCCTGTGATTCACCTTGCATATCTTGAACAAACACATTGTCACTATTTATAGTAACATTGGCTACCTGGGAGTCACCTAGAGCATTGTCCTCATGGATCTGAACCTGGGATCCTTCAGCAGCAGAAGTAGCAATAGGGACATTCTGCACAGGAGCTCCATCTGGCAATGAATTTCCATCCTCAGCTATATTGTGTTCAGGAGCAATAGGAACTGCAGTTTGCTCAGCCATTTCCACAGCATTGGCTACATGCAGAGCCTCCTGTGCAGGCATAGGATTCCCCACAACAAGTTGTTGTCCCAAGCCAGCTATAATCTCATTGTGTTGAACAGGATCATCCTCTTCTCCATCTGCTTCATAGGACAAAAAGATGTTCTGCAAACCCATGCCCAGAGGGTTGATTTGAGCCACTTGATTAACCTCATCACTGACAGTGTGAGCGTTAGACCAAATACCATCAGACAGTGAAACTGTGGTGGTGATGCTGCTATTGGGGGCACCATCCTCCTGCAAAACTGGCATCTCCATCTGTTCTTGTTGCTGTTGAGGCTGGGGAACATTAACTTGGGGAAAAGCCCAGTGGCCCTGCTCCTCCTGCTCTTCACATGCATCCCAATCATCTTGCTGTGCAGGTACATTTTGAATTGGAACAGGCTGAAAACCTGGGAAATCTTTGGCATGTTGAGGAACTGGGTGTGGATCAACTCCAGGTGGTGGAAAAGGGTCTTCATCCTCAGGTCCCCCTCCAAGCATTTCTGCTAACAGAACCTCCACAAAACTAGTCCAAGACTCTTCCTTGAAGCATTCTCCTTCTGACCACCTGATACTTTTTGGAATGTCAGTGAGCTCAGTCACTCTGGCCTTGACCAATATTTTCCCTCTAAGAGCATCCTCCTTTTCCCAACTAATAATTCTTCCCCACTTGGCAATGGCAGCTGCAATGTCTTCAGTATTGCAGTAATCAAAAGGGACTCCCACAAATAGAAGCCAGCAAACTCTGTTGAAATGCAACCTGCGCCAATTCCTGCCTTTGTTGTGCGGAATGAAAGAAATAAAGACATCTCCAAAAGGATGTGGACTGCTGCTGATGAGGCGATCTCTATCTCTGACATGCCTAAACTGCACATAGGCCTCCCCAAAAGGGCATGGCTGGATTTCTCTAAATCCTACATCCTCGACACCTTGCAAGAACTCCTCAACAACATCTCTAACATTTGGAAAGAATACCTCGTTTGGATGTGGGTGGATGATTGCTATCGCCCAATCCTCATGCCTTCTTGGCCTGTGTGGCAAGATTGCCCTCGATACCCCCGTACGCCCCTCCACCTGAAGAATCTGGAACCCATTAGGAACGAAAGGAGCTGGGTCAATTGGAATGTTGGCCATTGTCAAGGCCGAAGCTTCCGACGAGCGCAGCACCAATGCCTGCTCCGCCGATGGTGAAGAAGACGGCAAGCTTGCCGAGGCAGGAACAGTGGGAGGAGCAGAGTTGGTAAGAGCAGAGGAATGCGAGGAGGCAGCCTGCGGTCTCGGTTGGAAATTTGGAAATAGGTCCTTGACCAGCTCCATAAATGACGGGACTTGCCTAGTCGGCTGAGCTGGGCCTTTACATTTGAACCAGGCCTCCACAGCACCGTCAGCCCAGGCCTCCTCAGGTGGGCTCGGGAACGAGTCAAATTTCAAAAAAGGCCAGAGCCCAGGCAGTTTAGGAACCATGCAGTTACGTGCAACATGACCTTGTCCTCCACATGCAAAAAAAACTACGTACGTGCGAGGGTCAGAACGTAGAGAGATTTGGGGCTGATTAAGAGACCCATTACTCTCAGTGATAATGGGGGTAGAATTTGAATGCTCCCCCTGATTGACACTGCTTTGAATATGACCCAATAAACGCTCGAAAACCGATCGACCGTTTCTAACCACCATGCTGTAGCTCCGGCGATCGCCGGAGTTGTTGGCTACGGCCTTTCTATTTCTACCGACCAAGGTCCATTCATCATCAAGTTCTTTGTAAAAAGCTTGCTCTTCTCGAAACCAATTTGGTCCACCAAAAATCCACAGATTAAACACAACCTCGAAATCATGTTCAACAATTCTACCACTGTTGCAAATCTCAAATCCAATAGACTTAGAGGCAACCGAGAACTTGAAAGTCCTATCCCTGAGGTGACGAACCCTAAAACCTTGAGCATAACCTCCAAACATGGCCAGGAGAGAGACACTAACCGTGTGAACGTCAAGCTTGAAGGTTGCGCGGCAGAAAGATACCACCAAGGTGAATTCTTGTTGACAAAAACCAGTAGAAAACTCCACCGGATGTCCAAACTTAGACCTCATGTCGGCTTGAAACTTCCTTCCACGATCAAAGTTTAGGGCAAAAGGAGCCATCTTGAGAGGTGGCTGCCGGCACCGGAGTGGCTACCAACAGGAGAGGTGGCCGCCGGGGCCAGAGTGGCCACCGGCGCAAAATCGCCTAGGAGTCGCCTAGGAGAGGAGAGGAGTCGCCGGTGCAGGAGAGGAGAGGAGTCGCATAGGAATCACCCATCGTTATAACAGTTTCAGCAGGGAAAGTCAACGTGGCCGCGGATCTCGCCGGAGAGCTCGCCGGAGATGGGGCAGGAGCTCACCGGAGACGGCGTGCCGGGGCCGAAGAAGGCCGGAGAAGGCGCCGGCGGGTCGGGGAAGGTCGGGGCCCACCGAATCTGGCGCCGGCGGACGCGCTGCGGGGCTGGCGACCTGAGACGGGGCCGGTCCGGCGACCGGAGTCGGGGACGCGGTGTGGCGCGGCGGCCGGCTGGTG
>NC_041391.1:224884511-224891634 GCF_002162155.2 Triticum dicoccoides
GGGGCGACGCGGGGGCGCCAGGCCAGCGCTCGGGGCGCGGTGAGCGAGAGGCCGCGGGGCGGCGAGGTCGGTGCCGGCGGCGGAGCGGGAGCAACGGCGGCGACGCGGGCTGGGCGGTGGCGGACGCGGAGCGCGGCGGCGGGCGGCCGGGCCTGCGCAGGCCCGCGACGGGCTCGGGCGGGCCGCGGCGGCGGCGGGCACTGGCGGGGGCCACGTGGCGCTCGCGGAGTGGAGGAGGGAGGCGGCGGAGGCGACGTGGCACGTCCCCATTGGTCGGACGACGTGGCCGGCTGAGGTGGGCATGTCCGGACGGCGGCGGACATGTCCGGTGGCGCGGAGGAGCGGGGCTAGGGTTTCATCTACGCGAGATTTTCGGGGGAGGCCACATATTTATAGGTAGAGGGAGCTAGGACAGTCGAAATGAGGAGCGGTTTTCGGCCACGCGATCGTGATCGAACGGCCGAGAGCATGGAGGGGAGTTAGATGGGTTTTGGGCCACTCTGGAAGGGATGTTGGGATGCAACACAAAGAGGCTTTTACGGTTACCCGGTTAACCGTTGGAGTATCAAACGACCTCCAAAAGGCACGAAACTTGATAGGCGGTCTACCGGTGCTATACCAAGGCCGCTTGGCAAGACTCGGTCCATTCCGAGAACGTTTAATACCCGTTCACAACGAGAGACGAAAGGGGGGACACCGGAGGACATAGGAGTGCCGGATTGCAAAATGGACAACGGGAAAAATGCTCGGATGCGTGAAACGAACACGTATGCAAAATGAAATGCACATGATGACATGATATGAAATGCAGATGATGACATGGAAAAATGCAACACGCAAGCAAATGACATGGCAACGCCGGTGAATAACTGGCAGACACCTGGCGCATCGAATCCGGGGCGTTACAACACTACTCCACTAACAAGAGATCTCGTCCCGAGATCTTAGGACCGAGACGGAAGGGAAAAAAGGGATGAGATGAAACAAGAACTCAAGAGAAGAAGCAAAGAATCGAGAGCACTCGAGAAGAAGAGAGGAACGACGAGAAGGACGAGAATCGAAAAGTCACGGGATCAGATAGACTATGAAATCACTCCGGATAGAACGAGATAAGAAACGAATAAGACTGAAAGGATTTAGACAGCACTCCGGCTGAACATGGAAGAATAGAACACGAGCTTGAGAGGATGGAATGATACTTGATGAAGACATGACACAAAACCTCTGGAAAGAATTGAAAGAGTTGAATGAAAAGAACGGATAAGAATATGACAACTTGTGCCACGAATGAAATTGAAAGCATCTTTAGAAGAAAAGATTGAACGGAGTTGTTGATAAAATTCAACAACGAAAAGAATAAGCTTGTTGTGGACTTATGGATAACATCTCAAAATCATAAGGTGATAACAGGCCACAAACGGAAATGATTGAATAGCTGAGAAGAACGAAGAAATGCAAAACTCCACTTCAAAAGAATACGGAGAATTAAATGCACTTCGAGACGCAAGAAGAAGGATACTTGAGCTCCTTCGATAAGAATCTTGATGGACTCTTGAGAATTGAATTAAATGATGAAGAACCACCATGAAGAACTCCGGTAACAAAAAAGGATGATGAGATAGAAATGAAGGATGAAAGAGTAAGATGAGCGTTGCGATGATTTAGATGGAGGTTCCGACGAGATGGCCGAGGAAATTTGAACTCCGAAAAAGAAAAGATGAAAACACTTGAAACTAGAATTTATTCATCAAGAACAAACTCCGAAGAAAAGGGATCAATCACTTGGATGAAATAAGAATAAGATTTATTGTATGCCTATCCTTCATCAAACTAAATTGATGACAAGCAATGGATTTTGCATACTACTTATTCTTCTTGAAGAGGATTGAGAAGTGACATATCGCAAACTTGAGGAAGTCTTCATGAGCCACCGTTAGGATTGAAAAGAACGAATGGATTAATATGATGAACAAGGAAAAGAATCTTGAACGAACCACCATGAGAATTTGGAAATGACTGATGAAAGAGAATGAATCACCGGGAAGGATTAGCAGAACCAATAAGCTAGAGGGGATTTAGATGCAAAAGAACAAAGAGATCATGAGCTGATTAAAGAACACTTGAACGAAGCACCGGGATAAATAGAGAATGATAACAGGAATGATGGCCTCCGGTGAAAGAAATGGAAAAACAGCTCCTGACATACTCCGGATGGGTAAGAAAGAATATCTGACAAACGGAATAATTTGAGAGGATAATATGGAGCTAGAACCATGAATCTTCGAGAGAACGGACAAGATTTAGAGGAAAGACTCTTCTTCGATCTTCAAATGGCGACGAGAAACACCACCAAAATTACTGAGATACTCCGGGAGAATGAAAAGCGAAGAGGTTGAGCCAACAATGAAAAGAATTTGAAAGAGATCTTGGAGAAGGCATGTGACTGATGGAAATCATACTTACGTCATACTTGAAAAGAATTAGGAATGGCTCCGGAATAATTAGAAGAGTCAGGTAAGATCCTGGGAAAAGACCTGTGGGTTAGGGCCCACTAAAGAGACAACACCGTTGGAAAGGGATGTTGAACAGATAGATGATGCACCGGAACAATTGAAATATTTGAATGAGGTGACAACCTCGAATTAATTCGAACACAGACGAATCTTCTGGGATGTCTTGAACACTCTAGAAGGATAAATTGGCGAGAGGCGAACGAGCAGGGAAAACACTTTACAAAAGGAAAAGAGTGTGATCAACCCGAAAAAAAAACTTGAATTGGGTCCACCGAAAAAGAGATGAAGAATGACGAACGAGACGAGAATCCACCGGTTGAAAAAATTTACAAAAGGCTGAAGAGGTTCCGCACGAATGAAATTGATGGTCAAAACAGACTCAAGCTCCGGGAAGAAGAGGGCGGGAGGGCGGGAAAACAAAAGAAACTCGGAAGGGGAAATCGACGAATATCTTGAAGAGAAAACACCGGTTGAAAACATTGAGGATAGAAAGAAAAAACTTCGAAAAAGGGTGGGTGGGTGGGAAAAGAAAAACAACTGAGGATTGAACTTGGCAAAGATGAAGAGGCTTGAGTCAACTTGACGAGAAATGTACCGGATAAAAGACCTGAGAACCAACGAACGAAAAACTAACCGCGAGATCCTAAAAGAAGTTTGAAGGGGAAGAGGAGTAAGTCAAAACACCTACGTCAAGATTCCTCACCAGAGCGACGAAGGGGCCGAGGAGTAAAAAGAATTCCTACTACCTGATATAACTAGACTCCGAAAACAGTTTTCTTCTAGACTCAACAACGGCCAAACTACACGATCAATCAAGGGGGCTCCTAGGGTCGGTCTAGGCTCTGATACCAACTTATCACGCCCAATATGCGACCCTATCCAAAAGGAACTCGAAGGCCCCACCAAGGATAGACCCGCATATTGAAACGCTTTTGCAAGGTGGATATCATTACATCAACATTACATAATAGATGGGGATACATACAAGAGGCATACAATGCCACACGAATACAAAATCATCATACATAAGAGCACCATCCGAGTACGGATGAAAGACAAACAGAAGCTCAAACGACATCCACCCTGCTAGCCCAGGCTGCCGACCTGGAACCTATCCCCTGATCGAAGAAGCAGAAGAAGAACTCAACGCAAGCAAACATCGCTCTCGTGTCATGATCATCGCATAGCCTGTACCTGCAACTGTTGTTGTAGTAATCTATGAGCCACAAGGACTCAGCAATCCCATTACCATGGGTATCAAGACTAGCAAAGCTTAATGGGAAAGGAAGGGGCAAAGTGGTGAGGTTGCAGCAGCGGCTAAGCATATATGGTGGCTAACATACGCAAATGAGAGCGAGAAGAGAAACAAAGGAATGGTCGTCAACTAGTAATGATCAAGAGGTGATCCTGAACTCCTACTTACGTCAAACATAACACAGAAACCGTGTTCACTTCCCGGACTCTGCCGAGAAGAGACCATCACGGCTACACACGCGGTTGATGCGTTTTAATTCGGATCTGGTGTCAAGTTATCTACAACCGGACATTAACATATTCCCATCTGCCACATAACCGCGGGCACGACTCTTGAAAGTTTATACCCTGCAGGGGTGTCCCAACTTAGCCCATGATAAGCTCTCGCGATCAACGAAGGATATACCTTCTCCCAGGAAGACCCGATCAGTCTCGGAATCCTGGTTTACAAGACATTTCGACAATGGTAAAACAAGACCAGCAAAGCCGCCCGATGCTCCGACAATCCCGATAGGAGCTGCGCATATCTCGTTCTCAAAGCAACACCGGATAAGTCAAGCTACGAGTAAAACCAGACCTCGAGTTGCCCCGAGGTGGCCCCGCAGGCTGCTCGGTTCGGACCAACACTTAGACAAGCACTGGCCCGGGGGGGGGGCTAAAATAAAGATGACCCTTGGGTTAATTACTCCCAAGGGAAAAGTAGGTGGTGGTGAGGCAAATGGTAAAACCAATGTTGGGCCTTGCTGGAGGAGTTTTATTCAAAGCGAACTGTCAGGGGGGTCCCATAGATCACCCGACCGCGTAAGGAACGCAAAATCTGGGAACATAACACCGGTATGACGGAAACTAGGGTGGCAAGAGTGGAACAAAACACCAGGCATAAGGCCGAGCCTTCCACCCTTTACCAAATATATAGATGCATTAATAATATAAGAGATATTGTGATATCCCAACCAAAATCCTGTCCACCATGGAGAAATCTTCAACTTCACCTGCAACTAGCAACGCTACAAGAGGGCTGAGCAAAGCGGTAACATAGCCAAGCAATGGTTTGCTAGGAAGGGTGTCAAAGGTTAGAGGTTCATGGCAATTTGGGAGGCTTGAAGAGCAAATGATAGGTAACGCAGCATAGCGATAGAATGAAGCAACTAGCATAGCAATGATAGTAGTGAGATCCAGGGTAGCAGTTATCTAGCCTGAAATCCCGCAAGGAAGAAGAACGAGTCCATGAAGAAGATGAAGCCACGAAGACGAACCACACGTAGACGAACGAATCCTCACGATGCAACGAAACGGGGACTATCGAGAAGAAGTACACATGGTAAACACACCACACATAGACAAGACATGATGCACAACAAGCATGATGCATGACAAAGTTACATGAAGCTACTCATGGCAAGAGACGATGCATACAAGAGTAACACATCAAGGCAAGTTTAAATGAGGCCGGGACAACATATAACAATTCCGGTAAGTCCTCATGCATATTTCGAAATTGGTCCAGATCTGAACAAACCTTATGTTCAAGTTGTTAAACAGCAAGTTCAAGAGCACCAAGAGGATCTACACGAAATTCTAGTCAAGTTACATATAAAGTTCATTAGATTCGGAGCTACGGCCTAGAAGATATGAGCAAAACAAGTTAAACATGGCATTGATGCTAAATGCATCTAAACATCAAGCAAACACCTCAAAATAAGGATGCAACATAATAATATGGAACTACATGCAAAAACAAGCAAGTTTCATATAGAGCACACTCAAAACGGAGCAACGGTTCGACACATGCACTGTATACAAGTTATAGCAACAATCTGTCCATAACAGCAACTAGGCATATTGCAAGCATCAAAACAATAAGCTACAGCATCCCAGTGAGAAAACAAAAGGCATGGGCATTAAGTACAGGTAAAGCATAACAAGACATGAACACTGAGCTATCTCCAGAAACAACTAGAACATGCTCAAAAGTACATGGTAAGATTGCAAATATTAACAGTTTCAGACTTTGCAGAAATAACATCAGGTTGCAATGTTTAGAGCTATCAAACAACATGTTACATGAACATATAATGGCAAGAAAAGGCATGGAATGAATCTACTAATGGCATAGAACAAGAGTCCCTTACTGACCATAAGCCAAAAATGCACAGAAAATATGATGGCACCCATGTAAACATGGCAAGTTATATGACAGATTCATACATGGCAGGAACAACAATAAGTAGGCATGTTGGTGAGCTTGAACCACTCACCACAGAGCAATACATGGAATGGAAAGGCAACCAACAGTAAGAAGGCATTTTTATGAAGCTAAGCATGGCAATAACAAGTTCATAGGGTGCATGGATCACTAGCAAAACACATGGCCAAAGCTGAACTTAATGTTAACAGGCTGACAGCAACATTATTTAGCAACTTTGGAGCAAGATATGAACATGTTGCAGCAGGCTATAAATGAAACCAGGGGCATGAATGGATAGAGAAAGACATGTATAACAAAACATCCTTAGTGAACATCTCCAAAATAATGCATGAAATGACTAGTAGATGAGGGTTTACATGGCATCACAAAATTACAGATTCAGCCTAGCAAAACAGTAACAGCAAGTACCCTACTTAACAAGCTTGATGCACTCACTACACAACTCACAAAAATACATGGGTAGCACCACTAGAAAGATGGCATGGCATAGATCAAAACACATGTAGAGCTCATACTCATAGGATCCACACATCAAACATGGCAAAAATGACAAATGAGCATTTTAAAACATTTTCAGCAGGTTAACATCAACATGCACTCTTCCAACAGCATTTCGGGCATCAAGATGAGCTCGAATGAAAATGATGCAATGGAGTGAAATGAAGTACTCGTCGAGGCAAACAATTTGACATATTACACGCACAAAACGGAGCTACAGATGCAGAGATACGACATGATGAACAAGGCAAGATAATGTCAAAAATCTGGGACTTGAAGAGATTTGGACCTCGGGGGGAAAGTCAACGTGGCCACGGGTCTCACCGGAGAGCTCACCGGAGACGGGGCAGGAGCTTACCGGAGACGGCGTGCCGGGGCCGAAGAAGGCCGGAGAAGGCGCCGGCGGGTCGGGGAAGGTCGGGGCCCACCGGATCTGGCGCCGGCGGAAGCGCTGCGGCGCTGGCGACCTGAGACGGGCCGGTCCGGCGACCGGAGTCGGGGACGCGGGGTGGCGCGGCGGCCGGCCGGTGGCGGAGAAGAGGCGGGCGACGGGGCGACACGGGGGCGCCAGGGCAGCGCTCGGGGCGCAGTGAGCGAGAGGCCGCGGGGCGGCGAGGTTGGTGCCGGCGGCGGCGTGGGAGCAACGGCG
>NC_041391.1:224892195-224903096 GCF_002162155.2 Triticum dicoccoides
GGCGGGCGGCCGGGCCTGCGCGGGCCCGCGACAGGCTCGGGTTGGCCGCGGCGGCGGCGGGCACTGGCGGGGGCCACGTGGCGCTCGCGGAGTGGAGGAGGGAGGCGGCGGAGGCGACGTGGCACGTCCCCATTGGTCGGGCATGTGGCCGGCTGCGGTGGGCATGTCCGGACGGCAGCGGACATGTCGGGTGGCGCGGAGGAGTGGGGCTAGGGTTTCATCTACGCGAGATTTTCGGGGGAGGCCACATATTTATAGGTACAGGGAGCTAGGAGAGTCCAAATGAGGAGCGGTTTTCGGCCACGCGATCGTGATCGAACGACCGAGAGCATGGAGGGGAGTTAGATGGGTTTTGGGCCACTCTGGAAGGGATGTTGGGATGCAACACAAAGAGGCTTTTACGGTTACCCGGTTAACCGTTGGAGTATCAAACGACCTCCAAAAGGCACGAAACTTGACAGGCGGTCTACCGGTGCTATACCAAGGCCGCTTGGCAAGACTCAGTCCATTCCGAGAACGTTTAATACCCGCTCACAACGAGAGATGAAAGGGGGACACCGGAGGACATAGGAGTACCGGATTGCAAAACGGACAACGGGAAAAATGCTCGGATGCGTGAAACGAACACGTATGCAAAATGAAATGCACATGATGACATGATATGAAATGCAGATGATGACATGGCAAAATGCAACACGCAAGCAAATGACATGGCAACACCGGTGAATAACTGGCAGACACCTGGCGCATCGAATCCGGGGCGTTACACAGGCTTCCGCTTGAATGTTGCCGATATACATGACATGTACATGGCGGTAAGTGGCGAGAGCGTGTGTGAAGAAGTACTCTCCTGCTGGGTTAACATGATCTATTCGACTAGCCGGGTCCGTGGTTATGGACTTCTTGGATGCTTACATGGTACATAGACAACTTGAAGTGGATACCCTAAAATGCTCATGACAAGTGGGAGTGCTATGGATGGCCTTCTCGTAGGGAGACGGGGATGAATGCATAGTAGTGTATTGTGTGGTGATTAGTGGACTCATGTGCGCCATCTCACCTCCAAGAAGTTTCTCGTAGTCGTAGAACAGGATAGCCAATGAGTCAAAGCTGGATTGCTGCAACTAAACCCGACATTACCTTCTTGATACAAGTGCATGTATGATAGGATCTGATGTAAGTCTTGCTGAGTACCTTTGTATTCATGTTGCTCTATTTATGTTTCTGCAGCGGAGACTTCGGTCTTACTAGTTTCCGTGGACTTCGACAAGTAGCTTGTACTCAGCTACGGTCTTGATCGGATGTTGTAGATAGTCATGCTCTTCAGCCTTTTTCATTTGTAGATGCCTGTACTCAGACATGTAATGCTTTCGCTTGTTGCTTGTTTGCTCTGAATGCTGGGTCACGAGACCCCTTCTTGTAATAAATGCTATGATGTTTCTTTTGAGCCTTTATCTATATGAGTTGTTGAGTTATGTTGTGATGCCATGTTGTACAGCACATACTTGCATGTTATGCGTACGTGTAATGTGTATTGCTATGTGTGGGATCTGACTATCTAGTTGTTTATCCTTAGTAGCCTCTCTTACCGGGAAATGTCTCCTAGTGCTTCCACTGAGCCCTGGTAGCTTGCTACTGCTCCGGAACACTTAGGTTGGCCGGCATGTGTCCTTCTTCATTCCTGTGTCTATCCCTTTGGGGAAATATCACGCGGTGTCTACCGGAGTCCTTTTAGCCTGCTACAGCTCGGATTCTCCGGAGCCCTGCTAGCCCAGCTGCTACAGCCCGGATTCACTCGCTGATGACCGACACGTTCGTTGTTGGGTCATGTATGCCTGTCCTTGTAAGCTAGTGCCACTTTTGGTTCACGACTAGCCATGTCAGCCCGGGTTCTTTGTCATATGGATGCTAGCGACACTATCATATACGTGTGCCAAAAGGCGCAAACGGTCTTGGGCATGGTAAGGCGACACCCGTGGGAATACCGTGCGTGAGGCCGCAAAGTGATATGAGGTGTTACATGCTAGATCAGTGTGGCATAGAATCGGGGTCCTGACACAAATATTGTACACAGTCATGCTGAACATGTAGAGAAAAGGAGAAGAGTTTTGCGCGGCAATACAATGTCATGCAGACATCGCTCCATGGTGGGTTCAATGGCAAAACCCTTCCCATCCCTCTCCAGATTGTAATCCAGAGGAAGATATCTGTTCTGAGGCGGATTCAGACGCTGTTGACCACTCCTATTTACCCCCAAGGTGTTTGCTCTACCTTGGCATGATGATGTTAGTCATATCATGCATATGTTGCCTTGCAGTGCCTACTTTTGACATCATATATGTCATATGCTTAGTTTAGACATGTTCTGTAATGCCACCTGTTTAGTTTCTATATCATATATGGGAATTATGTTGTCTCATGTCTTTTAGCCAGCCATAATATATGTGAAATGTGCAATGCCATCCTGTTTAACCAGGCATCATATATTTGAATGATATCTTGCCCATCCTTTTCTTCATTACAATTCCATTTGTCGACAATGTTTTTACATTAAACTACTCTTCCTGTGAACCAGCCATTTGGGTGGGAGATGGAAAAATCTAGAGGGAAAACAAGGCCTTCAGAGCAGATAGTGCTACCTGTCGAAGCAGATCTCTTGTTGGGTCCCGATAGCTGTTTAGAGATGGATCAGACACAGATGACCAGTCCTATTCCCCCACCGAGGTGTATGCTCTAACTTGGCACGGTTATATTGCTCATATCATGCATATGGTGTCTTGCATTAATTGCATAGTTTAAACATAATATACACAATATTCAACACCATGTTCTTAGTTCAGACATCATATCGAATGCCCTCTGTTTAGCATATAAAGCACATATGTGAATTAAATGATGCGATCCTGATTACTTAGGTAACATGTAGGTGAATTATGTCATGCGATCATGTTTAGTTATTCATCATATCTTTGAATTATGTTATGCTATGCTATCTAGTTTAGATAGACATCATATATGTGAAATTATGTCATTCTATCCATTTTACTTAAACAATATACATGTCAACTATTTCATGCCCTCTTTTTTCCAAAATATCTATTGCATCTGTCTCTCATACAATGTATGTACATTCAACTATGTTTCCTGTTTATCAACCATTTGAATTGGAGCGGGTGATGCCAGTTGAGGGAGTCCTAGATTAGGGGGTACTTGGACAACCGGACTATGTACTTGCGCTGGCTGTTGGACTAAGAAGATACAAGATTGAAGACTTCGTCCCGTGTCCGGGTGGGACTCTCCTTTGCGTGGAAGGCAAGCTTGGCAATTCAGATATTTACATTTCCTTCTCCATAACTGACTCTGTGTAACCCTAGCTAGCCCCCTCCGGTGTCTATATAAACAAGAGGGTTTAGTCCATAGGACAACAACAATCATAATCATAGGCTAGCTTCTAGGGTTTAGCCTCTACGATCTCGTGGTAGATCAACTCTTGTAATACTCATATCATCAAGATCAATCAAGCAGGAAGTAGGGTATAACCTCCATAGAGAGGGCCCGAACCTGGGTAAACATCCTGTCCCCCGCCTCCTGTTACATTAGCCTTAGACGCACAGTTCGGGACCCCCTACCCGAGATCCGCCGGTTTTAACACCGACTGAGGGAGTCCCGGACTAGGGGGTGTCTGGATAGCCGAACTATCATCTTCGGCCGGACTCCTGGACTATGAAGATACAAGATTGAAGACTCAGTCCCATGTCCGGATGGGACTTTCCTTGGCGTGGAAGGCAAGCTTGGCGATCCGGATATGTAGATCTCCTACCATTGTAACCGACTCTATGTAATCCTAACCCTCTTGGGTGCCTATATAAACCGGAGAGTTTTAGTCCATAGGACGAACAACAATCATACCATAGGCTAGCTTCTAGGGTTTAGCCTCTCTGATCTCGTGGTAGATCTACTCTTGTACTACCCATATCATCAATATCAATCAAGCAGGAGTAGGGTTTTACCTCGATCGAGAGGGCCCGAACCTGGGCAAAAACATCGTGTCCCTTGTGTCATGTTACCATCCGCCTAGACGCACAGTTCGGGACCCCCTACCCGAGATCCGCCGGTTTTGACAAAGAGATTGGTGCTTTCATTGAGAATTCCTCTGTGTCGTTATCTTTAGGCCCAATGGCTCCTCCGATCATCAACAACAATGCGGTCCAGGGTGAGACTTTTCTCCCCGGGTTGATCTTCGTATTCGGCGGCTTTGCACTGCGGGCCAGTTTGCTTGGCCATATGGAGCAGATTGAAAGCTACGCCCCTGGCCATCAGGTCAGATTTGGAAGTTTGAACTACACGGCTGACATCCGCGGAGACTTGATCTTCGACGGGTTCGAGCCGCAGCCAAGCGTGCCGCACTGTCACGATGGGCATGATCTAGCTCTGCCGCCGGACAGTGCCCCAGAGGTTGCACAAGTGTCCGCTTCGACCCTTAGCTCGGAGCCAACTACGCCGATCGAGGATGGGTGGCTAGACACCGCCTCGGGGGCTGCTATCTCTACAGCAATTGAGCCGAACACCAACCCTGTCCTTTGCGAAGCTCGTGACTCCAAGGTGCTGGACTCCTCTCCGGACTCCGAACCTTCCGCGCCCCTGCCAATCGAATCCGTTTGGGCGCCGATCATAGAGTTCACTGCTACGGACATCTTTCAGCACTTGCCCGTCGGCGACATCCTAAATCCTCTAAAGTTTCTCTCTTTATCAGGAGAGCCCTGGCCGGATTATGGTCAGGAAGGTTGGGATGCGGACGACGAAGAAATTCAAAGCCCACCCACCACCCACTTCGTAGCCACTGTCGACGACTTAACCGACATGCTCAACTTCGACTCTGAAGACATCGACGGTATGGACGACGATGCAGGAGACGACCAAGAACCAGCGCCTACAGGGCACTTGAAGGCCACCTCATCATACGACATATACATGGTGGACATCCCAAATGATGGGAATGGCGATGGAACAATGGAGGATGACCCCTCCAAGAAACAGCCTAAGCGCCGGCGTCAGCGGCGCCGCTCTAAATCCCGCCACAACAAAAACGGAGATTCCGGCACTGGAGACGATAACACCCCGGACAGTGCCGAAGACAACCCCCTCCTGCAGGATTCAGCGCAGGAGGATGGAGAAGCCAGCCCTCATGAGAGAGCGGCAGGCAGAGAGGTAGAGGACGATAATTACATGCCTTCCTCTGAAGACGAGGCAAGCCTAGACAACGACGAATTTGTCGTGCCTGAGGATCCCGTCGAACAACAGCGTTTCAAATGCAGGCTTATGGCCACGGCAAGCAGCCTCAAGAAAAAGCAGCAACAGCTTAGAGCTGACCAAGACTTGCTAGCCGACAGATGGACTGAAGTCCTTGCGGCCGAAGAGTATGAACTCGAACGCCCCTCCAAGAGCTACCCAAAACACAGGCTGCTACCCTGATTAGAGGAGGAAGCACCTAAACCTACATCACCAGCGCATAATACGGCCAACCGGCCACCTCGTGGCCGCGACAGAGAGGCCTCTCGGCCCTACACTCAAGCCACACCCCGGTGCCGCTAAAAAAAACCAAGGCGCGGGAAAATGCGCCAGACCTGCGGGATATACTTGAGGAAAAGGCAAGGCAACACTACTAGGAAAAGGGCTATAGATAGGATTGATTCTAATGGCGCACCGTGGAAGCAGTGCGCCACTACTATATACTAATGGCGCACCTGTTTGTGATACGCCATTAGTGTGGAAGACACTAATGGCGCACCGTAAACAGGGTGCGCCACTAGTATGAATTATTATTTTTTCCATTTTCCCATACATACTAATGGCGCATCGGGTCCATAATGCGCCATTACTATCTATAACTACTAATGGCGCACCAAGCAGGCAGTGCGCCATTACTGTAAATTTTGTTTTATTCTTTTTTTTTGGAAAACTACTAATGGCGCATCGTGGCACAGTGCGCCATTACTAGTTTAAACTAGTAATGGCGCACTCAGAGGAGATGCGCCATTAGTATATATACTTATTATTTTTACTTTTTTGCAAAACTACTAATGGCGCACCGTAGGCTGATGCGCCATTAATAACCAGGGTTACTAATGGCGCATTTTCCTACGGTGCGCCATTAGTAACCTGGGACCAACAAGATATTTTGGATAGCCCACACCTACCCACTCACTTTCCCCACTTCATTCCATCCACCTCCTTCTCCAAGCTTTCAGCCATCTCCTCCTCCTCACCTCATTTCCACCATAGATTCAACAAAATTAAGTGGTGAAATAACCTTTTTTTGATAGGTAAGTAAGGGAAAGCTATCTTCATGATATAGATCTACTTTTTTTCTCCCTAGCTCGCTCCAACAACGTGCACATGCACTTTTTGTGGCCTAGCTAGATCTATGTATGTTTGTGGTGTTGCATGTGTTTGTGGTGTTGCATATATGTTTGTGTTTGAAGGTACCGGTATTTGAAATATGCGATAGTTGCCAATATTTTGCCGGAATGTTTTGATTCATTTCCGTTTCGGCGAGAATTTTGGCACTATGCATTCTTTTTGGTCCTATTTTTAGGGAAGGTCATGCCAAATTTTTTCTTGGTTCTAACATATCGTTTTGCTCTACCCCGCAGGCGACCATGGTCCGCACGATGACTGAAGGCATCGTGAATAGGTTTTTGAGCTCCGCGAAGGCCGAGATGCTTCGAAAGAACGAGACGGAGATAAGATGTCCATGTCGAAGATGCAATCTGAAGAGCCTTATTGCAGACCCGGATTCTGGGCAGGTGCGGGACCACCTGCTCTTGCGTGGTTTCATGGATGGCTATCGGTGGCAAGGTGATGAAGATGACTATCAAGTCGTCCATGGCCGGGGCCGGGCAAGAAATGAGGAAGGGCAACAAGACAAGTACCACCGCGGCGAGGGCGGGCGAGAAGACGAAGAATCTCCAGGACATGATCACGACGGTGATGCTGTACACAGTCATCATGTAGAAGATGTCGTACATGATGATGAGGAAGATCAAGATGAAGGGAATGATCATGAAGATGAAGATGCCGGAGCAGACGACGATGGAGGCTGGGTGCAGGACCCTCATATTCAAGAGCTGCTTCTCAAGCGGATGGATAACGCAAGAGCTGCCGCCCGAGAGAAAGCCAAGCTGGATCAACTGGAGATAGACGCGGTTACTCCATTGTATGAAGGATGCAGGCCCGAGGATACCCGCCTGAAAGTAACGCTCATGGCTCTGGAGATGAAGGTAAAACACAAAATGACCGACGCATGCTTCGACGAGAACATGTCATTCTGGCACGAACGTCTTCCCAAGGGGAACAAGTGCCCGACCAGTTTCGAGGAGGCGAAGAAAATTGTGTGTCCTCTGGATTTACCGCACGTGAAATACCATGTGTGCATGAACAATTGCATCATTTATCGGGACGAGCACGCGGAGTCTACCATATGTCCGGTGTGCGGCGTCACTCGATACAAGAAGAGGAAGAAAGCTCCTCGAAAATCGGTGTGGTACTTTCCGATCACTCCTCGTCTGCAGCGGTATTTCACGGACCCTAAGGTAGCAAAGCTCCTGCGTTGGCACGCGGATAGGGAGGAGAAGAAGCGAGAAGATGACGCAAATGATCCGGAGATAGATAAAAAAGACAAGATGCTGAGTCACCCTAAGGATGCGAGCCAATGGCAAGCGTTGAACTTCGAATACCCAGAATTTGGGAACGATCCAAGGAACATCATGCTGGGCGCGAGCACCGATGGAGTCAATCTGTTTGGCAGCCAGAGAAGCACACATAGCACCTGGCCTGTGTTTGTGTGGATGTACAACCTTCCCCCCTGGTTGTGCATGAAGAGGAAGTACATTCACATGAGTATGCTAATTGAAGGGCTGAAACAACCAGGGAACGACATCAATCTGTATCTGGGGCTGCTGAAAGAGGAGCTTGACACAATCTGTATATGAGAGCCGCACTGCTCACGACGGTGCACGACTATCTCGGTTACGGATATCTCGCGGGGCAGGTAGTCCTCGGATTTTCTGGATGCGTAAGGTGCATGGATGACACAACGTATCGCCAGCTAGATAGAGATCCCGGGTCTTCGAAAACCGTGTTCATGGGACATCGAAGGTGGCTTCGCGACGATGACCCGTGGAGGAAACGCAAGGATCTGTTCGATGGTGAAACCGAACCCCGAAAACGCCCATGTACGAGGAGCGGCGAGGAAATAGACAAGTTGTGGAAAAATTGGAAAGACCGCCCACTGCCGGGAAAGAAGCGAAAGGCGCCAGAGCCGCTGCTGAAGGTATGGAAAACGTGGTCTGTTTTCTGGGACTTCCCGTACTGGAAGATCCACCGTGTGCCTCACAGCCTTGATGTCATGCATATCACGAAGAACGTGTGCGAGAGTCTGCTTGGTACCCTGCTCAACATGCCAGAGAGGACCAAAGATGGGCCGAAAGCAAGGGCAGACTTGAAATCAATGGGCATCAGGCAGGAGCTTCACGCTAATGATGATGATGATGATGATGATGAGGCGAAGCAGGACACGGAAAGTCGTCGCAAAGGCAAAAAGGCCAAGAAGACCAGAAATGACTACCCTCCCGCGTGCTTCACTCTAAGTCAGGAGGAGAGCGAGCAGTTTTTCACCTGCCTCCTAGGAGTAAAACTTCCTTACGGTTACGCGGGGAAGATAATCAGATACCTAGACCCAGCGAAGCAGAAGTTCAGCGGGATGAAGTCTCACGACTGTCACGTGCTGATGACGCAGATACTTCCAGTTGCAATCCGTGGGATCATGGACGCGCACGTCCGTGAAACGCTATTTGGCCTATGCAACTTTTTCGACGTCATCTCTCGGAAGTCGATTGGCGTGAGGCAACTCAGAAGGCTACAGGAAGAGATCGTGGTGATACTATGCGAGCTTGAGATGTACTTCCCGCCCGCATTCTTCGACGTTATGGTGCATCTGCTGGTCCATATGGTGGAGGATATCATCCAACTCGGGCCGAAGTTCCTGCACAGCATGATGCCGTTCGAAAGGATGAATGGTGTCATCAAAGGATATGTTCGCAACATGTCACGTCCAGAGGGAAGCATAGCCAGGGGCTTTCTGACCGAAGAGTGCATCTCTTACTGCACGAATTATCTAGGCATCAAGAACCCCGTTGGTCTGCCCGTCAACAGGCACCTCGGCAGGCTCGCTGGATGGGGTCACCATGAGGGTCGCCGCGAAATGCATGTCGACTTCGAGGGTCGACTCGCCGACTTTGAAAGAGCAAACCTAGTCACGCTACAACACATAGACGTGGTCGATCCTTGGGTGGTAGAGCACAAAACCTTTATTAAGAAGACATACAATGATCGAGGCCAACAGAGGACGGACGGAGATATACTCAAAGAGAACAACTCATGTTTCACGCGTTGTTTCAAGCAGAAGCTTCTGTCGTACCCTTTACATGAGGATTCTTCCGCGGAAGAACAACTCATATTCGCCTTGTCACAGGGAGCCGAGCACAACCTGATGACCTATGAGGCGTATGATATCAACGGCTACACATTCTACACCGAGGACAAGGACATGAAGAGCGATGGTTATCAGAACTCCGGGGTAACGATGGAATCCTACACCGGTAACGACAAGGACAGATACTACGGAAGGATCGAGGATATCTGGGAGCTGAGCTACGCTGGAGAGAAGGTCCCGATGTTCCGTGTCAGATGGGCCAAAAACGTCATAAAAGAAGACCGGTATTTCACCACCATGGTTATACCCGAAGCCAAATCCAAGACCGCGGGCGCAAACGTCACCGTGAAAAATGAGCCATGGGTACTGGCTTCCCAAGTGGACCAATGCTTCTTCATTACCGACCCGCCAAAGCCCAGTCGTGTTGTCGTGAGGAGAGGCAAAAGGAAGATCATCGGAATGGATGGAGTAGCCAATGAGCAAGACTTCGACAAGTACGGCGACCCGAAGATCGAACATGACGACGACGATGAAGTAGCAGCACACACCACAAGAAGAAGCAGGACCACCCTACCTAAAGGACGTCCGTTCCACAGAAGAACTCCGTTTGCGAAAAAGAAGGGCAAGAAGATTGTGAACAGATAGCTAGCTAAGACCGATTGTATTTAAATCGTAGTCTTCATTTCTCGATTGTATTTCATGGGCACCTTTTGATATCATGAATATTTTTAAATTTCATGGGCACTTTTTGAATTCATGAGGACACTTGATCTTGATTCCCCCTCCATCTCGATCTCGATCCCCCTCCATCTCGATCACACCCGCACCCTGCCCCGCTAGCTCCACCCATCGCAACCCTCCCCCGCTCCACCGCCGGAGCACCCGGCCCCCCGCACCCGCACTTTTTGAACATATTTTTTAAATTTTTTTTACTATTTTTATAAAAAATATTACTGTTATAATTTAAACAAGTTTGAACATATTTAAACACAAATAAATATAAAAAACAGCATTTAAAATGCATATAAAATATTACTGTTGTGATTTAAACAAGTTTGAACATATTTAAACACAAATAAATATAAAAAGCACCATTTAAAATGCATAAAAAAAATATTGGGGATCCTGGGAATCGAACCCAGGACCTCCTGGTGTGTGTGCTGCGTGCTGACCAGTCGGGCTAGTGCGTGGGTTCTGTTGTAGATAGGGTTGGGCTGTAGATATGGCTACTAGGCTAGGTTAAAACAAAATTCTAATGGCGCACCGATGGGTGGTGCGCCATTAGAACAGTCGTACTTATGGCGCACCTGCGTGTGGTGCGCCATTAGAAAGCTTCCCCTCCACCTATTCCCCTCTGGCCTCTCTCCCTCCCTCGCCAGATCCCCCCCCCCCCACTCGACCTAACTTT
>NC_041391.1:224903271-224912189 GCF_002162155.2 Triticum dicoccoides
CCCAGCCGCTGCCGGAGCTTCAACGCCGGCGTCTTCCTCAGTCCGGGCACGGGGTGCAGGACGACGACCGCGGCCGCCGGCCTTCCCACGGCCAACTGAGGCATCCCTTCGACGACGCCGCCGCTGCCGACCCCGACCCCAACCCCGACCCTGACCCCTCCGGCGACCGGCCGCGCCTGCCCAGGTACCTCTCCTCCTTCCTCCTCCCTCCCTCTCCATCCTTCCTCCATCCCCAACCTATGCATGGTGATTCCTCCCTTCTCCTCCACCCCCTCACCTGCAAACCCTAGGGCCATGGCGGCAGGCTTCTTGCTCCCTTGTAAGAACATCCTCTCTGTTGGCCTACATGTATTTTAGAGAACAAATTCGTAGTTCATTTCATTCTGTTGGCCTGCATTAGGTAAGCATCAAGTGGATTTAACTATTTTAGATAGTTTCAGTTAACTGTTTTGCGTTTCCTGAAGTGGTTCACCTATAGTTTCAAAAATTCAGTCACTGGATATATGGAATAATTTACAAAGAGCAAGTGATGTAGAGCAAAAATTCAGCAAATGATGTATAGTTTCAAAAATTCAGTGAAACTGAACCTACCCTATTGCTTCATGTAGCAAAGGCGGCAATGCAAGCAAGATCATGCTTGGCTTAGCCAAATTCATGTTACTGAATTTTTTTCAACATGATAAAATTGTCATGCTACTAAATGTTATAGAAATGCAAGGGAACACAGAAATACTAGGGCACACAACATTTAGAGTACTCTGAAATTCAGTTCTGAAATTTTTTGTTAGATAGTGGCTACACTAATCTAGAGTAGTATCCCAATCTGATGGAGTACTTGATTTGGGGGACTGAACTTATGCTTATGTATGCCATTAGAAGCAGTTCGAAATCATTATTCTCTCTTTTCCTTGCAGGTTTGGGCAACTTCAGTCGGTTGATCTTGAATCCATTGAGCCTTCACTTACAGCTGGTACTCATCCATGTAACTCTTCACATTTCCATGTAGGATGGTTGCCTATCACCTACTATGACAAAGTATAATTACTTGTAGTGTTTAAGTATAACAAAATTCAGAGAAATGCATGCAGAAGCTAGATCAGTACCAGCTAGCTAGCTAGCTAGTAGTAGTACTACTGCTACTGTTCTTTCCTTTCTTTTGGTAGTACTACTGCTAGTAGTAGTACTACTGCTACTGTTCTTATGTGTGCTGTCCACAGATTGGTGTACAGTCCTCCTTCAAACCCAACTTTTTCACCAGGTGGAACCAATGTGATTAACTTTAGGATCATTCTGTATGCATTTTCGCTGTTAAGAAGGCGCGCCCACAAAGCCATCTTCCACGTGCTTGACCATCCAGGTCCATCTTCCCCTAGTAAGAAACAACGATGTATTAACTTTCGATTTGAGGAGAAATGTCCCTTTACTAGTAGGTGAGATAAACCAGTACTAGGAAAATATTTCTTGTTGCACCCTTTCTTGGCAAAACACATACAGCTACAAGTTTGTTTCTTATTTTTTCACTTGATAAGCGATGCTCCTAAGGCACATCCCGATAGTAAACCATTAATTCCAGCAATGAAGTTCAACAATGTGTATTCTTATTAGACTAGCACAATGCCCGTTTGCTGCCACGGATTAAAAATTACACTGCAAGATTAAGATGATTATACTGCTATCTGTGCCAGACCACACCATCCATATCTGCTCTTATACACCCCCTTTGTGCTAGATCGAAGTCCAACAGTGGGTGTGGCGACTGTAAACAGTCATGATGATGGACAGATTGCCACAACCATTTGATTTTCTTTTGCATTCATCCTATTGTCAAAACATGCACAATTATTTGACTAATTCCATAGTATTGCTCGATACGGTTGATTCAAAAAGCAGGACAGACAAAAAGGACATATCAAATGTGGACATGTACTGTAAGGAAAGCATAAGCTATTTTATACAGAACAAGTAAAATCATAAGACTAATCTGTTGTATCCATTACTATATTTGGTCCATAGATGTTTATGACTCTGAGCCATGATCTGTAAAAATACATTTGTCATTCTTTCTGTGTTTGTATAGACTTTCTAAACTATTTATGATTTTTTGTTGGGAGACATATTATATCTGGAATGGAAGCTCACATAAGTTGAGCTGATTTTTGTCCATATGAAAGCAGAGGACCATATGGTCTGTGGCTGGGTTTTGTCTCCGACCATCGTGTCTTGATGAATTTGCAGGTACCCCGAGAGGCCCTTGAGTTTGCCGGAATGTCGATTAACTTCCGTTCCGGCAAATTCGGGTACTCCATATGTCCTATTTTCAGCAAAGGTCATGCTGAAATTTTCCGTGAATTTTAGCATGACTTTGCTAAAAATAGGACATATGGGGTACTTGCGACTAATGCATGGGCCGGGCTATCTTAGTACTTAGTTAAGTAGGATCAACTTCCCTGCCATTCTTGCTGCATTAAATCATAGGTGGCAATAGAGCCAAGTGATTAGGCCCAACTTAGAATTATCCTTACCATCGATAAACCCTAGATGATAAACCCAACATAGGTGGCAATAGAGCCAAGATTAGGCCCAACCTAGGGTGCCTCGGCATCGATAAACCCTAAATGATGAAAACTTAACTTGGTTGCCCTAGATGCCTCGGTGTCGATGAGAACCTAAATGATGCAAGCTTAGGCTTTTAGGGTGCCTCGGTGTCGACAAACCCTAAATCATGAGACCATGATCTTGTTCCTTGACAATAACCATCTTTTTGACCAAACTTTTTTCCTATTTAGAGAGAAACATGGCCCACAACGATGAGGCCGGTGGTTCGGGCGGCAAGCAATTCTGGGAGCTGTCCCAAGAGATGGAGGAACAACCTCACCGCTATGATGATGCCGCGGAAGACACCGATCCTGATTACGCAACCCCTAGTGGCGTCGGGGATGACACCACTGATGGTGCCGCCGAGGATGCCACCACTGATGATGGCGGCGCACACACAGATGGTGGCGGCGCACACACAGATGGCAGCCAGCCGAAGAAGCAAAGGAAGGACCGGTGCCCGAATGCGCTCCGCACCGTCAAGGAGGAATTCACTCAAGTGGACTCCGACGGGAATCCAACGGAGCCCAAACATATAGTCAAGGGGTACTCGGTTCAGCTCGGGTGCATTCTCCGGAGCACCGTCTCGATCAACACCAAGAACCTTAGGCATAAGGACCGAGGGAATTTGCGCAACCTCCTCTTCACGAAGCTGCACGAACGATACAAGTTCCCCGCCGAATTTGAAAACACATGCCTCTCAGGGAATAAAGTGAACAATGCCGCCCTCACGAAGATGAGCACGGCCCTGTCTACTTGGAGAAGCGCGGTGAAGAGAATGATTGATAAAGGTGATAGTTATGACAAGATCAAGGCGAAATATCCTTTGATGAGCGAAGATGAGTACAAGGAGTTCAAGATCAAGTGCCAGAGCCCCGCAACCTCCGAATCAAGTCAGTGGGGGAAAGAAATGCGGGAGTTGAACTTAGGGGAACACAAACTCAGTCCCGGCGGTTATAGAGTGGCGGGGCCTATATGGGACAAGGAGGACGCGGAGCGTGCCGAGCAAGGCCTACCGCCCCGCTCCGAGAAATACAGCGGTGACAAGCAGACCAGGAACTATGTCAGGGCCCGGTACAAGGAGGACCCGATAACAGAGGAGCTGACCACGGATCCGAAGACCAGGGCGCTTGAGCTTGTTCTGGTAAGGAATACACCCCCGCGTAATTAGCTCCATATGGTTGCACTCTAATTAATCCCCAATATTTCTAAATGGTTCATGTTCCTTTCGCAGGACAATGAAAGCAGTAGCGCGGGGTCGTCTAAGAGCTCCCCTTTCGACGCCCCTTTAAATAGGGCGTTGAACGTAATGAAAAAGAAGGATAAGCTCGATAAGCCGACGTCAGCTGGTCGTGTGGCCGGCAAAGGCTTGTCCACAAAATGGGGGTCATACTATACCGCTGGTGTGCGGAAGGAGAAAAAGACCAGCTCGGAAAGCCAGATGCGCGAGGTTGAAGAACTCAAGGCACAAGTGGCGCGGATTCCGGAGCTTGTCCATGAGCAAGTGCAACAACAACTTGGAACGACGCTCAACGCCATGGTGCCTACGTTGATTCATGGGCTGACGATGTGGATTGCGGGCGGCCAAAAGGGGCCTCCCCCGGTTCCCAGCTTCACGGCCAGCAACTCGCACAGTGCGGCGGCGGCACCATTGGTGTCTCCGGCGGCGGCGCCATTGGTGTCTCCGGCGGCGGCGCCATTGGTGTCTCCGGCGGCGGCACCATTGGTGTCTCCGGCGGCGGCGCCATTGGTGTCTCCGGCGGAGGCGGTATTCGTGTCTCCGGCACCGGCACGGGCATTGGAGCTTAATGCACCCGGGTGTACGCCGACCGGCACCTCGCCAGCAAGCGCCCCCTCCGTCAGTTGCACGCCCGCCGTTGGCGGTGCCTCGACATTAGCCGAGCTCGACGGCATCACGGTAACTAAGCCTCTCGGCCGATGACTTCATCTCCTTGCCTTTGACTGGGCATCCCTGACCCCCTATACATGTTTTTCCAGGGCACCGCCGACGTTCCTTGCACTCTTCTGCACTTCGTGGGCGCCGAGTTGGTCGATGTCGCCAAGGGCAGAATCGTTCAACCGGGCAACCCCATGTTCCACGGTAATCGGATGCCAACCACAATGTATAGGGTTGAAGTGGTCCGGGTGCTGCCAGGCTGTGACGAGCTATTACCTCCGATTCGACCTGCTGGGGCCGACGAAGAAGATGAGATGACCCTCGGCACCTGCGTAAACTGGCCCCTGCTATGGCCGAAGAGCCAGATTCGTTTGGGGGCGGGGGACACCACCCCACAGACAAGACCGCCAGTCGTGCCGGCGCCAAGCCATGGCAAGAACGCCGCAACGCTACCGGACCTGCCGGACATCCCTATGGCACAGGATCCGGACAGCCCTATGGCACAGGATCCGGACGGCGACGACAACGACGACGGTACATTTACCAAAGTTGATAAGTACTTTGTCGAACATGGGTACGCTGACGAGTTCTCCGGGCCTCTTTCTCAAGAACCCAACCAAGACCACCGCGATCTAGCTGGTACGGCGGAGAAATCCAATTGCAACAAGCGTCGTCTGGCGTTCAGTTCTCAGGACACGCCTCCAGCTCCCGCCTTCACCGAGCCTCAGATAGCTGAGGCGCGAAATATTATCAGCCCCAACACGCTGAAGAAGGCGGTCTGTGAGCAGAACTCGGTCCCATTACAGGAGATCAAGAAGAAGGGCCGGAAACGAAAGACTAACAAGGGCGCCGGTGCAAGCCAGCCGGCACCGAGTTCGATCCGTGCTCAGGACGGGCCACCTTCACCTAAGGATATCTCGAGGAGGGTGCATGTGGCGGGTAGGGCGATGCTACCGCCAAATATGCTGAATGCTGCAACCGGTGCTATGCGGAGTCTGCACGACAATGTTCTGATTTTGGAGAAGCGGCGTCTCAGAGAGAAGGATGTGGCATACCCGGTTTTCATGGCCAAGGTGCCAGAGAGCAAGGGCTTTGTGGATGGCGACATCGGGGGTATGATCGTCCTGCGGTTTGATGACATCTTTGCTATGTTTAACCTTCATCCGTTGCACTACACCTTCGTTCGGCTGTTTTCGCTGAGCATGCAGATGCGGATCATTAGAGACAATACCCCGGACATCGTGATAGTCGACCCCTTCTACATGCGTGCCAAGCACTTGAGCAGCGCTGGGGACCGCCAAATTGCGAGTTCACACCTCGAAGGCGTCATTCTGGCAAACGCAGATAAGGATAACTTCCTTGTGCCTTACTTTCCCGAGTAAGTCATCCCTTAACCGCCCCGTAACATATGATTTCTTAGATTTCGATCATTCTTTTTTTTCTAACATTCCGTGTTCTGTGCAGTGACACACATTGCACACTCATCCTCTTAAGCCCGAAATATTCCATGGCCACGTATTTCGACCCGAACCGTAACTCCATGATAGACTACACAAATGTGAAGAAAGTTCTTGATGATGTTCTCCCCGGCTACGCCCAATCTGGAGGCACCTTCACCAGGCCAGTTCGTAAGTACGGCAAGCACATCTTCTCACACAATACGAAGTTCTGCTGCGTCAAGCAGCCGCCTGGCGGTCAGAAGGATGCCTACTACGCCCTCCATCACATGCGGGCGATCGTAAGGGACCATCATCACCTTCTGCTACCAGATAATCTCAAAGATTGGGCCGCGAGCTTGTCGGCAGTCCAGGACGCGGACCTCAGACAAGAATTCTTTCGCATCCAGTCGGAGTTTGCGGACAACATCCATCAAGATGTCCTTCATACCGCGGGGCAGTTCTTCCTCAGATATCAACCGTCCAACAGTGAGATAGATGAAACGCTACAAATGCAGGGTGACAACGACCGTGATTTCATGACCATCACGACAGACGGCGGCTTCACCCACGCTCCTGTCCGATGAGTTGAGTCGAAAGTAGTGATGTGTAGTTTTGAAACATTGATTGGCTCATGTTGTAATTAAACTTTAATGAATTCGGATGTCTCTTTGGTTTGGACGGTTGTTCAACTTAGATGTAATCGATGCTATTTATTAGTAGGACCATGAATCATGCTATTAATGTCTTGCTTTTCTCTTCCGATCCTTTTGTTGCATACTTACACATTGCTTACGTATTGTCTGTTGTTTGGCTTGTGCATAGAGATGCCGTCGTATGTCGTGTACAAGGGTAAGGTTCCCGGAGTCTATGATGACTGGGAGGAGTGTCGGAGACAGGTTCACCGTTTCAGCGGTAACAGTTACAAAGGGTACACCACTAGGGCGGAGGCCGAATCTAGATACGCCCGCTATCTAGCGGGAGAGAGGAGGGAGCGTTGGAGGAACCGGATGAAGACCAGTTTGATCGCGATGATGCTCATCGTGATGACCACAGCTCTCTTCTATGTGATGGTAGTTTAGATGATCGATATCGACTTGTAATGTGAAGGCAAACTCGATACTCACGGTCTTGAGACTTGTAATGTTTTATCTTTGTCCGGTCTTTTGAATCCGGAGACTAATATGATGAATTGTATTTGGAGACTAATCTTCTATTGTATTTGATGAATCTGATGTTGCTGTGTGCTGCTGTCTATATTCTATGCAATAATATATTTTGTAACCTGTGTAAAAATCAGAAAAGCAAAAAAAATAAAACCTAATATTCATACTAATGGCGCACCACACAAGACACTAATGGCGCACTGTGATCATCACACTAATGGCGCATTAGCTGCTGGTGCGCCATTAGAATGCCAAAGCACATTTGTACATATGGCCCCTGGGAGGCATTCTAATGGCGCACTGCAGGCTATACTAATGGCGCACTACGCGGTGCGCCATTAGAACACCAGATACTAATGGCGCACCAGTAGTGCGCCATTAGAATTTAATTCTAATGGCGTGATGCCAGTGGCGCACCAGTAGTGTGCCATTAGAAGGCAAATTCGGTGCGCCACTAGCATGCCTTTTCCTAGTAGTGCAAACAAGATCGATCTACGGATCGCGTGGGCGCCCCACGATACGTGATGATAACCGTCACGCCGGATACGGCAATTACGGCCGGGCCGAACATAGTAGACAAAGCTCATTTGAGCTACGTCGTGATATAGCCCAATACAGAGGCACCACACACCCACTATGCTTCACAGACGAAGTAATGGATCATCAAATCCCAGAGGGTTTCAAACCCGTAAACATTGAATCGTACGATGGCACAACAGAACCTGCGGTCTGGATCGAGGACTATCTCCTTCATATCCACATGGCCCATGGCGATGATCTACATGCCATCAAATACCTCCCACTCAAGCTTAAAGGACCAGCTCGACATTGGCTTAATAGCTTGCCAGCAGAGTCAATTGGTTGTTGGGAAGATCTGGAAGCCGCATTCCTCGACAACTTCCAGGGCACCTATGTGCGACCACCAGACGCCAATGACCTAAGCCACATAATTTAGCAGCCAGAAGAATCGGCCAGAAAATTTTGGACACGGTTCCTAACCAAGAAAAACCAAATCGTCGACTGTCCGGATGCAGAGGCCCTTGCAGCCTTCAAACATAACATCCGCGACGAGTGGCTTGCCCGGCACCTAGGACAGGAAAAGCCGAAATCCATGGCAGCCCTCACAACATTAATGTAACGTCCCGGGTTCGATGCGCCAGGTGTCTGCCAGTTATTCCCCGTCGTTGCCATGTCATTTGCTTGCATGTTGCATATTGCCATGTCATCATGTGCATTTCATTTTGCATACGTGTTCGTCTCATGCATCCGAGCATTTTCCCCCTTGTCCGTTTTGCAATCCGGCACTCCTATGTCCTCCGGCGTCCCCCTTTTTGCCTCTCTTCGTGCGGGTGTTAAACATTCTCGGAATGGACCGAGGTTTGCCAAGCGGCCTTGGTACACCACCGATAGACCGCCTGTCAAGTTTCGTGCCATTTGGAGGTCGTTTGATACTCCAACGGTTAACCGGGTAACCGTAAAAGCCCTCTTTTGTTGCAGCCCAACGCCCCTCCAAACTGGCCCAAAACCCATCTAAACCCCCTCCATGCTCTCGGTCGTTTGATCACAATCGTGTGGGCGAAAACCGCTTCTCATTTGGACTCTCCTAGCTCCCTCTACCTATAAATATGCGACCCTCCCCGAATTTTCGCACAGTCCAAACCCTAGCCAAACTCCTCCCGCCGCCGGACATGTCCAATCCCGCCGGACACGTCCAGCATCCACCTCACCCCGGCGAATCAGCCGCCGCCACGTCATCGCGCCACCGCTCCCGGCCAACCGGAGCGCCCCAAGTCAGCTGCCGCGCCCCCTCTGTCCTCCCCGCGC
>NC_041391.1:224912618-225015861 GCF_002162155.2 Triticum dicoccoides
CGGGCGCCATCGCCGTCCGCCGCCGTGCGCCCTCCTCGCCGACCTCGCCATCCGCGGCCCCGCCGCCCCAACCGATGCCCCGGCCGCCCCGACCGGCGCGCCCCCTCGCCGGCCCTCCCCCATCTCCGGCCAGATCCGGCCAGGGGACGGCCGGATCTGCCCTCCCCCGGCTTCCCCGACCTCTCCCTCGACTCCGGCTGCCGTCCCTTTCAACTCCGGCGAAGATTCCGGCGAGTTGACTTTTTCCCCCTCGAGGTCCATTTTTTCCACCAAGTCCCTGTTATTCTCACATTATCGTGCCATGTTCATAGCATCATAACTTGCTGCATACTGCTCCGTTTCGTGCGTATAATATGTCAAATTGTTCGACTTGGTGAGTACTTCATTTCATTCCATTGCGTCATGTTCGTTGGAGTCCATATTGATGCCTGAATCATCGTTGGAAGATTGCTAGTTGATGTTAATCTGCTGAAACTGCTATAACTTGCTTAGTTGTCATTTTTGCCATGTTTGATGTGTGCATCCTATGAGTATGAGCTCTACACGTGTTTTGTACTACATCATGCCATCTTCACAGTGGTTCCATCCATATATTTTTGTGAGTCTTATAGTGAGTGCATCAAGCTTGTTAAGTAGGGTACTTGTTGTTGCTGTTTTGCTAGGCTGTTTCTGTTATATTTTGTTGCTATGTAAACCTGCTGCTACTAGTCATTCTATGCATAATCTGGAGATGTTCACTAAGGATGTTTTGTTATAAATGTCTTGCTCTATTCATTCATGCCCCTGGTTGCATTTATAGCCTGCTGTATCATGTTGTTATCTTGCTCCAAAGTTTGCTAAATAATGTTGTTGTTTCTAGTGATCCATGCATCCTCTGAACTTGTTCTTGCCATGCTTAGCTTCATAAACATGTCTTCTTACTGTTGGTTGCCTTGACATGCCATGTATTGCTCTGTGGTGAGTGGTTCAAGCTCACCAACGTGCCTACTTATCGTTGTTCCTGCCATGTATAAATCCGTCATATCTTTTGCCATGTTTACATGGGTGCCATCATATTTTCTGTGCCCTTTTGGCTCATGGTCAGTAAGGGACTTTTGTTCTATGCTTTTAGTAGATTCATGACATGCCTTTGTTTGCCATGATAAGTTCCTGTATCATGTTGTTTGATAGCTCTGAACATTGCAACCTGCTGTTATTTCCTGATAAGTCTGAAGCTGTTATAATTTGCAATCTTTCCATGTCCTTTTGAGCATGTTCTAGTTGTTTCTGGAGTTAGCTCAGTGTTCATGTTTTGTCATGCTTTACCTGTACTTTGTGCCCATGCCATTTGTTATTATGTTGGGGTGCTGTAGCTTGTTGTTTTGGTGCTTGCAATATGCCTGGTTGCTGTTTTGGACAGATTGTTGTTATGACTTGTATAGAGTGTATGTGTTGAACTGTTGCTCCGTTTTGAGTGTGGTCTATATGAAACTTGCTTGATTTTGCATGTAGTTCCATATTATCATGTTGCATCCTTGTTTTGAGGTGTTTGCTTGATGTTTGCATGCATTTTGCACCAATGCCATGCTTAACTTGTTTTGCTCATATCTTCTAGGCCGTAGCTCCGAATCTAATGAACTTTATATGTAACTTGACTAGAATATCGTGTAGATCATCTTGGTGCATCTTAACTTGCTATTTAACAGCTTGAACATAAGGTTTATTCAGTTTTGGACCAATTCGAAATTTGCATATGAGGACCTACCGGATTTGTTATATGTTGTTCCCGGCCTCATTTAAACTTGCTTTGATGTGTTGCTCTTGTTTGCATCGTCTCTTGCCATGAGTAGGTTCATGTAGCTTTGTCATGCATCATGCTTGTTGTGCATCTTGTCTTGTTCATGTGTGGTGTGTTCACCATGTTGTGTGCTTCTTCTCGATAGTTCCCGTTTCATTGCGATCGTGAGGATTCGTTCGTCTATGCTTGGTTCGTCTTCGTGGCTTCATCTTCTTCATGGACTCGTTCTTCTTCCTTGCGGGATCTCAGGAAAGATGACCGTCACCTTGGATCTCACTACTATCATTGCTATGCTAGTTGCTTCGTTCTATTGCTTTGCTGCGCTTCCTATAACTTGTTCTTCAAGCCTCCCAAATTGCCATGAACCTCTAACCTTTGACACCCTTCCTAGCAAACCGTTGTTTGGCTATGTTACCGCTTTGCTCGGCCCCTCTTATAGCGTTGTTAGTTGCAGGTGAAGTTGAAGATTTCTCCATGGTGGACAGGGTTATGTTGGGATATCACAATATCTCTTATTTAATTAATGCATCTATATATTTGATAAAGGGTGGAAGGCTCGGCCTTATGCCTGGTGTTTTGTTCCACTCTTGCCGCCCTAGTTTCCGTCATACCGGTATTATGTTCCTGGATTTTGCATTCCTTACGCGGTCAGGTGATTTATGGGACCCCCTTGACAGTTCGCTTTGAATAAAACTCCTCCAGCAAGGCCCAACCTTGGTTTTACCATTTGCCTCACCACCACCTACTTTTCCCTTGGGAGTCACTCTCTCGAGGGTCATCTTTATTATAGCCCCCCCGGGCCAATGCTTGTCTAAGTGTTGGTCCAAACTAGAGCATCGTGCGGGACCATCCCTTGGCAACTTGGGTTACGTCGGTACCTGTACGCTTAGCTT
This sequence comes from Triticum dicoccoides, assembly GCF_002162155.2. Taxonomy (NCBI): domain Eukaryota; kingdom Viridiplantae; phylum Streptophyta; class Magnoliopsida; order Poales; family Poaceae; genus Triticum; species Triticum dicoccoides. The sequence goes on from NC_041391.1 coordinate 224,915,289, forward strand.
ATCCGGTGTTGCCCTGAGAACGAGATATGTGCAGCTCCTATCGGGATTGTCGGCGCATTGGGCGGTCTTGCTGGTCTTGTTTTACCATTGTCGAAATGTCTTGTAAACCGGGATTCCGAGACTGATCGGGTCTTCCTGGGAGAAGGTATATCCTTCGTTGATCGCGAGTGCTTATCATGGGCTAACTTGGGACACCCCTGCAAGGGATAAACTTTCGAGAGCCGTGCCTGCGGTTATGTGGCAGATGGGAATTTGTTAATGTCCGGTTGTAGATAACTTGACACCAGATCCGAATTAAGATGCATCAACCGCGTGTGTAGCCGTGATGGTCTCTTCTCGGCGGAGTCCGGGAAGTGAACACGGTTTCTGTGTTATGTTTGACGTAAGTAGGAGTTCAGGATCACCTCTTGATCATTGCTAGCCTCACGGCCGTTCCTTGTTTCTCTTCTCGTTCTCATTTGCGTATGTTAGCCACCATATATGCTTAGTCGTTGCTGCAACCTCACCACTTTACCCCTTCCTTTCCCATTAAGCTTTGCTAGTCTTGATACCCATGGTAATGGGATTGCTGAGTCCTCGTGGCTCACAGATTACTACAAAAACAGTTGCAGGTACAGGTTATGCGATGATCTTGATGCGAGAGCGATGTTTGCTTGTTTTTGGAGTTCTTCTTCTGCTTCATCTTCGATCAGGGGATAGGTTCCAGGTTGGCAGCCTGGGCTAGCAGGGTGGATGTCGTTTGAGTTTATGTTTGTGTTTCATCCGTAGTCGGATGGTGCTCTTATGTAAGTTGATGTTGTATTCATGTGGCATTGTATGCCTTTTGTATGTATCCCCATCTATTATGTAATGTTGATGTAATGATATCCACCTTGCAAAGCGTTTCAATATACGGGTCTATCCTTGGTGTGACCTTCGACTTACTTTTGGATAGGGTCGCATATTGGGCGTGACAACTCATGACCCGCTTTTGCGCGGGAGGGGACAACTGGCTAGCTCGTAGTAACAACATGACCAAGAGCCCTGGTAATTCGGATACCAAGGACAGCAACACCAGGTCGCGTCGCAACAAGCACAAGCGCTGCATTAATGGCGATAATACTCAGGATACGGCAGTCAATGCCGGATCCAGAGGCTCTAAACCCGGTCAGCAGAAAAAGCCAATCAAAAGAAATACTCCGGGCCAGTCCAATTTGGACCCAATACTCGATCGCTCGTGCGAGATACACGGCACCCCCGAAAAGCCAGCCAATCACACCAACAGGGATTGTTGGGTGTTCAAGCAGGCAGGCAAGGTAACTGCCGAAAACAATGACAAGGGGCTGCATAGCGATGACGAGGAGGAGACCCGGCCGCCGAACAATAGAGGACAGAGGGGTTTCCCCCACAAGTGGAGATGGTGAACATGATATACGCAACCCACATACCCAAAAGGGGGCGGAAGCGTGCACTAAGGGACGTATATGCGATGGAGCCAGTCGCCCCAAAGTTCAATTCGTGGTCCTCCTGCCCGATCACTTTTGATCGAAGGGACCACCCCACTAGCATCCGCCATGGCGGATTCGCCGCATTGGTTCTAGACCCAATCGTTGACGGATTTCATCTCACTAGAGTCCTGATGGACGGCGGCAGCAGCCTGAACCTGCTTTATCAGGATACAGTGCGCAAGATGGGCATAGACCCCTCAAGGATTAAACCCACAAAAACGACCTTTAAAGGGGTCATACCAGGTGTAGAGGCCAACTGTACAGGCTCAGTTACACTTGAAGTGGTCTTCGGATCCCCGGATAACTTCCGAAGCAAGGAGTTAATCTTCGACATAGTCCCATTCCACAGCGGCTATCACGCACTGCTCGGACGAACCGCATTTGCAAAGTTCAATGCGGTGCCACACTACGCATACCTCAAGCTCAAGATGTCAGGACCTCGAGGAGTCATTACGGTCAACGGAAACACCGAACACTCTCTCCGAATGGAGGAGCATACAGCGGCTCTCGCGGCGGAAGTACAAAGTAGCCTCTTAAGGCAATTCTCGAGTCCGGCTATTAAACGTTCGGACACCGTCAAGCGCGCCCAGAGTAACCAATAATAAGACCGCCTGGCACGTTCCGAGCACGCATAGCAATGCGGCCCCAACCCCAGCCCTCGCGAAATTGCGAAACCAGTACTACGCGTACATAATTATGCTCTGGAAATACCATGGGCATAGGGGGAGGGGAATGACCACGGCAGGCCCAGAATGCGGCTCAACCGCACCAGGGGATCCCAATTGTGTCATTCTTCTTTTTTCTCTTACTTTCAGGACTCCTTTTTTAAGAAGCCCTGTCCGGCAGTAGAATTGCCGAACACACGATGCATGAGCCAGTGAAGCAGAAAGCTACGTCGAGTGTACAGGTGGTCTCTATGGTGAGCAGTATACTTGTTATACATATCATCCCGTAGCTCGCTCCTGGACGGGAGACATGTCAAATAGTCCCGTCCCTTGCTTATCGCACTATTTGTATCGTTCTGCTTTTCCTGCAGCTTTTTTAATAAACAATGCACAGCTTTTGCCTATTATTGCATTCCTTTTTCTTATCTATATATGTTCACTTATGACATGTTGCATCCTTACGCTTTGGTATGGCCAAATACACCAGGGGCTTAAGTACACCAAAATATGGTGTGATAAGTCCGAACACTTTCACAAGTGCGGCACCCCGAACTTATAGCATTATATGCATCGGCTCCGAATCATGTCTTGGGTCAATAGTTGGGTTTGCCTGGCTCCAATGTTTTGGTACCTTACGTTCCGTTATATCGGCTAAGGTAGCGCTGGGAGAACCACTGCGATTGTGCACTGGTTGAGCTGGGTTAAGCACCTGAGTGGAGAAAGCTTAAACTGACCATCATGATAAGGCGAGAGCCGATCGCTGTTCGAGAGGTTTCTTCGAGTCCCTAAAGACTTATGCCGCTTAGAGCGAGGAGTCGGCTTTGTCCGGCCTAGGCGTGGATAGTGCCCCGAACTCGGTCTTCCGAATACTAGGGGCTTCGCCGAAATTTAAAATTATAGAATTCTATGGCTAAGTGAGAGTGTTCAAGCATATAGTCCGGTTGCCTTGTTCGTTGCATTGAGCGCCTCCCTCGAAGGACCCAAGAATGGGAAAAGGAGTGCTCAAGTTTATCCCGAACACCCCAACACTCGTGGCATGGGGGCAGAAGCCAACGACTCGCCATCTCAAATTTAATAAACGGCCGCACAGAAGTTAATATTTTAAATTCACAAGTGTTGCTTAGCGCATATGAACAAGTTTTCAAGCGTACAGAATAACAAATGCGAGTTTACTCAAAAATTACATCTTTGGAGCATTCACCCACTATAAGGCGGGCACCCTTCAGGACGCCCTCATAATACATCTCAGGCTTGTGATACTCCCTGCCCGGCGGTGGAGCATTCGTCACAAGCTTCTCAGTGTCCATCTTGCCCAAGTGCACTTTAGCACGGGCAAGGGCCCTACGGGCACCTTTGATGCAGATGGAGCACTTGACGACTTCAATCCATGGACAGGCGTCCACCAGCCGCCTCACCAGCCCGAAGTAGCTCTTAGGCATGGCTTCCTTAGGCAACAGCCGAGCTATGAGGCCCTTCATGGCCTGTTCGGCCACCTTATGGAGCTCGACCAGCTGCTTCAGCTAGTCGCTCAAGGGCACCGGGTGTCCGGCCTTAGCATACTGAGACCAGAACACCTTCTCCGTCGAGCTACCTTCCTCGGCCCGGTAGAATGTGGCAGCGTCGGACACACTGCGGGGCAGATCCGCGAATACTCCTGGAGAGCTCCGGATTCGGGTAAGTAACAAGTAATTCACTTTCACGTGCTTGCTTTGCATGAAGAATGCCTTACCCGCCGTTATCTTCTTTATTGCCTCAATTTCCTGGAGGGCTTTTTGGGCTTCGGCCTTAGCGGCTTTGGCGATCTCAAGAGCCGAGGCGAGCTCAGACTCTCGAGTCTTCGAGTCACGCTCCAAACTCTCGTGTTTTTCCATGAGAGCCTGAAGCTCTTGCCGTACCTCCGCCACCCGCGCCTCCTGCTTCTCTCGCTCGGTGCGTTCCGCGGCCGCATTGCTTTCGGCCTTGGACACCGCTTCCTTCAGGGTCGCCACCTCGTTCGTGGTCCCTGCAATTCTCACGTTATTCCTGTAATTTTTTGCAACCACATCTTTTATATACTTCCATAAGGTATTACTTACCTTCATTGTCCTCGAGCTGCTTCTTGGCAAGGCCAAGCTCGTTCTTGAAACGCTCGAGGCTATGCTTCAATGCATTGACCTCCGCAGTCAGTGTGGCAGAGGTTAGCGATGCAGCCTGCTATTGACATGCTTATGTTAGACTCCTGCGTATATCTTTTTAGATCCTCAGTTCGGCTTTTCTTTCCGAACACCAAACTGAGCATCAGGGGCTACTGTCTATGCGGTAATATTTTTACATATCTTAACTACATACCTACAAGCCTGTTAGAAGGCTGGCACAGGCTTCAGTCAGCCCACTCTTAGCGGACTGAACTTTCTGGATCACCGCACTCATAACAGTGCGGTGCTCCTCGTCAATGGAGGCGCCGTTAAGCGCCTCCAGCAAATTATCCGGTGCCTCTAGTTGGACAGACGTCATCGGTGTCGCAGTCTCGCCCTTCTTACGAAGGGGCCGCCCGCCGGACTCCGGAACCACTGAAGGTTCCGGTGCAGAGTCCGGCCCTGGCCCAAACTCAGAACCCTTTGGGATTTGACCCCCCTCGTGACCAAAGTTCGGGAGGTTGCCTTGCGGCACCTCCGGGACCTCCTCCTCCTGGCTAGGCCCCTTTTGGGACCCCGCCTCGGCGTCATCCGCAGCGCGAGGAGAGGAGACGGTCGGAAGTGAAGTGCTATTCACGTCCGACGATGCCAGGGAGCCGCTCGTTGAAGTGTCGAACCCGTCCTTGGGCGGGCTGCAGGGTTATGTTCGGTGTTAGGAGATTCTGTACGACAAACGAAACGCCATGAGTTATTCTGGTATCCGGACACATACGATGTCGCCAGGGGCTTAGTCCTCGGTGGCCACTCCTCTTCGTCGTCGGTGGCGTTTGTGCAGTAGTCCGGAGGGAGGGTCCTTCCCTTCTTGGACCCTTCGGCCTACCTCATTGGGGCGGCCTTCCTTTTCTTCGCTCCCCCCGCTGGGGGAGAGGCCTCATTTTCCTCCTCATCGCCTTCGCGATAGGAGTCCGCCTCGGAGTCATCAGACGATGAGTCCGACAACACCTGGTGTCGGGAACTCTTTCGAGTTCCCGTGGCCTTCTTCTTGGCCTTCTTCTCCGGCACCACGTAAGGTGTGGGAACCAGCAGCCCCGTCAATCGGGCGTCCGCTGGGTATTCTGGCAAGGGAGCCGGACAGTTAACTTGCCCGGACTTCTTTTGCCAGGACTATCAAAGGTAAGGGAGTTTAGATCCCGCATAGAGTCAAACTATGGAAAATAAGTTTCCTGTAAAGGGTAAAATAGCTTACCTCGCCGGCTTGATGTTGCGAGCTGAATCCGCGATCTTCGGTAGCGGATGCGGGAGCCTCGGCGCCCTTAAACAGCACCTTCCAGGCATCTTCATACGTAGTGTCGAAGAGGCTGCTCAAGGTTTGGTGATGTGCCGGATCAAACTCCCACAAACTGAAGGCCCGTTGTTGGCACGGGAGGATCCGGCGGATGAGCATGAACTGGACTACGTTGACGAGCTTGATCTTCTTGTTCACAAGGTTTTGGACGCAGGTTTGGAGTCCGGTCAGCTCTTCCGAATTACCCCATGTCAGGCCCTTCTCTTTCCAGGAGGTGAGCCATGTGGGGATGCCAGATCGGAACTTGGGGGCCGCTGCCCATTCAGGGTCACGCGGCTTGGTGATGTAGAACCACCCCGATTGCCACCCTTTGATGGTTTCCACGAAGGAGCCCTCGAGCCTTGTAACGTTGGGCATCTTGCCCACCATGGCGCCTCCACACTCCGCCTGCTGGCCCCACACTACCTTCGGCTTGACATTGAAGGTCTTCAGCCATAAGCTGAAGTGGGCCTTGATGCGGAGGAAGGCCTCGCACATGACGATGAACGCCGAGATGTTGAGGACAAAATCCGGGGCCAGATCATGGAAATCCAGGTCGTAGTAGAACATGAGCCCCCAGACAAATGGGTGAAGTGGAAAACCTAGTCCGCGGAGGAAGTGGGTGAGAAACACCACCCTCTCATGGGGCCCGGGGTGGGGATGAGCTTCCCCTTGTCGGGGAGCGGATGTGCAATGTCGCTGGACAAGTATCTGGCCTTCCGCAGCCTCTTGAGGTGCCCCTCCATGACAGAGGAGGCCATCCACTTGCCTCCCGCTCCGGACATGGCTGGGGAAGGTTGAGGCAAGATGTGCGGACTTGGGCGCTGGAGCTCGAGTGCGCGGAAATGGATAAGCAAAGGAGGAAGAAGGCGTATGTAAAAAGGTGGATCCTCATCCCCTTATATGGACAGACGAAACTATGCGTCCCCACCGGCCTTGTAAAACTCGCTTACCTCCCAAGCGCTGTAATCAATGGCGTGGTTGGGTTACCCACGCCCGTATTGATGAGAATCCCGGGATAAGGGGACACGATCTCTGCTTTGACAAGACGTGCCAAGGAAACCGCCTCGCTAAACGCGCTGAGGTGGGACAGTGAAAACGATTCTAATAATTGCTTGGTCGTGGTGTGATGTCATACCATGATATACGTCAGACAATTGAACTTGTGTAAATATTATTCTCTCTACGGTGGTATGTGGAACTTATTTTGCAGAGCCGGACACTATCCTTGTGTTCAAAATCTTCTATGAAGTATTCGGAGGAGGAACCCGCCTTGCAATGCCGAAGACAATATGCGCGCCGGACTCGTCGTCATTGAAGCCTGGTTCAGGGGCTATTAAGGGAGTCCCGGACTCGGGGGTGTCCGGATAGCCAAACAATCATCTTCGGCTGGACTCCTGGACTATGAAGATACAAGATTGAAGACTCCGTCCCGTGTCCGGATGGGACTTTCCTTGGCGTGGAAGGCAAGCTTGGCGATACGGATATGTAGATCTCCTACCATTGTAACCGACTCTGTGTAACCCTAACCCTCTTAGGTGCCTATATAAACCGGAGAGTTTTAGTCCATAGGACGAACAACAATCATACCATAGGCTAGCTTCTAGGGTTTAGCCTCTCTGATCTCGTGGTAGATCTATTCTTGTACTACCCATATCATCAATATGAATCAAGCATGAGTAGGGTTTTACCTCCATCGAGAGGGCCCGAACCTGGGTAAAAACATCGTGTCCCTTGTCTCCTGTTACCATCCGCCTAGACGCATAGTTCGGGACTCCCTTCCCGAGATCCGCCGGTTTTGACACCGACACCGACATTGGTGCTTTCATTCAGAGTTCCACATTGACATCAAAAAATGTTTGATGGATCGCCTTGTTATCAAGGACGACATCACCTCTAGGGGAGTCCTGGCTTTAGGCCAAACTCTCCAACTAGGCGGCTTCGTCATGACCGCCCGTTCGGCCGCTGCGCCGACGATGACTTCTAGAGTCATCAAAAACAGCCTCCACGTCAGCTCGGAACACACCAAGCAGATGGATCCAATGGAGCTCTCGTCCTTGAACATGCTCTTGTATCACATCGCCGCCTTGGGAGTCGCTACGGACTATGATTTGATCAGACTTAAACCAGACAAAAGAGAGATTAACTCTCCGCCGGTCACCCATCAGATAGCGGTGGTGGAGGAGCAATGCAGCGATTCTTCCTCTATTTTGAGGACGAACTATGTCCAGATTCCCAAGATCTCTGAGCCGAATACCCGTCTACGGGAGGACATGACCCAGGCTCCGAACTTAGAATCAGACAGCGGACCAGAAAAATTGGGCAACATCCCCGAAACTGAACCGAAGAATTCGGAAGCTCCTCTGCCCCTGGGTCTCAGATCGGGTCAGGGTTCGGACTTAAATCTACTCAGCCACCCAGATACAAGCGATCTTTCGCACATTAGACGAGAATCCCAAGAGATAGTACATCACTTTTGGGCTAGATTCCTCTTGTAATGAGCAACGTCAAGGATTGTCGCGAGGAAGACGCAATCTCATTCTTTTGCAAAAATTGCACGTAAAAGGGAATCCTTAATGCCATAAGTAGCCGTGACTTATCACACTTCGCTGACTTGGCGGCCATAGTATAGAAGTACTGTGCGATGGGAAGCGCCTGGAAAACCCAAGGAAAATTCTGGGATCCTCCGGCTCTCACTAAACCCCTCGTCCGAACTAAAAGGGTGCACTCTCGCAAGTCACCCGAGCCAATTACAAAGAAACCAAAGCCCACTATAGGGCGTGGAACCGTATTGGAGGGATGGCTCAATGGGCCATGCAAAATTCATACCACACCGAATACCATACCAACACACAGCCTTAGAGCATGTTGGGTACTCCGGCAGGTGGCCAAGAGCGTCGAGCATCTCCTCATCAATACGGCAGAGCATAATCCCGCAGAAAATAACAATACAATATTGACAGTCTTCGAGACTTTCGCCTCAAATAACAGGCGCAAGCGAGCACTCCGCAGCCTCGCCGAAGTCTGCCACGTTACAACAATAAATCCATGGAACGACACGACCATAACCTTCAATGCCAGTGACAAACTGCAATTCCGAATAGTACGTGCACCAGCCGCTTTGGTCCTTAGCCCAATTGTGGACGGCTTCCGGCTTACTAAAGTGCTCATGGACGGTGGCAGCGGATTAAACCTCATATACGAGGAAACCCTCAACAGAATGGAAATAGACAAGAGCCGCATCGAGCAAAGCAGCACTACCTTCAGAGGAATTATCCCTAGTCGAGAGGCGCGATGTGCGGGAAAAATCACACTCGATGTGGTATTAGGCACACCAGAGAATTACAGGTCCGAAGAAATAACATTCCAAGTGGCCCTGTTCAGTAGCGGATACCACGCCCTTTTAGGGCGGGATGCATTCGCGAGCTTCCAAGCTATACCTCATTACGGGTACATGAAGCTCAAGATGCCCGGGCCCAATGGAATCATCACTCTAGCCAGTGATCCAGAGGTAGCACTCCACGCTGAAAATAAAACTGCTGCCCTGGCCCTTGAGGCATTATCCAAAGCTCTCGCGGCCGAAGAACTAACTGCGCTGTGCTCCACAGTGGACAAGGATGACGTGATACTCGACAAACGATCCAAGTCCACCTCTTTCAAACCAGCGGACGAAATAGTCATTTTCCAAGTCCATCCAACAGACTCTACAAAAACAGCATCCATCGGGCCACAGCTGAACCCCACAATAGACGCCGCATTGCGAGCGTTCTTGCGCGAGAATTGGGACATCTTTGCCTGGCATCCTTCAGACATGCCGGGTAGCCCACGCATGCTGGACGAGCATCGCCTAAACATATTGAAGGGATATAAGCCGGTAAAGCAGACTCTTTGGCGCTTTTCAGAACCTAAACGACAAGCTATGGGGGAGGAGCTATCCAAGCTACTAGAAGCCGGATTCATTAGAGAAATAAAACACCCGGACTAGCTAGCAAACCTGGTGATGGTACCGAAGAAGGACAAATCCTAGCGCCTATGTGTCGATTTCAAGGACCTCAATAAGGCTTGCCCCAAGGATCCCTCCCATCTCCCCCGCGTCGATAAAATCATCGATGCTACCGTAGGACACGACTCATTGTCCTTCCTCGACGCATACTCCGGATACCATCAAATCAAGATGGCGGAGTCCGATCAAGCCGCAACGGCATTAATCACTCCATACGTCCCCTTCTGTTTCAACACCATGCCTTTCCGGCTAAAAAATGCCGGTGCAACCTATCAACGCATGATTCAAACATGCCTGAAAAAACAAATCGGCAAAACAGTTGAGGCGTACGTAGACGACGTGGTCATCAAGACCAGACACGTCGAATCTTTAATAGATGACCTGAGGCTTACGTTCGACAATCTCTGAACATATGACATCAAGCTCAATCCAGAAAATGCATTTTCGGCGTTCCTGCCAGAAAGCTCCTGAGTTTCATCGTTTCTAATAGAGGAATTGAAGCAATCCGGCTAAAATCTGAGCTTTGTAATAGTTGGCTACCCCAACAAACCTCAAGCAAATCCAGAAATTAACTGGATGCGTGGCTGCCTTAAGCCACTTTATCTCCCGATTGGGAGAAAAGGCACTACCTCTCTATCGCCTTCTTCGACGCACCGAACACTTCGAGTGGACGGATGCGGCCACGACTGGAGTGGAAGAAATAAAGGCCCTCTTGGCCAGCAGCCCAATCCTGGCTGCACCAAACATCGGCGAACCCATGCTATTATACATAGCTGCAACGCATCAAGTTGTAAGCGCAGTGCTCGTCGTCGAACGAGAGGAGGACGGACACAAATTCCCGCTTCAAAAGCTGGTATACTACGTATCCACTGTCCTCACACCATGCAAGTCCCGATACCCACATTATCAGAAGATAGCATACGCGGTCTTCATGGCATCCCGGAAACTATGACACTACTTTCAAGAGTGTTCAATCACGATGGCCTCCGAAGTACCACTCAACGATATAATAAATAACCGTGATGCCACGGGCCGGATTGCTAAGTGGGCCATCGAGCTCCTCCCGTTCGACATCATATACAAACCACGGCGAGCCATTAAGTTGCAAGTACTGGCTGACTTCATCGCCGAATGGACAGAAGCCGAACCCCTAAGGAGTACGGTGCATACTCCAATTGGATCATGAAGTTTGACGGCTCTAAGATGTTGGCTGGTCTAGGAGCGAGCATCGTCCTGACATCCCCCACCGAAGATGCAGTCCAATACGTACTCCAAATACTATACACAGACTCCAACAATGCAGCCGAATACGAGGCTTTGTTGCATTGTCTTCGGATGGCAGTCTCCATGGGCATCCAACGCCTAGAAATGCGTGGGGATTCGAACCTCGCAATATCTCAAATAAATGGAGACTTTGACGCCAAGGACCCGAAAATGGTGGCTTACCGCAATGCCGTCCTCAAGATGTCAGCTTGGTTCGAGGGGCTCGAATTCCATCATGTGGTCCGAGAAAACAATCAAGTGGTGGATATCCTCGCCCTTATCGGCGCTAAGCGCGACACCGTCCCACCTAATATCTTCTTGGAAAGGCTGTTCAAGCCATCCATGGTGTGGCAAGGGGAGACCGACAATACTAGTCTGGATCCGACCACAACCCCAGATCCCGAACACACTGACATAATCGTAGGCTCCGCCACAGAAATAACACCTTCGGCCCACGTAATCATGGCTGTCATTGCCTCATGGACAGAACCCTTCTTAGCCTACCTAAATAGGCAAGAACTCCTCAAGGACCAAAATGAGGCACCTTGCATTGTGCGGCGCTATAAAGCCTACAAGGTCCACGAGGGAGAGCTTTATAAGAAAAGCGCTACCTGGGTACTCCAAAGATGCATCTCCGAAGAGGAAGGGCGGTAGCTCTTGACCGAAATACACACTGGACTCGATGGCCACCATGCCACAGCTCGGGCTCTTGTAAGCAAGGCCTTCGGTACAGATTTCTACTAGCCGATAGCCCGACCAGATGCACAGGACCTCGTCCAACATTGCGTCTATTGCCAGCTGCTACGTCTTGAGCTTGCGTTGGTTTTCCTTGAAGAAGAAAGGGTGATGCAGCAATAGTAGCGTAAGTATTTCCCTCAGTTTTGAGAACCAAGGTATCAATCCAGTAGCAGGCTCCTCAAAAGTCCCACGCACCTACACAAACAAACAAAGAACTTGCAACCAACACAATAAAGGGGTTGTCAATCCCTTCACGGCCACTTGCAAAAGTGAGATCTGATAGAGATAGTATGATAAGATAAATATATTTTTGGTATTTTATAATATAGATGCGAAAAGTAAAGATGCAAATAAAAGTAGATTGGAAGCAAATATGATAAGAGATAGACCCGGGGGGCATAGGTTTCACTAGAGGCTTCTCTCAAGATAGCATAAGTATTACGGTGGGTGAACAAATTATTGTCGAGCAATTGATAGAAAAGCGAATAATTATGAGATTATCTAGGCATGATGATGTATATAGGCATCACGTCTGCAACAAGTAGACCGACTCCTGCGTGCATCTACTACTATTACTCCACACATCGACCGACTCCTGCCTGCATCTAGAGTATTAAGTTCATAAGAACATAGTAACGCTTTAAGCAAGATGACATGATGTAGAGGGATAAACTCAAGCAATATGATATAAACCCCATCTTGTTATCCTCGATGGCAACAATACAATACGTGCCTCGCAACCCCTGCTGTCACTGCGTAAGGACACCGCAAGATTGAACCCAAAGCTAAGCACTTCTCCCATGGCAAGAAAGATCAATCTAGTAGGCCAAACCAAACCAATAATTCGAAGAGACTTGCAAAGAAAACTCAATCATACATAAAAGAATTCAGAGAAGATTCAAATATTATTCATAGATAAACTTGATCATAAACCCACAATTCATCGGATCTCGACAAACACACCGCAAAAAGAGTTTACATCGAATAGATCTCCACAAGAGAGGGGGACAACATTGTATTGAGATCCAAAAAGAGAGAAGAAGCCATCTAGCTAATAACTATGGACACGTAGGTCTGTGGTAAACTACTCACAACTCATCGGAGGTGTCACGCCCAATATGCGACCCTATCCTAAAGGAACTCGAAGGTCCCACCAAGGATAGAAGCGCTTATTGGAGACGCTTTTGCAAGGTGGATATCATTACATCGTACCATTACATAATAGTTGGGGATACATACAAGAGGCATACAATGCCACATGAATACAACAGCATCATACATAAGAGCAACACCCGACTACGGATGAAACACAAACAGAAACTCAAATGACATCCACCCTGCTAGCCCAGGCTGCCGACCTGGAACCTATCCCCTGATCAAAGAAGAAGTAGAAGAAGAACTCCAAAACAAGCAAGCGTCGCTCTCGCGTCATGATCATCGCATAATCTGTACCTACAACTGTTGTTATAGTAAACTGTGAGCCACGAGGACTCAGCAATCCCATTACCATGGGCATCAAGACTAGCAAAGCTTAATGGGTATGGAAAGGATAAGTGGTGAGGTTGCAGCAGCGACTAAGCAAGTATGGTGGCTAACATACACAAATAAGAGCGAGAAGAGAAGCAAATGGAACGGTCGTGAAACTAGCAATGATCAAGAAGTGATCCTGAACTCGAACTTACGTCAAACATAACCCAAAACCGTGTTCACTTCCTGGACTCCGCCGAAAAGAGACCATCACGGCTACACACACAGTTGATGCATTTTAATTCGAATCTGGTGTCAAGTTCTCTACAACCGGATATTAACAAATTCCCATCTGCCGCATAACCGTGGGCACGGCTCTCGAAAGTTTATACCCTGCAGGGGTGTCCCAACTTAGCCCATCACAAGCTCTCATGGTCAACGAAGGATATTCCTTCTCCCAGGAAGACCTGATCAGTCTCGGAATCCCGGTTTACAAGACATTTCGACAATGGTAAAATAAGACCAGCTGAGGGAGTCCTGGACTAGGGGGTGTCCGGATAGCCGAACTATCATCATTGGCCGGACTCCAAGACTATGAAGATACAAGATTGAAGACTTCGTCCCGTGTCCGGATGGGACTTTCCTTGGCGTGGAAGGCAAGCTTGGCAATACGGACATGTGGATCTCCAACCATTGTAACCGACTCTGTGTAACCCTAGCCCTCTCCGGTGTCTATATAAACCAGAGGGTTTTAGTCTGTAGGACAACAATCATACCATAGGCTAGCTTCTAGGGTTTAGCCTCCTTGATCTCGTGGTAGATCCACTCTTGTACCACCCATATCATCAATATCAATCAAGTAGGAGTAGGGTTTTACCTCCATCGAGAGGGCCCGAACCTGGGTAAAAACATCGTGTCCCTTGTCTCCTGTTACCATCCGCCTAGACGCACAGTTCGGGACCCCCTACCTGAGATCCGCCAGTTTTGACACCGACATTGGTGCTATCATTGAGAGTTCCTCTGTGTCGTCACCGATAGGCTTGATGGCTCCTTTGATCATCAACAACAACGCAGTCCAGGGTGAGACTTTTCTCCCCGGACAGATCTTCGTATTCCGCGGCTTTGCACTGCGGGCCAATTCGCTTGGCCATCTGGAGCAGATCGAAAGCTACGCCCTTGTCCATCAGGTCAGATTTGGAAGCCTAAACTTCACGGCTGACATCCGCGGAGACTTGATCTTTGATGGATTCGAGCCACAGCCGAGCGCGCCGCACTGTCTCGATGGGCATGATTTAGCTGTGCTGCCGGACAGTGCCCTAGAGGCCGCACATGAGTCCGATCCGATCCTTAATTCAGAGCCGCCCGCGCAGATCGAGGATGGGTGGCTAGACACTGCCTCGGGGGCTGCAACCTCTACGGCGATGGAGCCGAATACTGACTTTGTCCCTTGTGAGACTCGTGACTCCGAGGTGCCGGACTCCGAACCTCCCGCGCCCCCTCCAATCGAATCTGATTGGGCGCCGATCATGGAGTTCACTGCCGCGGACATCTTTCAACACTCACCTTTTGGCTGGATGCGGACGACGAAGAAATTCAAAGCCCACCCACCACCCACTTTGTAGCCACTGTCGACGATCTAACCGACATGCTAGACTACGACTCCGATGACATTGACGGTATGGACGATGATGCCGGAGACGACAAAGAACCAGCGCCTACGGGGGACTGGAAGACCACCTCGTCATACGACATATACATGGTGGACATCCCAAAGGATGGGAATGGCGAAGAAGCAGCGGAGGAAGACTCCTCCAAGAAACAGCCCAAGCGCCGGCGTCAGCGGCGCCGCTCTAAATCCCGCCACAGCAAGAATGGAGATTCCGGCACCGGAGATAATAACACCCCAGAGAGTGCCGAAGACAACCCCCTCCAGCAAAATTCAGCACATGAGGACGGAGAAGCCAGCTCTCATGAGAGAGCGGCAGACGAAGAGGTAGAGGATGATAATTACATGCCTCCCTCCGGAGACGAGGCAAGCATCAACGACGATTAATTCGTCGTGCCTGAGGATCCCGTCGAACAAGAGCGTTTCAAATGCAGGCTAATGGCCATGGCAAACAGCCTAAAGAAAAAGCAGCAATAGCTTAGAGCTGACCAAGACCTGCTAGCCGACAGATGGGCTGAAGTCCTTGCGGTCGAAGAGTATGAACTCGAACGCCCCTCCAAAAGCTACCCCAAACGCAAGTTGCTCCCCCGATTAGAGGAGGAGGCATATAAACCTGCATCACCAGAGCATAATACGGCTGACCGCCACCTCGTGGCCGCGACAGAGAGGCCTTTAAGCCCTCCATCAGAACCGTACCCCCGCATCGCTCGAAAAGCACAAGGCCACAGGGGAATGCTCCGGACTTGCGAGATATATTGGAGGATAAGGCAAGACAATCAAGATCGATCTATGGATCGCGTGAGCGCCCCACGGCATGCGACGACAACCGTCGCGCCGGACACAGCAAGTCCGGCCGGGCCGAACACAGTAGGCAAAGCTCGTTTGAGCTACGTCGTCATATAGCCCAATATAGAGGCGCCGCACACCCACTATGCTTCACAGATGAAGTAATGGATCATCAAATGTCAGGACCCCGACTCAATGCCACATCGATCTAGCATGTAACGCCTCATATCACTTTGAGGCCTCACGCACGGTATTCCCACGGGTGTCGCCTTACCTTTGCCCGGGACCGTTTGCGCCTTTTGGCACACGTATATGACAGTGTCGCTAGCATCCATATGATAAGGAGCCCGGGCTGACATGGCTAGTCGTAAACCCAAAGTGGCACAGACTTACAGGGACAGGCATCCATGACCCAGCATCGAACGTGTCGGTCATCAGCGAGTGAATCCAGGCTGTAGCACTGGGCTAGCAGGACTCCGGTGAACCGGGCTGTAGCGGGCTAACAGGACTCTGGTATTCATCGCATGACATTTCCCCGAAGGGACAGACACAGGAACGAAGAAGGACACATGCCGGCCAGCCTAAGTGTTCCGGAGCAGTAACAAGCTACCATGGCTCAGTGAAACACTAGGAGACATTTCCCCGTAAGAGAGGCTACTAAAGATAAACAACTAGATGGTCAGATCCCACACATACCAAGCATTTCAATAACATACACACAATATGCTCGATATGTGCAAATACAACATGGCATCACAACATGACTCTATGACTAAAGTAATTTATTCAATAGGCTCCGAGGAGCGAGATATTACAAACATGGGTCTCATGACCCAACATTCAAAGCATACAAAACAAAGCACAAGCGGAAGCTATCATGTCTGAGTACATACATCTATAAATGAAAAAGGCTGAGAAGCCTGACTATCTACCAATCCTGCCGAGGCACAAGATCGTAGCTGAGGTAACAAGCTAAACGTCGAAGATCACGCGGAATTACTAGTGAGACTGAAGTCTCTCTGCAAAAACATAAAATAGGCAAACGTGAGTACAAATGTACCCAGCAAGACTTACATCAGAACTATCTACATATGCATCATTATCAACAAAGGGATGGTGGGGTTTAACTGCAGCAAGCCAGCTTTGACTCGGTGGCTATCCTGAACTACGACTGCAAGTAACTCTTTGAGGTGGCGCACACGAGTCCACATATTCACCATATCAATACACCACTATGGATCCGCTCCCGTCTCCCTACGAGAACGCCATCCATAGCACTCACGCTTATCTTGCGTATTTTAGAGTATCCACTTTCACTTGTCTATGAACTGATATAAGCAACCCAGAAGTCCTTTTCCGCGGACACGGCTATTCGAATAGATGATGTTAACCCTGCAGGGGTGTACTTCTTCATACATGTTTCCACCACTTAGCGTCTGCACACGTCATGTGCTCGGCAGACTTCAAGCGAAAGCCGACGTGGGTGTAGACCACGACCTACCTAAACACTCAAGTCTCTAGTCCAGGTTTATCGCCTATTCGGGTTCCATCCATGAGGAGATCCGGCCGGAGTTTCGCTCACAGCCCCAAACGATGTGAACAGGGTTCCCGAGATACCAAACGGGCATCCGGTACACCGTGCCACGTACCTACCGCATCACAGCCCACCCCTACGGTCAGCGCTGTCCACGGCCTCCAGTAAGCTACAAACACCAGAAACTACTTGCAACTCCTGGACAGAGGACTAGGGTGAATAAGAAGTCGAGCGGGGTCATATTTCAGGGCCCAATGTATGGTAGTAGCTGAATCATGGATCACAAACACAGAACTCAGTTCCTGAGGACGGCTTCAATGAGACAACCCACCATGTACTCCTACATGGCCTCTATACCAACACTGTCAGGACCCCGACTCGATGTCACATCGATCTAGCCGGTAACACCTCATATCACTTTGCGGCCTCACGCACGGTATCCCCACGGGTGTCGCCTTACCTTTGCCCGGGACCGTTTGCGCCTTTTGGCTCACGTATATGATAGTGTCGCTAGCATCCATATGATAAGGAGCCCGGGCTGACATGACTAGTCGTAAACCCAAAGTGGCACAGACTTACAGGGACAGGCATCCATGACCCAGCTTCGAACGTGTCGGTCATCAGCAAGTGGGTCCGGGCTGTAGCACTGGGCTAGCAGGACTCCGGTAAACCGGGCTGTAGCGGGCTAACAGGACTCCGGTACTCAATGCGTGATATTTCCCCGAAGGGACAGACACAGGAACGAAGAAGGACACATGCCGGCCAGCCTAAGTGTTCCAGAGCAGTAGCAAGCTACCATGGCTCAGCGGTAACACTAGGAGACATTTCCCGGTAAGAGAGGCTACTAAAGATAAACAACTAGATAGTCAGATCCCACACATACCAAGCATTTCAATCATACACACAATATGCTCGATATGTGCAAATACAACGAAGCATCACAACATGACTCTACGACACAAGTACTTTATTTAAGGCTCAGGGAGCCATACATAACATACACAAAGGTATGGGTCTCACGACCCAACATACAAGTCATACAGTCATACAAACCAGCAGCGGAAGTAACTTGTCTGAGTACAGACAACTAGTAAAATAAAAGAGGCTTGGAAAGCCTAGCTATACTACGTGGTCCTTCACAAGCTCAGGGTCACCACCTGGGTCTTTAGCCTACTCGTTGATGTCAACGTCTACATAGAACCCATCAGAAGGGGTTGCAGCGTCTTCTGTAAAAATGTAGATTATAGCAACATGAGTACAAGGGTACTCAGCAAGACTTACATCAGATCCTACATACATGCACATTATCAAGAAGGGTTGGTGGAGTTATTGCAGCAAGCCAGCTTTGACTCTTGGCTAGACTATCCTACGATACTTCAACTTGAACTGGTTTTTCGCACACGAGTCCACTACTCACCACTTCAATACACTACCGAGGATCCACCTCCGACTTCCTACGAAAGAGCCATCCTCGGCACTCACACTTATCTTGAGGCTTTTAGTAGTTTCCATTTACTTGTCTATGAACTGTATAGGCAACCAAGTAGTCCTTTACCGCGGACGCGGCTATTCGAATAGATCATGTTAACCCTGCAGGGGTGTACTTCTTCATACATGTTTCCACCACTTAGCGTCTGCACACGACATGTGCTCGGCAGACTTCAAGCGAAAGCCGACGTGGGTGTAGACCATGACCTACCTAAACACCTAAGTCTCTAGTCCAGGTTTATCGCCTATTCGGGTTCCATCCATGAGGAGATCCGGCCGGAGTTTCGCTCACAGCCCCAAACGATGTGAACAGGGTTCCCGAGATACCAAACGGGCATCCGGTACACCGTGCCACGTACCTACCGCATCACAGCCCACCCCTACGGTCAGCGCTGTCCACGGCCTCCAGTAAGCTACAAACACCAGAAACTACTTGCAACTCCTGGACAGAGGACTAGGGTGAATAAGAAGTCGAGCGGGGTCATATTTCAGGGCCCAATGCATGGTAGTAGCTGAATCATGGATCACAAACACAGAACTCAGTTCCTAAGGACAGCTTCAATGAGACAACCCACCATGTACTCCTACATGGCCTCTCACCGACACCTTTTTCCAAATCGTGTTCACACACTTAGCTCACACATAGTAGGACATGTTCACACACCTCTGATTCATCCTCGATGAATCAGACCTGACTCAACTCTAAGCAGTAGCAGGCATGACAAACAAGCATGAATGAGTAGGCACATCAGGGCTCAAACAACTCCTACTCATGCTAGTGGGTTTCATCTATTTACTGTGGCAATGACAGGTCATGCAAAGGATAAAGGGGTTCAGCTACCGCAGCAAGTAACAGATGAATCGGTGTTGTCCTAATGCAGTAAAAGAGAGCAGGAGCGAGAGAGTAGGATTGTATCGGAATGAACAAGGGGGTTTTGCTTGCCTGGCACTTCTGAAGATAACATTGAGTCTTCATCAGTGTCAACGATCACAACGTCGGAACATCGTCTACCGGGAGGGAACAGATACCGGCAACAAAGAAGAACACAATCAATGCAATGCACAAAATGATGCATGCTATGACATGGCAATATGAATGTGTTTTGAGCTAATGCAACTAGCAACAGATTAAATGAAGTTGGTTTGAATACAAGATTCAAATTCAAACTCCATATGTGATTATTCAAATGCCATTTAATTGATTTGTGCTAAACAGCAGCTATAAGTTGTTCTAACATGCATTAAAATGGTACAGATGGATTCCTTGAATTTTTCTGATAATTTTTCATATATAAATTATTTAATTTGGAGTTACGGTTGAATTTCTATGAATTTTAGAAGTTTTGGACATTTACTGGAATTTCCTGATTATTTTTAAATCCAGAAAATACTTATTGCGTCAGCACCACGTCACAGTGACGTCAGTAGGGTCAACTGGGCTGGTCCGGTCAAACCTGACCAGTGGGGCCCACTGGTCAGTGACTACGGCTAATCCTAATATAACTTAAACCTAACCTAGTTTAATTAGTCGGCCCGGGGCCGCATGTCAGTGAGTCAGTGGCTTAATTAAACTTAGTTATTAACTTAACCAAAGGTTAGCAGGGGACGGGCCCACACGTCAGTGACCCAGGGGGGTCAAATCCCTGGTCAACCCGGCTAATCCACCGGCGTCTAACCGCCGGCAACGACCAGATGCGGCGGTGGCTCGCCGGAATGGCTGCTCCGGCGCCCATTCGACGCGCAGAGGGGTTCTTCAGGGAGCTCGAGCTCGTTCGCATCCAATGGAGCAAGCCAGAGGAGTTGGGGTTGGCTGTGGCGTCGGCAGCGGCGAAGGAGGCGGCGGCCGGAGTTGGACCTCGACGGAAACGAGGCTACGGTTGACGAGAGGACGAACGGATGCATGTTCTCGGCTCCTGGGACCACGCTGAGCGCAGACACGTGCTCAAACACGGGCGGCAGCAACTGTGGCCGTGGCGGCGCCATGGCCGTCGGCGAAGAGCTCTCGGCTCGTTGTGAACGGCGGCTAGAGAGGGAGATAGAGCACGGGGAGAGGGGGAATCGGGTTAAGGGCTCACCGCGGAGCTGCAGGGAGGGTTAGTGGGCTCGGGGGCGCGCCGGAGTGGCCGAATCGACGGAGAAGGGCGCCGGGGCCGAAGCTTGAAGACGATGGCGATGGCGGCTGCTCGGGGCCCTTCTGGTCGCATGAGACGACGAGGAGGACGAGGGCGGAACAGTGGAGCTTTGGGAGGCGTCGGGGAGGCGAGACGGTGGCAGAGGAGGAAGAGGACAAGGGGGAGGAGGTGGGCTGGGCCGGCCAGATGGAGCTGGGCCAGGTAAGTTTGGGCCGGGTGGGCTGACAGGTAACTTACTTCTCTCTCTCTCTGTCTTTTATTTTCTGTTCTGTTTTTCTTTTTCCTTCTGTTTTGTTTTATTTAATTTATTTTGCCACTGTTTTGAATTTAAAATAATTCAAACAATGCCAAAAACTCCTCTGAATATTTTATATTGCTAGATGGACTTTTCCAAAAGCTTATAAAATATTTCAGGGGTATTTGAAATTATATTCTAATTATATGAATATAATTCAAATTCAAATAGCTAATGAATTAAATCCAAAGTCCCAAAAATAAATCCTTAAAAATGTTCAATATTTTGGTTGGGACCAGAACGCTTACCAAAAATTATCAAACATTTAAGAAGAGCATTTTGGAGCAATGAATGAGATTTCTAGGGTTTTTGCCCCTCTTTTATTTAAGTTTTTGAGGCTTCCAAAATTCCTCAGTTCAAGTTTCAGAATTTAAACATGATGCACACATGAAGCTAGCCTAGAGCACTACCAGCAGCTAGGGATGTGACAACTCACCCCCACTAAACAAGAATCTCGTCTCGAGATTCAAGCGTAGGGTAAAGTGAAGGGTAACGCAGACTAGTATAATCTTCATGATCCAGGTTGCACTTCAAATGAACGTTGATTTGACACCATCTTTGTCTTGTCGTCTTGCTCTGAGAACTCCAGCTAATCATGACAAGAAGAGGAAAGGAAAACTCTGGAAGGATCGGTCTTCTCGAAGGTCGAACAACTCAGGATTAACTCCCGGAATGTGACATAGCAACATCTCTCGAGCTGAGAGACGAAGCATACCTCTAGAGGGATGGAGTGGAGCAGGTGACGAGGTTCACTAGGTAGACAACAATTCCAGATTTAAGAATGTGGTGATCGGTTGTCAACGTAGCGAGGAGTTGAATTGCCATGACATCACGACGAAACGTCCTGGAGAAGGGTGATTCGTAGATTATTATCTTAAGTGGCAAAAAGAATTACCTTTGATATAGAGATCATTGAAAACCTTTATACCAGCCTAAGGCAATTCTCAAGCGATCGTTTGGAGGGGGTCAGTAGAATGGCATACTCAGACTTGGATGATGTGGATTACCTTGTTGAAGACAACGCAATGGATGAATTTGCTTATCACCGGAAATGTAAGAGACCCATGGTAGAATGGCACATTGGCGGTGCAAGCTGGGAACAAAATGCAAATGATGGGAATGATTCTAGTAACTGGGGAGAACCCAACAATAGAGAGTGAATTCACTGTTTGAAAAGATCATAGCATTGCCGAGGAAACTGAGAGCAAACCCAGTTAGTGCCGATGATAACACGTAGCGCTTGTGCGTGCTCTCAAGAACTTGAGCATTTCCATATTCATCAAGGTTTACCAACATCCGTGTCAAGGATCCTGGCAACACAACATACCACCATGATGAACAACGATGGACGATGCAGATGCAAAGGAGGATAACACTTTCTCAGATTTCACCTTAGCGAGCCAAGGAACAAAATCTGGACGATCGACCGAGAGACATTTAGCACTCCGCTTCTAATGTTCTCCTTGATGTGCTAGCGTAACCATTCATAGATATGGTTTGATATCTAGAACATCAAGTAAAAAGGTCGGACTTCGGGATCTCAAAATCCATAGGGGCAACTAGGGAGTAAATCCTACGAAATCCCTATGGGAAGGTGGCCAGCTTCTTCAGTCAAGATACTACAATAATAGATCTTCCGGCTGGGTGTGTTGGCCACGACATCCACCTTGCCGGTTATTTGAGAGACCAATATTATAATTCTTGGGAAATGTTCCAACCATCACATCTGCCTGAGATTCAGATCTGGTTGGTGTCAGGACATCCCAGACTCATCAAGTCTAGAAAGAAAAATGAAAGTTTGCAACACAAATCGACGAGATAATGTTGTGGGATTCTCGGAGAGTGAGCTACGATAGTGAGCTCCAAAACATGAGCTGGTTCTGCTACAAACATGTGGACACGTTGTCCCAGACAAGCATGGCCATGTAGTAGTCTTATAATTAATCACTACCGAGTTCAGGTGGGGAACCATAATCGAGGATATCGAAGTCTTTACGCAAGTCCATGGATTAGATCCCAAGCATAGACTTCTTTTCCTTGAACGAGTCAATCAGTGGCTTGGTGTGCTAGGATATACATATGGAATGAAGATGATCAGTCTAACAGACCACAGAATTCTTCGCACGTGCATGACCGACTTGGGATGATTCCAAAGGAGCAAAAACAAACTTTCTCGAATTCACGACGGCAACTTACATCAAAATGCACGTGAATCAAAGGAAGTCACTCCTTTCATCAAACAAGTACTTCATGAGCTAGCATGAAGAAAATGCTTTCAAAAGTTTCCAACACTAACTTAATGTTCAACAACATCATGGAGGAGATAAGGATGTTGTCAATGGACTCAACAACAACTCATCGGAATTTCCATATCACTGGACTTCCACCATCGTGTGAACACGGTGATAGCATTGGTCAGACCCAAAAGATATAATGGTGTATGCGCGAGGGATCAACCACGAGTAAGACAACATTACGAACATCGTTGGTTCTGACTTGATTTGACGATAGCCCACACTCAAATCAAAGGATTGATAAGACAATAGGTCCAGCAACTGATCACAGGGACCAATCGATGAAGATATCATCTTTCTTCCACACACACTACACAAGAATATCCCTTTGGAACGAACTAAGTCAGGCAAGCTTTTATCTTCCAACCCTCCAAGTTGTCGTTTAGCTTAACCAACTAGCTCAGGGATATCTAACACCGATTCTTGGAGATAAGGTGGTTCACAAGAAACCAACTTGATCACGAGCTCAACATAGAGGTCAGGTGACAACCTGGTAATACTTCCGAGAAGATCTTCGGAAATCACGAACCACCGATATGTTACTAAGCTCGAGAACAATCTCGCTTTTGAGGGCAAGACGATATGATCAAATGGGTGAGGACTTGACAAGGTCCTAACTCATCAATCGAAAGGTGCACCAAAATAAGGACTAGGTAGCACGATCAGTCTTAGAAGGATGATTCAAAAACCAACACGCTAAGAATGAAATTATTATCCTTTAACTACCAAGCAACAGAGTTGCTAGCAGTATTGATTTCACACGCCATGATTCATTTGTCGGCATTCCGGTTACAATAACACAGGAACCGAGGAATGAACAATGATGGCAAAAGTATCACTGTACCAAGAGTTCATAGGATGGTGTGCAATTCCTATAACAATCCCGATATAAAAGATGGTAATACTCCAAGGTAGAACAGAGCAAAAGCTGGATTGGCATTTTGATCTGCGGAGTACAATTGTTTTGACCCAATCCTAGATATGGAAGAGGTACTGGAGTTTGTTTCTCCTAGTCATTCCGCGATAGAATGGCTTGACGGACCACAAGAGTAATAGGCATTGATAAACGGACGCACGCATACTCTTGACTATCAATTGATAGACGAGGGTCAGAAGACAACTAAAGAGGGACAACTCAAAGGAACATACGATTTTCTGAGTTGTGGATGCATGGTTTAGCATGTCGAACGAATTCCACATATTTCTTCCGGATAACCCATGCAGAAAGGTAGAACTGGCAGAGTCACAATGTAGAATCGAGAACCCATCGAGAGCACTCTGATTGTGATCTTTCGATCAGCGAGGAACATCTGCCATAAGCGGTTCATAGTATTTGGAAGAAAGGAATACCACGAACATCGAGGACTAATGCAAAGGTTACTAATAACCTAAAGGAACGAGCAAAACTATCAACATGAAGCAAGTAGGGTGAATCTCGGGTTCAAAACCCAGGGATAGAATACCTACTACTAAATGGCATCACGGGATGCTTTCGATAATGACGGCCAGAGTCATCACACTGGAACATAAATCATGGCTAGACTACTAGATGATCCCCTGAGACACCTAGGGTCATAATAGTAACTCCAACATAATGTCAAGGCAATAGAATACTTCAACTCAACAATTAGTGTGATTGAGCTGGCATAAAGGAACATCGAAACCAGAGGGAAAGGATTTTGCAAATGCATCAGACTATTTAGAAACCTAGAATGACTCGGACAGCATAACGGCTGTAAACGCTCAGAAAAGATTTGAGACATTCACAAAAATGGTGGCATAACCACTCAGAAGCACAATATCAAGGTCTCGAGATCAATAATTAACATACAGAAGTACTAGGAACTGAACTCAAGCTTAAATCCAACAATCTATAAGTCTACGGATTAGTAACACGTGATCCTGATAGAAAGAAGAGATAGCCTAGTTCTTAATCCCCGTAGGAAAGATAAGATGACTCAGATCAGAAGGGCATAAGGTATAAGGAGTAAAAAGAGCCTTACGTTCCATCCCACAATCAATTCCCTTATATAACTAAAGAATTTCTAGACTCAACTTCGACCAGTTTGGCTTGGTAATCCTACAGGCAGTCTGGCTCTGATACCAACGCTGTCAGGACCCCGACTCAATGCCACATCGATCTAGCATGTAACGCCTCATATCACTTTGCGGCCTCACGCACGGTATTCCCACGGGTGTCGCCTTACCTTTGCCCGGGACCGTTTGCGCCTTTTGGCACACGTATATGACAGTGTCGCTAGCATCCATATGATAAGGAGCCCGGGCTGACATGGCTAGTCGTAAACCCAAAGTGGCACAAACTTACAGGGACAGGCATCCATGACCCAGCATCGAACGTGTCGGTCATCAGCGAGTGAATCCAGGCTGTAGCACTGGGCTAGCAGGACTCCGGTGAACCGGGCTGTAGCGGGCTAACAGGACTCTGGTATTCATCGCGTGACATTTCCCCGAAGGGACAGACACAGGAACGAAGAAGGACACATGCCGGCCAGCCTAAGTGTTCCGGAGCAGTAACAAGCTACCATGGCTCAGTGAAACACTAGGAGACATTTCCCCGTAAGAGAGGCTACTAAAGATAAACAACTAGATGGTCAGATCCCACACATACCAAGCATTTCAATAACATACACACAATATGCTCGATATGTGCAAATACAACATGGCATCACAACATGACTCTATGACTCAAGTAATTTATTCAATAGGCTCCGAGGAGCGAGATATTACAAACATGGGTCTCATGACCCAACATTCAGAGCATACAAAACAAAGCACAAGCGGAAGCTATCATGTCTGAGTACAGACATCTATAAATGAAAAAGGCTGAGAAGCCTGACTATCTACCAATCCTGCCGAGGCACAAGATCGTAGCTGAGGTAACAAGCTAAACGTCGAAGATCACGCGGAATTACTAGTGAGACTGAAGTCTCTCTGCAAAAACATAAAATAGGCAAACGTGAGTACAAATGTACCCAGCAAGACTTACATCAGAACTATCTACATATGCATCATTATCAACAAAGGGATGGTGGGGTTTAACTGCAGCAAGCCAGCTTTGACTCGGTGGCTATCCTGAACTACGACTGCAAGTAACTCTTTGAGGTGGCGCACACGAGTCCACATATTCACCATATCAATACACCACTATGGATCCGCTCCCGTCTCCCTACAAGAACGCCATCCATAGCACTCACGCTTATCTTGCGTATTTTAGAGTATCCACTTTCACTTGTCTATGAACTGATATAAGCAACCCAGAAGTCCTTTTCCGTGGACACGGCTATTCGAATAGATGATGTTAACCCTGCAGGGGTGTACTTCTTCATACATGTTTCCACCACTTAGCGTCTGCACACGACATGTGCTCGGCAGACTTCAAGCGAAAGCCGACGTGGGTGTAGACCACGACCTACCTAAACACTCAAGTCTCTAGTCCAGGTTTATCGCCTATTCGGGTTCCATCCATGAGGAGATCCGGCCGGAGTTTTGCTCACAGCCCCAAACAATGTGAACAGGGTTCCCGAGATACCAAACGGGCATCCGGTACACCGTGCCACGTACCTACCGCATCACAGCCCACCCCTACGGTCAGCGCTGTCCACGGCCTCCAGTAAGCTACAAACACCAGAAACTACTTGCAACTCCTGGACAGAGGACTAGGGTGAATAAGAAGTCGAGCGGGGTCATATTTCAGGGCCCAATGCATGGTAGTAGCTGAATCATGGATCACAAACACAGAACTCAGTTCCTAAGGACGGCTTCAATGAGACAACCCACCATGTACTCCTACATGGCCTCTCACCGACACCTTTTTCCAAATCGTGTTCACACACTTAGCTCACAGATAGTAGGACATGTTCACACACCTCTGATTCATCCTCGATGAATCAGACCTGACTCAACTCTAAGCAGTAGCAGGCATGACAAACAAGCATGAATGAGTAGGCACATCAGGGCTCAAACAACTCCTACTCATGCTAGTGGGTTTCATCTATTTACTGTGGCAATGACAGGTCATGCAAAGGATAAAGGGGTTCAGCTACCGCAGCAAGTAACAGATGAATCGGTGTTGTCCTAATGCAGTAAAAGAGAGCAGGAGCGAGAGAGTAGGATTGTATCGGAATGAACAAGGGGGTTTTGCTTGCCTGGCACTTCTGAAGATAACATTGAGTCTTCATCAGTGTCAACGATCACAACGTCGGAACATCGTCTACCGGGAGGGAACAGATACCGGCAACAAAGAAGAACACAATCAATGCAATGCACAAAATGATGCATGCTATGACATGGCAATATGAATGTGTTTTGAGCTAATGCAACTTGCAACAGATTAAATGAAGTTGGTTTGAATACAAGATTCAAATTCAAAGTCCATATGTGATTATTCAAATGCCATTTAATTGATTTGTGCTAAACAGCAGCTATAAGTTGTTCTAACATGCATGAAAATGGTCCAGATGGATTCCTTGAATTTTTCTGATAATTTTTCATATATAAATTATTTAATTTGGAGTTACGGTTGAATTTCTATGAATTTTAGAAGTTTTGGACATTTTCTGGAATTTCCTGATTATTTTTAAATCCAGAAAATACTTATTGCGTCAGCACCACGTCACAGTGACGTCAGTAGGGTCAACTGGGCTGGTCCGGTCAAACCTGACCAGTGGGGCCCACTGGTCAGTGACTACGGCTAATCCTAATATAACTTAAACCTAACCTAGTTTAATTAGTCGGCCCGGGCCCGCATGTCAGTGAGTCAGTGGCTTAATTAAACTTAGTTATTAACTTAACCAAAGGTTAGCAGGGGACGGGCCCACACGTCAGTGACCCAGGGGGGTCAAATCCCTGGTCAACCCGGCTAATCCACCGGCGTCTAACCGCCGGCAACGACCAGACGCGGCGGTGGCTCGCCGGAATGGCTGCTCCGGCGCCCATTCGACGCGCAGAGGGGTTCTTCAGGGAGCTCGAGCTCGTGCGCATCCAATGGAGCAAGCCAGAGGAGTTGGGGTTGGCTGTGGCGTCGGCAGCGGCGAAGGAGGCGGCGGCCGGAGTTCGGACCTCGACGGAAACGAGGCTACGGTTGACGAGAGGACGAACGGATGCATGTTCTGGGCTCCTGGGACCACGCTGAGCGCAGACACGTGCTCAAACACGGGCGGCAGCAACTGTGGCCGCGGCGGCGCCATGGCCGTCGGCGAAGAGCTCTCGGCTCGTTGTGAACGGCGGCTAGAGAGGGAGATAGAGCACGGGGAGAGGGGGAATCGGGTCAAGGGCTCACCGCGGAGCTGCAGGGAGGGTTAGTGGGCTCGGGGGCGCGCCGGAGTGGCCGAATCGACGGAGAAGGGTGCCGGGGCCGAAGCTTGAAGACGATGGCGATGGCGGCTGCTCGGGGCCCTTCTGGTCGCGTGAGACAACGAGGAGGACGAGGGCGGAACAGCGGAGCTTTGGGAGGCGTCGGGGAGGCGAGACAGTGGCTGTGGCCGCGCGAGCGCTGGTCGGCGGCGACGGGCTCCATTCGGTCGCGGGAGGGGGAGCAGAGGAGCGAGGGGGAGGGAGGTCCAGAGAGCGAGGGAGAAGTGAGAGGGGGTCGGGGAGGCGCGTGGCGTCTCCGGGCGTCGAGGAGGGAGGCAACCAGGCAGGAGGTGGCCAGGGGGGAAGCAGGAGGTGGCCGAGGCCTCTCGGGCGCGCGCCACGCCTCGCCTCTGTTCGTCCTCCTGGCAGAGGAGGAAGAGGACAAGGGGGAGGAGGTGGGCTGGGCCGGCCAGATGGAGCTGGGCCAGTTAAGTTTGGGCCGGGTGGGCTGACAGGTAACTTCCTTCTCTCTCTCTGTCTTTTATTTTCTGTTCTGTTTTTCTTTTTCCTTCTGTTTTGTTTTATTTAATTTATTTTGCCACTGTTTTGAATTTAAAATAATTCAAACAATGCCAAAAATTGCTAGATGGACTTTTCCAAAAGCTTATAAAATATTTCAGGGGTATTTGAAATTATATTCTAATTATATGAATATAATTCAAATTCAAATAGCTAATGAATTAAATCCAAAGTCCCAAAAATAAATCCTTAAAAATGTTCAATATTTTGGTTGGGACCAGAACCCTTACCAAAAATTATCAAACATTTAAGAAGAGCATTTTGGAGCAATGAATGAGATTTCTAGGGTTTTTGCCCCTCTTTTATTTAAGTTTTTGAGGCTTCCAAAATTCCTCAGTTCAAGTTTCAGAATTTAAACATGATGCACACATGAAGCTAGCCTAGAGCACTACCAGCAGCTAGGGATGTGACATCAAATCCCCGAAGGGTTTAAACCCGTGAACATCGAATCCTACGATGGCACAACAGACCCCGCGGTTTGGATCGAAGACTATCTCCTTCATATCCACATGGCCCGCGGTGACGATCTTCACGCCATCAAATATCTCCCACTCAAGCTTAAAGGACCAGCTCGGCATTGGCTTAACAGCTTGCCAGCAGAATCGATTGGGTGTTGGGAAGACCTGGAAGCCGCATTCCTTGACAACTTCCAGGGCACATACGTGCGACCACCAGACGCCGATGACCTAAGCCACATAATTCAGCAGCCAGACGAATCGGCCAGACAGTTCTGGACACGGTTCTTAACAAAGAAAAATCAAATCGTCGACTGTCCGGATGCAGAGGACCTCGCAGCCTTCAAACATAACATCCGCGACGGGTGGCTGGCCCGGCACCTAGGACAGGAAAAGCCGAAATCCATGGCAGCCCTCACATCACTCATGACCCGCTTCTGCGCGGGAGAGGACAGCTGGCTAGCCCGCAGTAACAACCTCAGCAAAAATTCTGGCAGTCCGGATACCAAGGACAGCAATGGCAGGTCGCGTCGAAAGAAAAACAAGCGCCGCGTTAACGGCGATAACACTGAGGATACGGCAGTAAACGCCGGATTCAGAGGCTCTAAACCCGGTCAGCAGAAAAAGCCATTCAAAAGAACTACTCCGGGTCCGTCCAATTTGGACCGAATACTCGACCGCTCTTGCCAGATACATGGCACCCCCGAAAAGCCAGCTAATCACACCAACAGGGATTGTTGGGTATTCAAGCAGGCAGGCAAGTTAATTTCCGAAAACAATGACAAGGGGCTGCATCGCGATGATGAGGAAGAGACCCGGCCGCCGAACAATAGAGGACAGAAGGGTTTCCACCACAAGTGCGGACGGTGAACATGATATACGCAACTCACATACCCAAGAGGGAGCGGAAGCGTGCACTCAGGGACGTATATGCGATGGAGCCAGTCGCCCCAAAGTTCAACCCATGGTCCTCCTGCCCGATCACTTTTGATCGAAGGGACCATCCCACCAGTATCCGCCACGGCGGATTCGCCGCATTGGTTTTAGACCCAATCGTCGATGGATTTCACCTCACTAGAGTCCTAATGGACGGCGGCAGCAGCCTGAACCTGCTTTATCAGGATACAGTGCGCAAGATGGGCATAGACCCCTCAAGGATTAAACCAACAAATATGACCTTCAAAGGCGTCATACCAGGTGTAGAGGCCAATTGTACAGGCTCAGTTACACTGGAAGTAGTCTTCGGATCCCCGATTACTTCCAAAGCGAGCAGTTAATCTTCGATATAGTCCCGTTCTGCAGTGGCTATCATGCTCTGCTCGGACGAACCGCGTTCGCAAAGTTCAACGTGTTGCCGCACTACGCATACCTCAAGCTCAAGATGCCAGGCCCTCGAGGAGTTATTACGGTCAACGGAAACACTGAACGCTCCCTCTGAACGGAGGAACACACAGCGGCTCTCGCGGCAGAAGTATAGAGCAGCCTCTTAAGGCAATTTTTGAGTCCGGCCGTTAAGCGACCAGACATGGCCAAACGCACCCGGAGTAACTTACACCAAGACCACCTGGCACGTTCCGAGCACGCGTAGCAATGCGGCCCCAACCCCAGCCCTCACAAAATTGCAAGACTGGTCCTTCACGTACATCATTACGCTCTGGAGATACCATGGGCATAGGGGGAGGGGCACGACCACAACAGGCCCAGAGTGCGGCTCAACCACACCAGGGGCTCCCAAGTGTGTCATCCTTTTTCTTTTTTTTCTTATCTGCTCGACTCCACTTACTAGAGGGCCTGTCCGGCAGTAGACCTGCCGAACTCACAATGCAACAGCCAGGGAAGGAGAAAGGCTATGACGAACACTCAAGTGGTCTCCATTACGAGCATTAAATCTGTTTTATACACCATTCCGCAGCCTACCCCTGAAGGGGGACATGTTTAATAGTCCCATCCCTTGCTTACCGCACTATTTGTATCGTTCTGCATTCATGGCAGTATTTCTGGAATAAACAATGCATCGCTTTTTGCTTACAATTGCATTTCTTTCTTACACATATGTTCATTTATGACATGTTGCATCCGTACACCCTGGTATGGCTAAATACACATTATGGTGTGATAAGTCCGAACACTTTCACAAGTGCGGCACCCCGAACTTATAGCATTATATGCATCGGCTCCAAATCATGTCTTGGGTCAATAGTTGGGTTTGCCCGGCTCCCTTGTTTTGGTACCTTACGTTCCGTTGTATCGGCTAAGGTAGCACTGGGAGAACCACTGCGATTGCGGCCCGGTTGAGCTGGGCGAGCGCCTCACTGGAGAAAGCTAAAACTGACCGTCATGATAAGGCGAGCGCTGGTCGCTGTTCGAGAGGTTTTTTCGAGTCCCTAAAGACTTATGCCGCTTAGAGCGAGGAACCGACTTTGTCCGGCCCAGGCGTGGATAGCGCCCCGAACTCGGTCTTCCGAATACTAGGGGCTTCGCCGAAATTTAAAATTATAGAATTCTATGGCTAAATGAGAGTGTTCAAGCATTATAAGTCCAGTTGCCTCGTTCGTTGTGTTGCGCGCCTCCCAAGATGGACCCAAAAATGGGAACAAGAGCGCTCAAGTTTATCCTGAACACCCCAGCACTCGTGTCATGGGGGCTGAAGCCGATGACTTGCCATCTCTCAGATAACGGCCGCACAGAAGGTAATATTTTAAATTAACAAGCGTTGCTTAGCGCATATGAACAAAGTCTTCAGCGCACAGGATAACAAAATGCGAGTCTACTCAAATATACATCTTTGGAGCACTCACCCGCAATCATGCGGGCACCCTTCAGGACACTCTTATAATACATTTCGGGCGTACGATACTCCTTGCCCGCCGGCGGCGCGTCCGTCAGAAGCTTCTCAGCGTCCATCCTGCCCAGTGCACTTTCACATGGGCAAGGGCCCGACGGGCACCTTCAATGCAGGAGGAATGCTTGACGACTCAACCCAGGGACACGGGTCCACCAGCCGCCGCACCAGGCCGAAGTAGCTCCCAGGCATGGCCTCCTTGGGCCACGACCGAACTATGAGGCCCTTCATGGCCTGTTCGGCTACCTTGGGTAGCTCAACCAGCTGCTTCAGCTGGTCGCTAAGGGGCACCGGATGTCCGGCCTCAGCATACTGAGACCAGAAGACCTTCTCCGTCGAGCTCCCCTCCTCGGCCCGGTAGAAAGCGGCAGCATCGGACACGCTGCATGGCAGATCTGCGAACGCTCCTAGAGAGCTCCGAATTCGGGTAAGTAATAGGTAATTCACACTCACATGCTTGCTTTGCATGAAAAATGCCTTACCCGCCGCTATTTTCTTTAAATCCTCGATTTCCCGGAGGGCCTTGTGGGCTTCGGCCTTAGCGGCTTTGGCGCTCTCAAGAGACGACGCAAGCTCGGACTCTCGCGTCTTCGAGTCACGCTCCAAACTCTCGTGCTTCTCCACGAGAGCCTGGAGCTCTTGTTGTACCGCCGCCACCCGTGCCTCCTGTTTCTCTCGCTCGGCTCGTTCCGCGGCCGCATTGCGTTCGGCCGCGGACACCGCCTCCTTCAGGGTCGCCACCTCGTTTGTGGCCCCTGGAGTACCCACGTTATCCTTGTTATTTCTCTTGCAACCGAATCCTTTTCTGTAAGGTACAAATTTAATATGGTGTTACTCACCTTCCTTGTCCTCGAGCTACTTCTTGGCACGGCTGAGCTCGCTCTCGGACCGCTCGAGGTTCTGCTTCAAAGCATTGACCTCCACAGTCAGTGCGGCAGAGGTCAGCAGAGCAGCCTGCAACCCCATATTGACATATTTTTTAGAACTCCTGCGTATATCTTTTCAGATCCTCAGTCTGGCTTTTCTTTCCGAACACTGTACCGAGCATCAGGGGCTATTGTCTATGCGGTATTATATTACATATCTTAAAATTCTTACCTCAAAGCCTGTTAGAAGGCTGCTGCAGGCTTCGGTCAGCCCGCTCTTGGCGAGCTGAACCTTCTGAATCACCGCACTCATGACAGTGCGGTGTTCTTCTTCGATGGAAGCGCCTTTGAGCGCCTCCAGCAAGTTACCGGCGCCTCTGGTTGAACAGAGGCCGCCGGCATCGCAGTCTTGCCCTTCTTACGAAGGGGCCACTCGCCCGACTCCGGAACCACTGCAGGTTCCGCTGCGGAGTCCGGCGCAGAGTCCGGTTGGTTGCCTTGCGGCACCTCCGGGGCCTCCTCCTCTTGGCGGGTCCCTTCCTGGGATCCCACCTCGGCGTCGTCAGCGCCACGGGGGGTCGAGGCAGTCGAGAGAGAATCCATATTCGACGTGTCCAAGGACTCGCTCGACGAAGCGGGAAGATCGTCCTTCGCCGGACTACAGGTTGTATGCGCCATTAGAAAGACACCGTGTGGCAAAAAGAAAAATTATAAATTATCTAGGAGTCCGGATACTTACGATCTCGCCAGGGGCTTGGCCCTTGAGGGCCACTCCTCGTTGCCCTTGCCAGCGTTGGCGGAGCAGTCCGGGGGAAGGGTCCTTCCCTTCTTGGACCCTTCGGCCTCCCTTGCTAGGGAGGACTTCCTCTTCTTCTCTCCCCCCGCTGGGGGGAGAGGCTTCTTTCTTCTCCTCCTCGTCCTCAGGGGAGGAGTCCGCCTCGGAGTAATCGGACGATGAGTCCGATACCACCTGACGCCGGGAATTCCTTCGGGTTCCCGTGGCCTTCTTCTTGGCCTTCTTCTCCAGCACCACGTAGAGCGCCGGTACCAGCAGCCCCGTCAAACGGGTGTCCACTGGGTCTTCTGGAAGGGGAGCCGGACAGTTAACCTGTCCGGACGTCTTTTGCCAGTCCTGTTAAAGGCATGGGGTGTTTAGACCCCACATAGAGTCAAACTATGAAAAAAATGAGTGTCCCATAAAGGATAACGTAGCTTACCTCGCCGGCCGGGCGCTGGGTGCTGAAACCGCGATCTTCGGTTGCGGATGCGGGAGCTTCGGCGCCCTTAAACAGCACCCTCCAGGCAGCTTCGTACGTCGTGTCGAAGAGCCCGCTCAAGGTCCGGTGCTGTGCCGGATCGAACTCCCACAAATTGAAGGCCCGTTGCCGGCAGGGGAGAATCCGGCGGACGAGCATGACCTGGATCACGTTGACAAGCTTAAGCTTCTTGTTCACCAGAGTCTGGAGACAGGACTGGAGTCCGCTCAGCTCTTCCAAACTACCCCATAGCAAGCCCTTCTCTTTCCAGGAGGTGAGCTGCATGGGGATTCCATATGTAAATTCGGGGGCCGCTGCCCATTTAGGGTCACGCGGCTCGGTGATGTAGAACCACCCTGATTGCCACCCTTTGATGGATTCCATGAAGGCACCCTCGAGCCAAGTGACGTTGGGCATTTCGCCCACCATGGCGCCTCCGCACTCCGCTTGGCTGCCCTTCACAACCATCGGCTTGACATTGAAGGTCTTTAGCCACAAGTCAAAGTGGGGCTGGATGCAGAGGAAGGCCTCGCACACGACGATAAACGTCGAGATGTTGAGGATGAAGTTTGGCGCCAGATCGTGGAAGTCCAGGCCGTAGTAGTACATGAGCCCCCGGACAAAGGGGTGAAGTGGGAAGCCCAGTCCGCAGAGGAAGTGGGGAAGAAATACGACCCTCTCATGGGGCCTGGGGGTGGGGATGAGCTGCCCCTCGTCGGGCAGCCGGTGCATGATGTTGCTGGACAGGTATCCGGCACTGCGCAGCTTCTCGATGTGCCCCTCCGTAACGGAAGAGGCCATCCACTTGCCTCCCTCTCCGGACATGGCTGGAGGAGGTTGACATGAGATGAGCAGACTTGGGCGCTGGAACTCGAGTGCACGGAGATGGATAAGCAAAGGAGGAAGAAGGCGTGGGTAAAAGAGGTGGATCCTTATCCCCTTATATATGGGCGGACGAAAACTATGTATCCCCACCGGCCTGGTAAAACTCGCTTATTTCCCAAGCGCCACAATAAATGGCACGGTTGGGTTACCCACGTCTGTATTGATGGGAATCCCGGAATAAGGGGAACACGATCTCCGCTTCGACAAGACGTGCCAAGGAAACCGCTTCGCTAAACGCGCTGAGGTGGTATTATAAAAACGATTCAAGTAAAGGCTTGGTAGTGGTGTGACGTCACGCCACAAAATACGTCAGCAGATTGAACTTGTGTGAATATTATTCTCTCTACGGTGGTATGTGGAATTTATTTTGCAGAGCCGGACACTATCCTGGTGTTCACAATCTTCTATGAATTATTCGAAGGAGGAACCCTCCTTGCAATGCCGAAGACAATATGCGCGCCGGACTCGTCGTTATTGAAGCTTGGTTCATGGGCTACTGAGCGAGTCCTGGACTAGGGGGTGTCCGGATAGCCGAACTATCATCATCGGCCCAAGACTATGAAGATACAAGATTCAAGACTTCGTCCCGTGTCTGGATGGGACTTTCCTTGGCGTGGAAGGCAAGCTTGGCAACACGGATATGTGGATCTCCTACCATTTTAACCGACTCTGTGTAACCCTAGCCCTCTCCGGTGTCCATATAAACCGAAGGGTTTTAGTCCGTAGGACAACAATCACAACAACAATCATACCATAGGCTAGCTTCTAGGGTTTAGCCTCCTTGATCTCGTGGTAGATCCACTCTTGTACTAGCCATATCATCAATATCAATCAAGAAGGAGTAGGGTTTTATGTCCATCGAGAGGGCCCGAACCTGGGTAAAAACATTGTGTCCCTTGTCTCCTGTTACCATCCGCCTAGACGCACAGTTCGGGACCCCCTACCTGAGATCCGCCGGTTTTGACACCAACACCAGCAAAGCCGCCCGATGTGCCAACAAATCCCGATAGGAGCAGCACATATCTCGTTCTCAGGGAACACCAGATGAACACTACGTACAACTAAAACCAGCCCTCAAGTTTCCCCGAGGTGGTGCTGCAAGTGGCTCTAGTTCGGACCAACACTCGAAGGAGCACTGGCCCGGGGGGGGGGGTAAATAAAGATGACCCTCGGGCTCCGGAAATCCAAGGGGAAAAGGCTTAGGTAGGCAAATGGTAAAACCAAGTTTGGGCCTTGCTGGAGGAGTTTTATTCAAAGCGAACTATCACGGAGGTCCCATAAATCACCCAACCGCGTAAGGAACGCAAAATCAAGGAACACAACACCGGTATGACAGAATCTAGGGCGGCAAGAGTGGAACAAAACACCAGGCATAAGGTCGAGCCTTCCACCCTTTACCAAGTATATAGATGCATTAATTAAATAAGAGATATTGTGATATCCCAACATAATCCTGTCCATCATGAAACAATCTTCAACTTCACCTGCAACTAACAACGCTATAAGAGGGGCTGAGAAAAAGTGGTAACCTAGCCAAGCAACGGTTTGCTAGGAAGGGTGAAAAGGGTTAGAGGCTGACATGGCAATTTGGGAGGCTTGGTAAGCAAGAGATAGGTAGCACAGCATAGCGATAGAACGAAGCAACTAGCATAGCAATGATAGTAATGAGATCCAAGATGACGGTCATCTTGCATGAAATCCCGCTAGGAAGAAGAACGAGTCCATGAAGAAGATGAAGCCACGAAGATGAACCAAGCGTAGACGAACGAATCCTCACGATCGCAACAAAACAGGAACTAACGAGAAGGAGCACAACCGGAAAGAAGCCAACAGACGGTAAACACCCAAGCATAAACATGACTTGATGCACAAATAAGTATGATGCATGTCCGGTTTAAATGTGCATAGCATGGCAAAGTGAAACAAACAACCCTACAATTTAAGTGCAGCTCCACATGCAACGAGTTGCATATTGACGGAATGCCACATTCAATTATTTAGTTCTTTGTTGTTTATGAACCCAACAATAATATTAAATTTTGTTAAACATGGCAAGAGATAAAGCATAAGTAAACTACACATTTTTAGGCAATTTAAATGAGGGCGGAAATAACAGCAACAATTCCGGAAAGTCCCCATATGCATATTTTGGATTTGCTACTGTTCTTCCCTAAACACAATTTTAGTGTTCTTAAATAGCAAAATAAAGTGTAGCGGGTTAATCTCTGCATTTTTCTACCCCATTTACATATAAAGAAAATTTAATTTCGAGCTACGGTTATTTAGTAATGAAATAAATCATTTTAACATGGCATTTGAGCAAATTTAAACAAACAGCATTTTAAACATTTTAAACATGGATGAAAGTGGCATATTATGAAACTAGATGAAATTCTAAGCATTTTACATGTATAAATTATTTACATATGATGCACGGTTCTGGAGTTGTTAAATGCATGAAGATGAGGGTCTTTTCTGTAAAACTGTAATTCAATTGATAAAAGGAAATTCGCAGGTCAGGAAAAAAATACTATCGGGCCGAAACTGGTTGGCCCAACGTGAGCAAACAGAGGGCGGGGGCTGCTCACCAGGCCTCATGGGCCGGCTGGTGGAGATAGAGGCCTGCAGGGGGCACGCTGGGCCTGGCGAAGAGGCGGCTTGGCAGGCCGCAGGAGCACTCCAGCGGGGCGTGGTCAACAAAGGAGGGTGGCTTCGTCGTCGTCTCGTCTCTGCTCCAACGAAACAGCGGAGCAGCGTGGCGAGGGACTCAGTGCAGGGAGGCCCGGCAGCGGGCACCCGAGGTGGATCCGGCGAGGTCTGACCGCGGAGGCGCGCCGGCGTCGAGGTGCAGCGACGACGGCGAGATCCGGCTAGGACGCGGCTTGGACGAGGCAGCGGCAAACTCCGGCTGTGGTTCTTTGACGGAAAAGGGAAACGAGACAGAGATGTGAGAGGGAGAAGAGAGAAAGCTGGAAAGGAAAGAACGGGAGGCGCGGGGCTCATCTGCAGGTGGTTCTCGGCGGCGGAGGGAGCTCCGGTGCCGCTGCGGAACTTGTGGGCGAACAGGGCAAGGCAGAGGGGATCCCCTGGTGTCTTCGGCGACCGGGGTTGAAGCGAGCAAGGGGAAGGAGCACCTGGCGTGGGGCTCTGAGGAAGGGCGTGCTGTGGGACAAGAGGCTGCAGGCACGGGGCTCTGCTGCCGGAGGCATCATGAAGCAGAGGACGATGGACGGCGGCTTGGGTGCTAGTCTTGGCAGGTTCGGCGGCGGATGGAGCAGCTCCGGCGGTGGCGCTCGGGATGAGCAGGGATCGGCCCCTGGCTCTCTCTTGTGGGTGTCCCTGGTAGGAGGGGATGGATCGATGGAATTGGTAGGTTGTGGTTGGCCCGATTTAGAAAACAAGGAGGAAGGTGGCATCTTCGGTTGGTGGTTTGGATCAGGAGGGGATACCAAGGAGGAGGAGACAGTGGGCTGGCGGCGGCGGAGGATGGGACAAGTCCCTAGAAGTTAGGGTTAGGCAGTATATATAGGTAGGGGATTAGGGTTGGGATTAACTCGGTACGTCCGATCGAAATCGGGCGGTCGATAAATATAGGCTAGGGGGTCCAAATAAGAAAACAAAGATGTTTTATAGATGTTTGGGGATGATCCGGATCCAACGGTAACGACAGAGCGGGTCGGGTTCGGGACAACTTTCGGGCGTGCACACGAGGGGGTCTGTGGTTGTGCAGAGAGGTTAGGTGGTTTGACAAGAGGGAATCGAAAAACACGGTTGGTCTCGGAACGGTCAAAAACGCAACGGCGATAAGTGAGTAGCGGCAACTACGAGCGGATGCAAGTTTAAGAAAACAATGCCGATGCAATGCACATGATGCTATGAGAGCAGATGCATGACATGCACAAAATGCAAAACAAAAGACAAAAACCCCACCACGAAGGAAATAACATATCACATAGCTGGAAAGGGCAAGAGTTGGAGTTATAGATATGGAAAGTTACAACGGGGTGTTACAACACTCCACCACTACAAGAGGATCTCGTCCCGAGATCTAGGATGGCGCCGGAGAGAAAACGGAAGAGGGAGAGAAGAGGTAAAACTAAGTTGCTTCTTCGACAAATGAGTGAAACCAAAGAACCTTGAGAGGTTGAAAAGTTGAAAGAAAGAACATAACAGAGTTGAACAAAATTGAGAGCACTACGGTAGAAAATAGAAACAAAGAACCCCATGTGAACCTTGGACGTTGCAAAGCTATGAATGACGAGTACAATGGACAAGAAGGAATTGAAACCACTCTGGTTGAAACAAGATAAACAAGGAACAAGGAAGAACAAATTCGGACAACACTCCGGTTGAAAAGAGATGCAAGACTTGATAAGATGAAAAGAACATGAATGAGAACACAACACTCCGGTTAATTGGATAAGCATGAAAAGAACATGCTCCTCAAATCGAGATGATGAGTGAAGAAAGCAACATCACAATGCCTCCGGAAGAAAGAATAGAAGATAGATCATTGGAATAACAGAATAGGGGAGAAAATGCCAACTTATGCCACAACTCAGCTTGGAAAGCACCCTTCCAAGAAGGTTATAACGGAGTTGTTGGAAAACCAACAATGAAACGAGTAAGCTTGTAGTGGGCTTATGGAAAACTTCTCAAAATTGAGGCAAAATTCTGCCACTATGGAAACAAATAATATAATTGATAACACCAACGAGATGAAAAACTTCTTCCACCAAGATCATAGAGAGATAACTTGGACCATTGATAATCACCACAATAGCAAAATTCCTTAGGGAAGGCTTCAGGTGAAATATCACACAAGATAACTCCAACGAAGAGATTAATGGATTTAAAATACCTCATTCTTGACAACTTGAATCACCAAGGGAAATTGTCAAGAGTGACATAACACCATCTCAAAATATAAGGTAGAAAGAATTGCATTTCAGAATGCAAAAAGAAGAATACTTGAACTCCACAGAAACAACATGTGTTGGGCACCATGTTTATTTTTGAGTATAGCTTGGCAGGTCATAACTTCAAGAGAAACCTTGAAGAACAATTGAAGAATGAAAAGAATCCTTGATGAACCACCATGTAGAACTCCAGTAATAAAAGGATGATAAAAAGAAAGACAACTTGAAAACACAAGGTGAAGCCTTGCGATGATTTAGAAGGAGCTTCGCGACGAGATAATGCAGAAAACTTGGAACTCCGGAAAAGAAAAGATGAAACATCTCGAACCAAGAAATGTGACATGATGAACAACTCTGGAAAGAAGAAACTAGATCACTTGGATGAAACAATAATAAGAATTATGGTATGCGTATCCTTCACCAATTGAAATTGACGGAAAACAACGGATTTGGCATACTACTTATTCTCGTAGAAAGGATTAAGAGGGATATAGCGTAAACTTGAGAAGGTATTGATGGAACCACCGGTGGGATTTGGAAACAACGAATAGTTGGTATGATAATGAAGGAAGTGAAATCTTGAACGAACCACCGTAAGAGTTGAAAATGTAAGTTGCAAAGGCACAATTCACCGGGAAGAATTGGAAAACGAATGAAGATACTTGAGGGGATTTAGATACATGAGAACGAAGAGATCATGAAGTGATTAGAGGATATTTGAACGATGCACCGGTAAGATTTGGAGAACGGTAGCTACACGCTGAGAATGAAGAATTATGACATGATGGCCTTCGGAGGAAAGAAATGGAAACAACTCATGAAATGCTCCGAATGGTAAGAAAAGAATTGTCACAATCAAGAACCCTGAATGTTCAAGAGAATGGATCAAGATTTAGGAAAAATCCTTCTTTGGTCTTCAAATGTTGAGAATGATGATGAGAACCACCATGAATTGTTGAGATACTCCGAAATGAAGAATAGAAAGGTTGAATCAACGATGAAAAGAATTTGAAAACAATCTTGGGGAAGACATATGACTGATGGAATCCATTCTTACATCACCCTTTGCAAGAATTTGAGAATCACTCTAGATAAATTAGAAGAGTCAGGTAGGATCCTGGAAAAAGACCTGTGGGTTAGGGCCCACTCAGAAGATACACCGTTGAACAATTTAGAGGAGAGATTGCACCGGTAGAATTAAATGGCTCAAAAGAGATAACAACCTCGTGATATCTTGAACATATTAGGAATGATAGCACGAATCTTTTGAGGTATCTTCAGCACACCGGAACAAATGGAAAGCGAGAGGTGAATGATTAAGAGATACACCGGCATGAGAAAAACATTTGAAACGAGGAAAGGATATGATCGACAAGGCTTGAATTGAAACCACCAGAGAAGAAAAGAGAACGAAGAATAATAAACTTGAAGCTCCGTTAGTATCTTCCTGAGAATCGTAGGATAAGAGCATTGACGGAAAAGAATGGAGAGACTTCCCATCAATAAAAGGTTACATGATTAAGAAATCTGAGTCCTTGAAGAAAAAGGGTGGGAGGGTGGGGAAAACAAAGACAACTTGGGATGGATGAAACAAACACTGGTGAGAAAACTTAGAATTGATCTCACAAATGTTGAAATGATCGGGTCCACTTGAAGAGAAGCACACCGGTTGGAAAGAATTGACATGACAATCTCGATGATCAAAAGGATTAATATTCCCATAGAAATATGAGAACACCGCTTGAAAGGTATGGAATCAACACTTGACATTGAAGCAACTCAAATACCACAACTCAAAACAAAACAAAGGATTGGCTTGCAGAAATAAGCCGGAACGAATACATATGATAGAGATTTACCCAATCCCATATCAGGCATCTGTCGGAAAGATATTCTAGGAGCTACTTGAATTCCCACCTATAAACTCCCGAAACTTTATGGTTATGCAATCTGGTGTTGGGGATACAGGGAAAGCAATATATCTCACCCAAACTAACAATCTCTACATCCAGCTATATCCATCCGTCAACACATAACCCAGAAAACTCCGGAAATCGTGTACCTCAACCTTCGGAAAGCATCCATTATACGAGCTATGGAAATACTCCCGAACTCCCCAGTACTAGGTGGCGTCGAGGTTATCTCACCAACAACTGCATAAAAGAGATTTTCGATGTTGGCAGAACTAAGGTATTCCCGAACTGCAACGATAAAATTGTGACGACAACACCTCGGAGCTCAACTCCCCGGGACACTGCCACAACCCCTAAATGTTAGGAGAAACCAAGAACAATGTTCTCGTCACAAGAATATCAAAACGATCCCAAGATACTCGTGTGATCCTAAAAAAAATTTGTGAAAAAATTGAGGAGAGGAAAGACAAAACATCTACATCGAGAGTCCTCACCAGAGCGGCGAAGGGGGCTGAAAAGTAAAAAGAATCCTACTCTCCGATATATATAATCCTAAGACACAAAATAGTCTTCTCCTAGACTCAACAATGGCCAACAATCAAGGGGGCTCCTATGGTCGGTCGAGGCTCTGATACCAACTTGTCATGCCCAATATGCGACCCTATCCTAAAGGAACTCGAAGGTCCCACCAAGGATAGAAGCGCATATTGGAGACGCTTTTGCAAGGTGGATATCATTACATCATACAATTACATAATAGTTGGGGTACATACAAGAGGCATACAATGCCACATGAATACAACATCATCATACATAAGAGCAACACCCGACTACGGATGAAACACAAACGGAAACTCAAACGACATCCACCCTGCCAGCCCAGGCTGCCGACCTGGAACCTATCCCCTGATCAAAGAAGAAGTAGAAGAAGAACTCCAAAACTAGCAAGCGTCGCTCTCGTGTCATGATCATCGTGTAATCTGTACCTGCAACTGTTGTTGTACTAAACTGTGATCCACGAGGACTCAGCAATCCCATTACCATGGGTGTCAAGACTAGCGAAGCTTAATGGGTATGCAAAGTATAAGTGGTGAGGTTGCAGCGGCGACTAAGCAAGTATGGTGGCTAACATACGCAAATAAGAGCGAGAAGAGAAGAAAACGGGACGGTCGTGAAACTAGCAATGATCAAGAAGTGATCCTGAACACCAACTTACGTCAAACATAACACAAAATCGTGTTCACTTCCCGGACTCCGCCAAAAAGAGACCATCACGGCTACACACACGGTTGATGCGTTTTAATTCGAATCTGGTGTCAAGTTCTCTACAACCGGATATTAACAAATTCCCATCTGCCACATAACCACGGGCACGGCTCTCGAAAGTTTATACCCTGCAAGGGTGTCCCAACTTAGCCCATCACAAGCTCTCACGGTCAACGAAGGATATTCCTTCTTCCAGGAAGACCCGATCAGTCTCCGTATCCCGGTTTACAAGACATTTCGACAATGGTAAAACAAGACTAGCAAAACAGCCCGATGTGCTGACAAATCCCGATAGGAGCTGCACATATCTCGTTCTCAGGGCACACCGGAGGAAAACTACGTACAACTAAAACCAGCCCTCAAGTTTCCCCGAGGTGGCGCTGCAAGTGGCTCTAGTTCAGACCAACACTCGAAGGAGCACTGGCCCGGGGGGGGGGGTAAATAAAGATGACCCTCGGGCTCCGGAAACCCAAGGGAAAAAGGATTAGGTAGGCAAATGGTAAAACCAAGGTTGGGCCTTGCTGGAGGAGTTTTATTCAAAGCGAACTGTCAAGGGGGTCCCATAAATCACCCAACCGCGTAAGGAACGAAAAATCAAGGAACATAACACCGGTATGACGGAAACTAGGGCAGCAAGAGTGGAACAAAACACCAGGCATAAGGCCGAGCCTTCCACCCTTTACCAAGTATA
The DNA here is from genome assembly GCF_002162155.2 of Triticum dicoccoides. NCBI lineage: Eukaryota > Viridiplantae > Streptophyta > Magnoliopsida > Poales > Poaceae > Triticum > Triticum dicoccoides. Next base: position 224,959,530 of record NC_041391.1, read on the forward strand.
TAGATGCATTAATTAAATAAGAGATACTGTGATATCCCAACATAATCCTGTCCATCATGAAGCAATCTTCAACTTCACCTGCAACTAACAATGCTATAAGAGGGGCTGAGCAACAGCGGTAACCTAGCCAAGCAATGGTTTGCTAGGAAGGGTGAAAAGGGTTAGAGGCTGACATGGCAATTTGGGAGGCTTGGTAAGCAAGAGATAGGTAGGGCAGCATAGCGATAGAATGAAGCAACTAGCATAGCAATGATAGTAATGAGATCCAAGGTGACAGTCATCTTGCCTGAAATCCCGCTAGGAAGAAGAACGAGTCCATGAAGAAGATGAAGCCACGAAGACGAACCAAGCGTAGACGAACGAATCCTCACGATCACAACAAAACAGGAACTTAACGAGAAGGAGCACAACCGGAAAGAAGCAAACACACGGTAAACACCCAAGCATAAACATGACATGATGCACAAATAAGTATGATGCATGTCCGGTTTAAATGTGCATAGCATGGCAAAGTGAAACAAACAACCCTACAATTTAAGTGGAGCTCAATATGCAACGAGTTGCATATTGAGGGAACGCCACATTCAATTATTTAGTTCTTTATTCTTTATGAACCCAACAATATTAAATGTTGTTAAACATGGCAAGAGATAAAGCATAAGTAAACTACACATTTTTAGGCAATTTAAATGAGGGCGGAAATAACAACAACAATTCCGAAAAGTCCCCATATGCATATTTTGGATTTGCTACAGTTCTTCCCTAAACACAATTTTAGTGTTGTTAAATAGCAAAGTAAAGTGTAGCGGGTTAATATATGCATTTTTCTACCCCATTTACATATAAAGAAAATTTAATTCCGAGCTACGGTTATTTAGTTATGAAATAAATCATTTTAACATGGCATTTGAGCAAATTTAAACAAATAGCATTTTAAACATTTTAAACATGGATGAAAGTGGCATATTATGAAACTAGATGAAATTCTAAGCATTTTACATGTATAAATTATTTACATATGATGCACGGTTCTGGAGTTATTAAATGCATGAAGATGAGGGTCTTTTCTGTAAAACTGTAATTCACTTGATAAAAGGAAATTCGTAGGTCAGGAAAAAAATACAATCGGGCCGAAACTGGTTGGCCCAACAGGAGCAAACAAAGGGCGGGGGCTGCTCACCAGGCCTCATGGGCCGGCTGGTGGATATGGAGGCCTGTAGGGGGCACGCTGGGCCTGGCGAAGAGGCGGCTTGGCAGGCCCGCACGAGCACTCGAGCGGGGCACGGTCAATGCAGGAGTGCGGCTTCGTCGTTGTCTCGTCTCTGCTCCAACGAAACAGAGGAGCGGCACGGAGAGGGACTCGGCGCAGGGAGGCCCGGCAGCGGGCACCCGAGGTGGATCCGACGAGGTCTGACCGCGGAGGCGCGCCGACGTCGAGGTGCAGCGACGACGGCGAGATCCGGCTAGGATGCGGCTTGGACAAGGCAGCGGCAAACTCCGGCTCTGGTTCTTTGACCGAAAAGGGAAATGAGACAGAGATGTGAGAGGGAGAAGAGAGAAAGCGGGAAAGGAAGGAACGGGAGGCACGGGGCTCATCTGCAGGTGGTTCTCATCGGCGGAGGGAGCTCCGGTGGCGCTGTAGAACTTGCGGGCGAACGGGGCGAGGTAGAGGAGATCCCCTGGTGTCTCCGGTGACCCGGGGTCGAAGCGAGCAAAGGCAAGGAGCTCCTGGCGTGAGGCTTTGAGGAAGGGCATGCTGCGGGACGAGAGGCTACGGGCGCCGGGCTCTGCTCGCCGGAGGCAGCATGAAGCAGAGGACGATGGACGGCGGGTTGCGTGCTGGTCTTGGCAGGTTCGGGCAGCGGATGGAGCAGCTCCGGCGGTGGCGCTCGGGATGAGCAGGGATCGACCCCTGGCTCTCTCTTGTGGGTGGTCCTGGTAGGAGGGGATGGATCGATGGAATTGGTAGGTTGTGGTTGGCCCGATTTGGAAAACGAGGAGGAAGGTGGCGGCTTCGGTTGGTGGTTTGGATCGCTAGGGGATCCCAAGGAGGAGGAGACAGTGGGCTGGCGGCGGCGGAGGATGGGACAAGTCCCTAGAAGTTAGAGTTAGGCAGTATATATAGGTAGGGGATTAGGGTTGGGGTTAACTCGGTACGTCCGATCGAAATCGGGCGGTCGAGAAAAATAGGCTAGGGGGTGCAAATAAGAAAACGGAGATGTTTTATAGATGTTTGGGGATGATCCGGATCCAACGGTACGACAAAGCGGGTCGGGTTCGGGACAACTTTCGAGCGCGCACACGAGGGGGTCTGTGGTTGTGCAGAGAGGTTAGGTGGTTTGACAAGGGGGAATCGAAAAACACGGTTGGTCTCGGAACGGTCAACGAACGCAATGGCGATAAGCGAGGAGCGGCAACTACGAGCGGATGCAAGTTTAAGAAAACAATGTCGATGCAATGCGCATGATGCTATGAGAGGAGATGCATGACATGCACAAAATGCAAAACAAAAGACAAAAACCCAACCATGAAGGAAAAAACATATCACATAGCTGGAAATGGCAAGAGTTGGAGTTACATATATGGAAAGTTACATCCGGGGTGTTACAGGAGGGGCAAGGATGTTGATGTAGAAGCCCTCCATGGTCGATTCCACCTCCGGCAGAGTGCCGGCGAAGGCTCCAAGATGAGATCTCGCGGATACAGAAGGTTAAGGCGGTGGAAATTGTGTTTCGTTGGCTCCCTGGATGTTTTTGGGGTACGTAGGCTTATGTAGGAGGAAGAAGTACGTCGGTGGACGCCCGAGGGGCCCACGAGACCAGGAGGGCGCGCCCTATCGGGGGGCGCCCTCCTATCTCGTGGAGGCCTCGGCTGCTTCTTGACTTGCACTCCAAGTCCTCTGGATCACGTTCGTTCCAAAAATCATGCTCCCGAAGGTTTCATTCTGTTTGGACTCCGTTTGATATTCCTTTTCTTCGAAATACTGAAATAGGCAAAAAACAGCAATACGGGCTGGGCCTCCTGTTAGTAGGTTAGTCCCAAAAATGATATAAATGTGTAAAATAAAGCCCATAAACATCCAAAAGGGGTAATATAATAGCATAGAACAATAAAAAATTATAGATACGTTGGAGACGTATCAAGCATCCCCAAGCTTAATTCCTACTCGTCCTCGAGTAGGTAAATGATAAAAAGAGAATTTTTGATGTGGAATGCTACCTATCATAATTCTTAATGTAATTTTCTTTATTGTGGCATGAATGTTCAGATCCAAATGATTCAAAATAAAAGTTCATATTGGTAAAAGAAATAGTAACACTTCAAGCATACTAATCAAAGTAATCATGTCTTCTCAAAATAACATGGCGAAAGAAAGTTCATCCCTACAAAATCACATAGTTAGGCTATGCTTCATTTTCGTCACGCAAAGATGTTCCCAACTTCTATACCCCCGATGACAAGCCAAGCAATTGTTTCATACTTAAATAATCTCAAACTTTTTCAACCTTCACGCAATACATGAGTGTGAACCATGGATATAGCACTATGGGTGGAATAGAATATGATGATGGGGATAGTGTGGAGAAGACAAAAAAGGAGAAAGTCTCACATTGACGAGGATAATCAACGGGCTATGAAGATGCCCATCAATTGATGTCAACATGAGGAGTAGGGATTTCCATGCAACGGATACACTAGAGCTATAAATGAATGCTCAACAAAAGAAAGCTAGTGGGTGTGCATCCAACTTGCTTGCTCACGAAGACCTATGGCATTTGAGGAATCCCATCGTAGGAATATACAAGCCAAGTTCTATAATGAAAAATTCCCACTAGTGAAAAAGACAACTTATGAGACTCACTATATGAAAAACATGGTGCTACTTTGAAGCACAATATATGAGACTCACTACATGAAGAACAAGGTGCTACTTTGAAGCACAAGTGCGGAAAAAGAGATAGTAACATTGCCCTTTTTATTTATTTTCTTTTTTTTCCTTTTTTCTATTTTTTTTCTTTTTTTTGGGCCTTTCTTTTTTTCTTTTGGCCTTTCTTATTTTTTTCTTTTTTTTTCTTTGGGAAATGCTCTAATAATGATGATCATCACACTTCTATTGATTACAACATCTGAATTACAACTCGAAACTAGAACAAGATATGACTCTATATGAATGCCTCTGGCAGTGTACCGGGATGGTGCAATGAATCAAGAGTGACATGTATGAAAGATAATGCATGGTGGCTTTGCCACAAATACGATGTCAACTACATGATAATGCAATGGCAATATGACAAAAGTAAAGTATGTCATGATGATGATGAACGAAACGGTGGAAAGTTGCATGGCAATATATCTCAGAATGGCTATGGAAATGCCATAATAGGTAGGTATGGTGGCTGTTCTGAGGAGGATATAAGGAGGTTTATGTGTTATAGAGCGTATCGTATCACGGGGTTTGGATGCACCGGCAAAGTTTGCACCAACTCTCAAGGTGAGAAAGGGCAATGCACGGTACCGAAGAGGCTAGCAATGGTAGGTAAAAGTGCGTATAATCCATGGACTCAACATTAGTCAAAAGAACTCATGTACCTATTGCAAAAATTTAGAAGTCATCAAAAATCAAGTACTAAGCGCATGCTCCTAGGGGGATAGATTTGTAGGAAATGACCATCGCTCATCCCCGACCGCCACTCATAAGGATGCACAAGCCAGGTACACTTCATGTTTCAAATTTGTGACACAACTTTAACCATACGTGCATGCTACGGGACTTGCTAACTTCAACACAAGCATTCTTTAAATTCATAATCACCCAACTAGCATGAATTTAATATCACTACCTCCATATCTCAAAACAATTATCAAGTATCAAATTGATCATATCATCCAATTCACTTCCTATGATAGTTTCTATTATACCCAACTTGGATGCCTACCATTCTAGGACAAATTTTATAACCATTGCAAATACCATGCTGTTCTAAAAGACTCTCAAAATAATATAAGTGAAGCATGAGATACTAGTAATTTCTTCAAAATTAAGTCACCACCGCACTCTAAAAGATATAAGTGAAGCACTAGAGCAAAAACTATCAAACTAAAAAGATATAAGTGAAGCACATAGAGTATTCTAGCAAATTCTAATCAAGTAGGCTTCTCCCAAAAGGTGTGTACAACAAGGATGATTGTGGTTGTCAGTGTCAAAACCGGCGGATCTTGGGTAGGGGGTCCCGAACTGTGCGTCTAGGCGGATGGTAACAGGAGACAAGGGACACGATGTTTTTACCTAGGTTCGGGCCCTCTAGATGGAGGTAAAACCCTACTCCTGCTTGATTGATATTGATGATATGGGTAGTACAAGAGTAGATCTACCACGAGATCAGAGAGGCTAAACCCTAGAATCTAGCATATGGTATGATTGTTGTTCGTCCTACGGACTAAAACCCTCCGGTTTATAGAGGCACCGAAGAGGGTTAGGGTTACACAGAGTCAGTTACAATGGTAGGAGATCTACATATCCGTATCGCCAAGCTTGCCTTGCACACCAAGGAAAGTCCCATCCAGACACGGGACGAAGTCTTCAATCTTGTATCTTCATAGTCCAGGAGTCCGGCCGAAGATGATAGTTCGTCTATCCGGACACCCGCTAGTCCGGGACTCCCTCATTGGTAAAATAAAAAGCAAAGACTAATATAATACACAATGATCCAAGCAAAACACATATCATGTGGCGAATAAAAATATAGCTCCAAGTAAAGTTACCAATGAACGAAGACGAAAGAGGGGATGCCTTCCCGGGGCATCCCCAAGCTTAGTCTTTTGGCTATCCTTGAATATCTTGGGCTGCCATGGGCATCCCCAAGCTTAGGCTCTTGCCACTCCTTATTCCATAGTCCATAAAAGCTTTACCCAGAACTTGAAAACTTCACAACACAAAACTGAACAGTAAATCTTATAAGCTCCGTTAGTGAAAGAAAACAAAACCACCACATAAGGTACTGTAATGAACTCATTCTTTATTTATTTTGGTGTTAAACCTACTGTATTCCAACTTATCTATGGTTTATAAACTAATTTACTAGCCATAGATGCATCGAAATAAGCAAACAACACAAGAAAAAAACAGAATCTGTCAAAAACAGAACAGGCTGTAGCAATCTGTAACTAACGCAAACTTATGGAACTCTAAAAATAATACCAAAATAGGAAGTTCTGGAAAAAGCAGTTATTGATCAGCAACAAAAAGAATCAATGCAAAATCACGTTTCTGTGATTTAACAAAACTAAATTCGTGCGTGCAAAGTTTCTGTTTTTCAGCAGAATCAAATAAACTATCATCATAGGTTATCCTATATGTTCTACTTGGCACAAACACTAATTAAAATATAAAAACTCATCTAAATAGAAGGTAGGTGCAATATTTATTACTAAACAGGAAAAAAACAAAAACACACAGAAAATTGGGTTGCCTCCCAACTAGCATTATCGTTTAACGCCCCTAGCTAGGCATAAAAGCGAAGATAGATCTAACGAGTGCCATCTTTGGCACTAAATTCATAAATAGCCCGCATGATGGATTCATAAGGTAATTTGACTTTATTTCTCGAAAAGTGCTCCATGCCTTTCTTTAATGGAAATTGGTATCTAATATTACCTGCCTTCATATCAATAATCGCACCAATCATTCTAAGGGAAGGCCTACCAAGGATAATAGGGCAAGAAAGATTGCAATCTATATCAAGAACGATAAAATCTACGGGCACCAAATTTCTATTTGCTACAATGAGAACATCATTGATCCTTCCCATTGGCTTTTTAATGGTGGAATCCGCAAGGTGCAAATTTAAACAGCAATCATCAAGATCATGGAAACCTAGAATATCACATAAAGTTTTCAGAATCGTGGAAACACTAGCACCCAAATCACACAAAGCAAAACACTCATGATCTTTAATTCTAATCTTTATAGTAGGTTCCCACTCATCATTAAGTTTTCTAGGTATAGAAACTTCCAAATTAAGCTTTTCATCATAAGATTGCATCAAGGCATCAACGATATGCTTGGTAAAAGCTTTATTTTGACTGTAAGCATGAGGAGAATTAACAATAGATTGCAACAAGGAAATACAACCTTCTAAAGAACAATTATCATAATCAAATTCCTTGAAATCCGAGATAGTGGGTTCAATACTATTTAAAGTTGTGACGTCTCCAATCCTGTAACGCCCCGGATTCGTTGTGCCAGGTGTCCGCCAGTTATTCGCCGCCGTTTCCATGTCATTTGCTTGCGCGTTACATTTTATCATGTCATCATGTGCATTTCATTTTGCATACGTGTTCGTCTCATGCATCCGAGCATTTTCCCCGTTGTCCGCTTTGCAATCCGGCACTCCGATGTCCTCGGGCGCCCCCTTTTGCCTCTTTTCGTGTGCGGGTGTTAAACGTTCTTGGAATGGACTGAGGTTTTCCAAGCGGCCTTGGTATAGCACCGGTAGACTGCCTGTCAAGTTTCGTGCCATTTGGAGGTCGTTTGATACCCCAACGGTTAACCGGGTAACCGCAAAGCCTCTTTTGTTTGCAGCCCAACACCCCCTTGAAACTGGCCCAAAACTCATCCTAACCCCCTCCATGCTCTTGGTCGTGTGGGCGAAAATCGCACCTCATTTGGAGTCTCCTAGCTCCCTCTACCTATATATAAGCCCCTCCCCCCGAAATTCGCGGATTAATCTTTCCCTAACCCTAGTCCTCTTCCTCCCGCCGCCACCGGACACGTCCGTGACTGCCGGACACGTCCGCCCCGCTCCCCCCGTCCACTCCGCAGCTGCCACGTGGCTCCCGCGCCGTCCTCGCCGCCGCGGCCCGGCGAGCCCGCAGCGGGCCCGCCCGGCCCGATCCGCCGCCGCCGCCCACCCGCGCGCCCGCCGCCGCGCCCGCGCCGGCGTCCCCGCCACTGGTCGCCGCCCCGCCGACGGAACCCTAGCGCCTCTGGCGTACCGCGCCCGGCCTCCGCTGCCTGCTGCGTCCCGCGCCGGCCCCGGCCGCCGCCGTCGGCCGCCGCGCCGCGCGCGTCCTCCGGCCACGCTGCCCAGCCTCCCCTCGCCTCCTTCAACCGGATCCGGCGAGGAGTGCCTTGGATCCGGCCTCCCCTCCACTCCGGCGAGCTCTCCCTCGTCTCCGGCCACATCCCCGGCGTCTACTCCGGCGAGCCCGGATCCAGATCTGAAAATGAAGGTTGACCCCGTTTTCCACCAAGTCCCTGAGATTTTGCATTTTTATGCCATGTTCAACGCATCATAACTCCATGGATACTGCACCGATTTGTGCGTGTAATATATCAAAATGTTCGCCGTGAGATGCTCTTCATTTTGTTCCATTGTGCCATCTTTGTTTGTGGTCATCTTGATGCCCGAATCATAGTTGCAAGAGTGCTATATAATGTTGTCTGCTGTCTGTTAACAGAACATGCTCATTTGTCATTTTTGCCATGCTTGATGTGTGCATCTTATGAGCATGAGCTCAACATGCGTTTTGAACTATGTCATGCCATCTTCATAGTGGTGCCATCCATGTATTTTTGTGAGTCTTGTACTGAGTGCATCGAGCTCGTGAAGTAGGGTACTTGCTGTTTCTGTTTCGCTAGGCTGATCTGCTATATTATGATGCTATGTAAACCTGCTGCTACAAGTCATTCTATGCATAATCTGGAGATGTTCACTAAAGATGATTTGTGACACATGTCATGATCTATCCAATCATGCGCCTGGTTGCATTTATAGCCTGCTATAGATTGTTGTAATCTTGCTCTCAAATTGCTAAATAATGTTGCTGTCAGACTGTTAACATTATGTTCAGTTTTGCCATGTGCTTTGCTAGTGATCCATGCACCCTATGAACTTGCTATTGCCATGCTTAGTTTCATAAACATGTATTCTTACTGTTGGTTGCCTTTCCATGCCATGTATTGATCTGTGGTGAGTGGTTCAAGATCACCAACGTGCCTACTTATCGTTGTTCTTGCCATGTATGAATCTGTCAGATCTTTTGCCATGTTTACATGGGTGCCATCATATTTTCTGTGCCCTTTTGGCTCATGGTCAGTAAGGGACTTTTGTTATATGAGATTAGTAGATGCATTCCATGCCTTTGTTTTCCATGTTAAGTTCCTGTAACATGTTGTTTCATAGCTCTAAACATTGCAACCTGATGTTACTTCTGCAAAGTCTGAAACTGTTATTATTTGCAGGCTTGCCATGTCCTTTTGAGCATGTTCTAGTGCTTTCTGGAGATAGCGCGATGTTCATGTTTTGTTGTGCTTTACCTGTACATCATGTCCATGCCTTTTGTTTTCATATTGTGGTAATGTAGCATATTATTTTGGTGCTTGCAATATGCCTAGTTGCTGTTTTGGACAGATTGTTGTTATGTCTGTTATAGAGTGTATGTGTTGAACCGTTGCTCCGTTTTGAGTGTGCTCTATATGAAACTTTCTTGAGTTTGCATGAAGTTTCATATTATCATGTTGCATCCTTGCTTTGAGGTGTTTGCTTGATGTTTGTATGCATTTTTCATCAAATGCCATGTTGAACTTGTTTTGCTCATATCTTCTAGGCCGTAGCTCCGAACTAAATGAACTTTATATGTAACTTGACTAGAATTTCCTGTAGATCCTCTTGGTGCTATTTAACTTGCTGTTTAACAACTTGAACATAAGGTTTATTCAGATCTGGTCCAACTTTGAAAGTTGCATATGAGGACTTACCGGAATTGTTATATGTTGTTTCCGGCCTCATTTAAACTTGTTTTGATGTGTTGTTCTTTTTTGCATCATCTCTTGCCATGAGTGGCCTCATCTAGCCTTGTCATGCATCATACTTGGTTGAGAATCATGCCATGTCTATGTGTGGTGTGTTTACTATGTTGTGTGCTTCTTCTCGATAGTTCCCGTTTCGTTGCGATCGTGAGGATTCGTTCGTCTACGCTTGGTTCGTCTTCGTGGCTTCATCTTCTTCATGGACTCGTTCTTCTTCCTTGCGGGATTTCAGGCAAGATGACCGCTACCCTGGATCTCACTACTATCATGCTAGTTGCTTCGTTCTATTGCTATGTTGCGCTTCCTATCACTTGTTCTTCAAGCCTCCCCAAATTGCCATGAACCTCTAACCTTTGACACCCTTCCTAGCAAACCGTTGTTTGGCTATGTTACCGCATTGCTCAGCCCCTCTTATAGCATTGTTAGTTGCAGGTGAAGTTGAAGATTGCTCCATGGTGGACAGGATTATGTTGGGATATCACAATATCTCTTATTTAATTAATGCATCTATATACTTGGTAAAGGGTGGAAGGCTCGGCCTTATGCCTGGTGTTTTGTTCCACTCTTGCCGCCCTAGTTTCCGTCATACCGGTGTTATGTTCCCGGATTTTGCGTTCCTTACGCGGTCGGGTGATTTATGGGACCCTCTTGACAGTTCGCTTTGAATAAAACTCCTCCAGCAAGGCCCAACCTTGGTTTTACCATTTGCCTCACCTAGCCCTTTTTCCCTTGGGTTTCCGGAGCCCGAGGGTCATCTTTATTTTAGCACACCCCCCCGGGCCAGTGGTCCTTCGAGTGTTGGTCCGAACTAAGCTGCCTGCGAGGCCCCCTCAGGGAAACTCGAGGTCTGGTTTTACTCGTAGCTAGTATCATCCGGTGTTGCCCTAAGAACGAGATATGTGCAGCTCCTATCGGGATTTGTCGGCACATCGGGCGGCTTTGCTGGTCTTGTTTTACCATTGTCGAAATGTCTTGTAAACCAGGATTCCGAGACTGATCGGGTCTTCCTGGGAGAAGGTATATCCTTCGTTGATCGCGAGAGCTTATCATGGGCTAAGTTGGGACACCCCTGCAGGGTATAAACTTTCGAGAGTCGTGCCCGCAGTTATGTGGCAGTTGGGAATTTTATAATGTCCGGTTGTAGATAACTTGACACCAGATCCGAATTAAAACGCATCAACCGCGTGTGTAGCCGTGATGGTCTCTTTTCGGTGGGGTCCGGGAAGTGAACACGGTTTCTTGTTACGAATGACGTAAGTAGGAGCTCAGGATCACTTCGTGATCATTACTAATTGACGACCGTTCCTTTGCTCCTCTTCTCGCTCTCATTTGTGTATGTTAGCCACCATATATGCTTAGTCGCTGCTGCAACCTCACCACTTTACCCCTTCCTTTCCCATTAAGCTTTGCTAGTCTTGATACCCATGGTAATGGGATTACTGAGTCCTCGTGGCTCACAGATTACTACAACAACAGTTGCAGGTACAGGTTTTGCGATGATCATGACGCGAGAGCAATGTTTCCTTGTTTTGGAGTTCTTCTTCTGCTTCTTCTTCGATCAGGGGATAGGTTCCAGGTCGGCAGCCTGGGCTAGCAGGGTGGATGTCGTTTGAGTTTCTGTTTGTGTTTCATCTGTAGTCGGATGGTGCTCTTATGTAAGATGATGTTGTATTCGTGCGACATTGTATACCTCTTGTATGTATCCCCATCTATTATGTAATGTTGATGTAATGATATCCACCTTGCAAAAGTGTCTCCAATATGCGCTTCTATCCTTGGTGGGACCTTCGAGTTCCATTAGGATAGGGACGCATATTGGGCATGACAGATCCCACTTTTACCAAATTTAGCATCAAGAACAAAAAACTCCGAATTCTTGGGACACCTTCTAAGTAAAGTTGACTCATCATCAGTCCCATAATTATCAAGATTCATATTGCAAAACATAGATTTAATAGGAGACGCATCAATAACTTTAAGATCCTCATCATTATTTTCATGGAAACTATAAGAACACGCCTTTACAAAGCAATCTTTCTTAGCATGCAATCTAGCAGTTCTTTCCTTGCACTCACCAATGGAAATTCTCATGGCTTTGAGAGACTCATTGATATCATGCTTAGGAGGACAAGATCTAAGTTTAAGAGAATCACCATCAAGCGAAAGTCTATCAACGTTCCTAGCCAAATCATCTACTTTGAGCAATTTTTCTTCAAGCAAAGCATTAAAGTTCTTTTGAGAAATCATAAATTGTTTCACACTATTCTTAAAATCAAAGGGCATTTATTAAAATTACCATAAGAATTATTGTAGGAATTTCCATAATTATTAGAGGAATTACTAGGGATCGGTCTAGAATTAAAGTTTCCTCTATAAGCATTGTTTCCAAAACTATTCCTACCAACAAAATTCACATCTATAGATTCATTATTATTCTCAATCAAAGTAGACAAAGGCAATTCATTGGGATCAAGAGGAGTATTTTTAGTAGCAAATAATTTGATAAGTTCATCCATCTTTCCAATGAAAACATTGATTTCTTCTATAGCATGCACTTTTTTACTAGAAGATCTTTCGGTGTGCCATTGAGAATAATTAGCCATAATATTATCAAGAAGTTTTGTAGCATCTCCTAACGTGATTTCCGTAAACGTGCCTCCCGCGGCCGAATCTAAGAGATTTCTAGAAGCAAAGTTCAAACCGGCATAAAATTTTTGTATGATCATCCATAAATTCAAACCATGAGTAGGGCAATTGTCAGGACCCCGACTCAATGCCACATCGATCTAGCATGTAACACCTCATATCACTTTGCGGCCTCACGCACGGTATTCCCACGGGTGTCGCCTTACCTTTGCTCGGGACCGTTTGCGTCTTTTGGCACACGTATATGATAGTGTCGCTAGCATCCATATGATAAGGAGCCCGGGCTGACATGGCTAGTCGTAAACCCAAAGTGGCACAAACTTACAGGGACAGGCATCCATGACCCAACATCGAACGTGTTGGTCATCAGCGAGTGAATCCAGGCTGTAGCACTGGGCTAGCAGGACTCCGGTGAACCGGGCTGTAGCGGGCTAACAGGACTCCGGTATTCATCACGTGACATTTCCCCGAAGGGACAGACACAGGAACGAAGAAGGACACATGCCGGCCAGCCTAAGTGTTCCGGAGCAGTAGCAAGCTACCATGGCTCGGTGGAAACACTAGGAGACATTTCCCGATAAGACAGGCTACTAAAGATAAACAACTAGATAGTCAGATCCCACACATACCAAGCATTTCAATAACATACACACAATATGCTCGATATGTGCAAACACAACATGGCATCACAACATGACTCTACGACTCAAGTATTTATTAGGCTCCGAGGAGCGAGATATTACAAACATGGGTCTCATGACCCAACAATCAGAGCATACAAGTCAAAGCACATGTGGAAGCTTAGCATGTCTGAGTACAGACAACTATAAATGAAAAAGGCTGAGAAGCCTGACTATCTACCAGATCCTGCCGAGGGCACAAGATCGTAGCTGAGGTAACAAGCTAAACGTCGAAGACCACGCGGAACTACTAGCGAGACTGAAGTCTCTCTGCAAAAACATAAAATAGGCAAACGTGAGTACAAATGTACCCAGCAAGACTTACATCAGATCTATCTACATATGCATCATTATCAACAAAGGGGTGGTGGGGTTTAACTGCAGCAAGCCAGCTTTGACTCGGTGGCTATCCTAAACTATGACTGCAAGTAACTCTTTTGAGGTGGCGCACGCGAGTCCACATATTCACCATATCAATACACCACTATGGATCCGCTCCCGTCTCCCTACGAGAACGCCATCCATAGCACTCATGCTTATCTTGCGCATTTTAAAGTATCCACTTTCACTTGTCTATGAACAATGCAAGGGGTCCAAGTTTCCATATCCGAGGAATCCGGCTATTCGAATAGATGATGTTAACCCTGCAGGGGTGTACTTCTTCACACACGCTCTCGCCACGACCTGACTAACCGAACAAGTATCTAGTCCAGGTTTATCGCCTATTCGGGTTCCATCCGCAAGGAGATCCGGCCGGGGTGTCGCTTACGGCCCCAAACGATGTGAGCAGGGTTCCCAAGCCCACCATCCGGGTGCCACTTGGTACACCGGGCAACTGTGCCTAGTCTGTCCCAAGCCCACCTGTACCGGGTGCCACTTGGTAGACTACTAACACTACCTACAAACACCAGAAACTAGTTGCAACTCCTGGACAGAGATCAAGTTGATTAATAAGTCGAGAGGGGCACTTAAGCATTCCAATGTGTGGTAGTAGCTGGTCATGGATCACAAACACAGAACTCAGTTCCTGAGGACGGCTGCAATGAGACAACCCACCATGTACTCCTACATGGCCTCTCACCGCTACCTTTACCAAATCGTGTTCATACACTTAGCTCACACACAACAGGACATGTTCACACGCCTCTGATTCATCCCCGATGAATTAGACCTGACTCAACTCTAAGCAGTAGCAGGCATGACAAACAAGCATGAATGAGTAGGCACAACAGGGCTCAAACAACTCCTACTCATTCTAGTGGGTTTCATCTATTTACTGTGGCAATGACAGGTCATGCAAAGGATAAAGGGGTTCAGCTACCGCAGCAAGTAACAGATGAATCGTTGTTGTCCTAATGCAGTAAAAGAGAGCAGGAGCGAGAGAGTGGGATTTTATCGGAATGAACAAGGGGGTTTTGCTTGCCTGGCACTTCTGAAGATAATATAGCTCTTCATCGGTGTCATCGATCACATCGCCGGTACACGTCTATCGAGAGGGGACAATTACCGGCAAACAAGGAAGAACACAATCAATGCGATGCAACAATATGATGCATGATAATGACCTGGCAATATGAATGTGTTTTGAGCTAATGCAACTAGCAACAGATTAAATGAAGTTGGTTTGAATACAAGATTCAAATTCAAACTCCATATGTGATTAATCAAATGCCATTTAATTGATTTGTGCTAAACAGCAGCTATAAGTTGTTTTAACATGCATGAAAATGGTACAGATGGATTCCTTGAATTTTTCTGATAATTTTTCATATATAATTTGTTTAATTTGGAGTTACGGTTGAATTTCTATGAATTTTAGAAGTTTATACAATTTTCTGGAATTTTCTGAATAAAAATAAATCCAGAAAACCTATTACTGCGTCAGCATGACTTCACAGTGACATCAGCAAGTCAACGGCGTTGTCCAGGTCAAATCTGACCTGTGGGACCCACATGTCAGCTGCATAGTGATTTAACAGAGTTTAATTAACTTAACTAAATTGTTAGCCGGGTTAATTAAACGGTAGGGCCCACCTGTCAGTGGCCCTAGGCCTGGGTTAGCGGGGTGGTTAGGCCCTAATGACCGGCCACGTCGGATTCGCCGGCGGTTGGACGACGGCGACGACCCAGAGCGGCGGTGGCTCGCCGGAGTTACGCCAGGGGCGACGGATCGACGCGCCAAGGGCACCAGGAGGTAGCCCGTGCCCGTGCGCATCTAGGGGGACCAACGGGAGGTGCGGGGGTGGCCGGGGTTCGCCGGAATGGAGCTCGCGGCGGCGCCAGCGTTCGGGTGAACTGGGTTTCGGGGTTAGGGAGCACAACAGGAGGCAAAGAGGGGTGTTATGACCTCCTGGGGTTGCACTGAGCATGACCGCGTGCTCGGTTGCAGCTCTAGCTAACGGTGGCTACGACGGCGACATGGCCGGCGGCAAGCAAGCTCCGGCTCCAGTGGGATCGAGGCTACAGGGCGCAATCGAGGCGGGGAAGAGAGATGGGAGGCGTAGGAGCTCATAGTGAGTTCGAAGAGCAGGTCGGCGTGCTCGGGGAGATGGCGGAGAGGATGAATCGGACGGCGGCATCCGGCGGCCATGGTCGGGAAGAAGCGTCGCGGCATCGTCTTGGGGCATCCGGGCTTCGGTGGGTCGATGTAGAGGGGCTTGGGGTCCGGGCTGAGCTCGGGTACGCAGAGAGGGAGCGAGGAAGTGGCTGTGGCCGCGGTGGTTGCGAGCGACGTCGGCGGCGACTCTCGGGTGAGAGAGGGAGAGATCCAGGGAAGGGGGTGAGAGCGCAGGAGAGTGAGGGAGAGAGGCAGGGAGGTGCGTGGCGCTCGGGGAAGGCGTCCAGAGCGTCGAGGAAGGAGAGCGGCAAGCAGGAGGTGGCCGAGGCAGCGTCGGCGCCCGTCGGCCACGCGCGCTGCCTACTGGCGCGGGGAAGACGACAGGAGGGGAGCCCCTGGTGGGCTGGGCCGGCTTCTGCAGCAGGCCGCACAGGTAGGCGCCAGGTAGATCTTCTTCTCTCTCTCTCTTATTTCTATTTAACTCTGTTTTTCTATTTTCTGTAGTTTGTTTTGATTTGATTTAAAAATATCAAATCATTTTATAAGATCCTGGAAACAATTATGGGTGCTTTCTGAATTATTTCAGTGACCCTTAACAATTTCCATCATTTATTTGAACATTTAAATTATTTATAGTACTTAAATGCCCAAGGTCAAATACAATAGGATTTAATTCAAAAATCCAGAATGGCCTAGAAATATGTGCATCATTGTTGGGAGGGGTTTTCACCTCTAACAAAAATAATGAACTTTCCTAAAGGGCATTCTGGGTTTATTGAAAATATTTTTATTTTGATCCTAATTGCATTTTATTTAGTGCTAGGGTTTGTCATCCCCAGTTCAAGTTCCATGAACTTTAAATATGATGCATGAATGCCTTAATGCAACTAATGACAAACAAATTCTAGGGCTGTGACAACTCGCCCCCACTAAACAAAAATCTCGTCCCAAGATTCAAGCGTAGGGTAAGGTGAAGGGGAAACGCAAACTAGCACAATCTTCACGATCCAGTTGCACTTCAAATGAACGTTGATTCGTTCACCATCATTATCTTGATGTCATGTTCCGAGAACTCCAACCAACATGACAACGAGAGGAGAAGGGAACTCTACGGAATCGATCTTCTCAAAGATCGAATAACTCGGGATCAACTCACAGAATAAAACATAGCAACATCTCTCAAGCTGAGAGACGAAGCACACATCCATAGGAATGGAGTGAAGCAAATGACGAAGGTTCACTAGGTAGACAACAATTCTACCCTTAAGAGGGTGGTGAATGGTTGTCATCGTAGCGAGGAGTTGAGTCGCCATGATACCACGACGAAACATCCTGGAGGAGGGTGATTCGTAGATTATCACCTTAAGTGGCAAAAAGAATTACCTTTGATATAGAGATCATTGAGACTCTCTATGTCAGCCTAAGGCAAATCACAACAATCGATTGGCTGGGTGCAAAGGAATGGTACACCCGGACTAGAATGGATGATGTGGACTACCTTGTTGAAGACAACGCAATGGATGATTTTTGCTTATCACCGGAAATGGAAGAGACCTATGGTAGAATGGCACATTGGCGGTGCAAGCTGGGAACAAAATGCAAATGCTGGGAATGATTCTGGTAACTGGGGAAGAACCCAACAATAGAGAGTGAATTCACTGTTTGAAAAAGGTCATAGCATTGCCGAGGAAACTGAGAGCACTATACGGTTAATGCCGATGATCAAACCTAGCACTTGCGCGTGCTCTCAAGAACTTGAGCATTTCCATAATCATCAAGGTTTTACCAACATCCGTGTCAGGGATCCTGGCAACACAACATACTACCATGATGGCTAATGATGGATGATACAGACGCAAAGGAAGATAACACTTTCTCAGATTTCACCCTAGCAATGCCAAGGAAAGAAAATCTGGATGATCGACCGAGAGACATTTAGCACTCCGCTTCTAATGTTCTCCTTGATGTGCTAGTGTATCCCATTCATAGATATGGTTTGATAACTAGAACATCAAGTAAAAGGTCGGACTTCGGGAGCAATAGAATCCATAAGGAACAGTTACGGAGGTAAATCCTACGAAATCCTTATGGGGAGGTGGCCAACTTCTCCAATCAAGATACTACAATATTAGGTCTCCCGGCGGGGTGTGTTGGCCACGACATCCACTTTACCGGTTTCCGAGGGACCGATATTATAGTTCTTGGGAAAGGTTCCAAACCATCATATCTGCCTGAGATTCAGATCTGGTTGGTGTCAGGATATTCCAGACTCATCGAGTCTAGGAAGAAAAAATGAAAGTTTGCAACACAATCGACGAGATGACGTTGCGAGATTCTCGGGAAATGGACTACGGTAGTAAGCTCCAAAACATGAGCTGGTTCTGCTGCACACATGTGAACATGTTGTCCCAGACAAAACATGATCACATGGTAGTCTTACAATAAAACACTACCGAGTTCAGGTGGGGAACCATAATCGAGGATATTGAAGTCTTGTGCATGACCTAGGATTAGCACATCAACTCCTTTTCCGTGAACAAATCAATCAGTGGCTTGGTGTGCTAGGATATACATATGGAATGGAGGTTGCAAGTCTCCGAACCACAGAATACTTCGCACGTATGCATGACTGATTTGGGATGATTCCAAAGGAAACAACATTGACTTTCTCGAATCCACGGCGGCAACTTGCATCTAATGCACATGAACTGGAGGAAGTCACTTCTTACATCCGAACATATACTTCATGAGCTAGCATAAAGAAATGCTTTCAAAAGTTTCCAACACTAGCTTAATGTTCAACAAAATCATGGAGGAGACAAGGATGTTGTCGATGGGCTCAACAACAACTCATCAGAATTTCCATATCACTGGACTTCCACCATCATGTGAACAAGGTGATAGTATTGGTCAGAACCAAAAGATATAATGGTGTATGCTCGAGGGATCAACCACGAGTAAGACAGCATTACGAATATCATTGGTTCTGATTTGATTTGACGATAGCCCATACTCAATCAAAGGTTTGGGTAAGATAATAGATCCAACAAGTGTTCACAAGGACCAATTGATGAAGATATCATCTTTCTTCAGCACACACCACACAAGAATATCCCTTTGGGACGAACTAAGTCAGGCAAGCTTTTATCTTCCAACTCTCCAAGTTGTTGTCTAGCTTAACCAACTAGCTCAGGGATATCTAACACCGATCTTGGAGAGAGAGTGGTTCACAAGAAACCAACTTGATCACGAGCTCAACATAGCGGTCAGGTGACAACCTGGTAATACTACCAAGAAGATCTTCGAAAAATCACGAACCACCGATATGTTACTAAGCTCGAGAACAATCTCGCTTTTGAGGGCAAGACGATATGATCAAATGAGTGAGGACTTGACAAGATCCTAACTCATCAATCGAAGGGTGCACCAAAATAAGGACTAGGTAGCATGATCAGACTTAGAATGATAATTCAATGACCAGCATGCTAAGAATGAGAATATTGTCCATTAACTACCAAGCAACGGAGTTGCTAGGAGTATTGATTTCGCACATCATGGTACACTTGTCGGCATTCCGGTTACAATGACACGGGAACCGAGGAATGAACAATGATGGCAAGAAGTATTACTGTGTCAAGAATTCATAAGAGGTGGTGCAATTCTCATGACAATCCTGACATAAAGAGGGTAACACTTCAAGGTAGAACAGAACAAAAGCTGAATTAGCAATTTGATCTGCGAAGCACAATTGCTTTGACCCAATCCTAGATATGGATGAGGTACTGGAGTTTGTTTCTCCTAGTCATTCCGGAATAGAATGGCTTGACAGACCACAAGAGTAATAGGCATCGATGAACGAATGCACACATAATCTTGACTATCAATTGATAGACGAGGGTCAGAAGACAACTAAAGAGGGACGACTAAAAGGAACATACGATTTTCTGAGTTGTGGATGCATGGTTTAGCATGTCGAACGAAGTTCAACATATTTCTTCCGGATAACCCATGTAGAAAGGTAGAACTGGCAGAGCCACAATATATAATGGAGAACTCATCGAGAGCACTCTGGTTATGATCGTTCAGTTCAACGAGGAACTTCTGCCATAAGCAGTTCATGGTATTTGGAAGAAGAAGATACCACGGACTTTAAGGACTATCGCAAAGGTTACTAATAACCTAAGGGAGCTAGCAATTACTATCAACATGATGTAAGTAGAGTGAATCTCGGGTTCAAGAACCCAGGAACAGAATACCTATTACTAAGTAGCATCACGGGATGCTTTCGAGAATGATGGCCAGAATCATCACACTGGGAACACAAATCATGGCTAAATTACTAGATGATCCCCTAAGACACCTAGGGTCATAATAATATCTCCAACATATATGTCAAGGTAACAGAGTACCTCAACTCACTGATTAGTGTGGTTAATCTGGCCCAAAGGAACATTGAAACGGGAGGAAGGAATTTGCAAGTGCATCAGACTATTCAGAGACCTGAGATGACTCGGACAGCATAACGGCTGTAAATGCTCAAAAAGATTTGAAACATGCTACGAAAATGGTGGCATAGCCACTCAGAGGCAGAATATCAAGGTTTCGAGATCAACAATTAACATATGGAAGTAATAGGAACTGAAATGAGGATTAAGTCCAACAATTCTATAAGTCTACGGATTAGTAACACGTGATCCTGATAGAAGAAGAGAAAGCCTAGTTCTTAATCCCCGTAGGAAAGATAAGATGACTCAGATCAGAAGGGCATAAGGTATAAGGAGTAAAAAGAGCCTTACGTTCCATCCCACAATCAATTCCCTTATATAACTAAAGAATTTCTAGACTCAACTTCGACCAGTTTGGATTGGTAATCCTACAGGCAGTCAAGCTCTGATACCAACGCTGTCAGGACCCCGACTCAATGCCACATCGATCTAGCATGTAACACCTCATATCACTTTGCGGCCTCACGCACGGTATTCCCACCGGTGTCGCCTTACCTTTGCCCGGGACCGTTTGCGTCTTTTGGCACACGTATATGATAGTATCGCTAGCATCCATATGATAAGGAGCCCGGGCTGACATGGCTAGTCGTAAACCCAAAGTGGCACAAACTTACAGGGACAGGCATCCATGACCCAACATCGAACGTGTCGGTCATCAGCAAGTGAATCCAGGCTGTAGCACTGGGCTAGCAGGACTCCGGTGAACCGGGCTGTAGCGGGCTAACAGGACTCCGGTATTCATCGCGTGACATTTCCCCGAAGGGACAGACACAGGAACGAAGAAGGACACATGCCGGCCAGCCTAAGTGTTCCGGAGCAGTAGCAAGCTACCATGGCTCGGTGGAAACACTAGGAGACATTTCCCGGTAAGAGAGGCTACTAAAGATAAACAACTAGATAGTCAGATCCCACACATACCAAGCATTTCAATAACATACACACAATATGCTCGATATGTGCAAACACAACATGGCATCACAGCATGACTCTACGACTCAAGTATTTATTAGGCTCCGAGGAGCGAGATATTACAAACATGGGTCTCATGACCCAACAATCAGAGCATACAAGTCAAAGCACATGCGGAAGCTTAGCATGTCTGAGTACAGACAACTATAAATGAAAAAGGCTGATAAGCCTGACTATCTACCAGATCCTGCCGAGGGCACAAGATCGTAGCTGAGGTAACAAGTTAAACGTTGAAGACCACGCGGAACTACTAGCGAGACTGAAGTCTCTCTGCAAAAACATAAAATAGGCAAACGTGAGTACAAATGTACCCAGCAAGACTTACATCAGATCTATCTACATATGCATCATTATCAACAAAGGGGTGGTGGGGTTTAACTGCAGCAAGCCAGCTTTGACTCGGTGGCTATCCTAAACTATGACTGCAAGTAACTCTTTTGAGGTGGCGCACACGAGTCCACATATTCACCATATCAATACACCACTATGGATCCGCTCCCGTCTCCCTACGAGAACGCCATCCATAGCACTCATGCTTATCTTGCGCATTTTAAAGTATCCACTTTCACTTGTCTATGAACTATGCAAGGGGTCCAAGTTTCCATATCCAAGGAATCCGGCTATTCGAATAGATGATGTTAACCCTGCAGGGATGTACTTCTTCACACACGCTCTCACCACTTACCGCCCTGTACACGTCATGTACCTCGGAAACCTTCAAGCGGAAGCTGGGCGAGGGAGTCGGCCACGACCTGACTAACCGAACAAGTCTCTAGTCCAGGTTTATCGCCTATTCGGGTTCCATCCGCAAGGAGATCCGGCCGGGGTGTCGCTTACGACCCCAAACGATGTGAGCAGGGTTCCCAAGCCCACCATCCGGGTGCCACTTGGTACACCGGGCCACTGTGCCTAGTCTGTCCCAAGCCCACCTGTACCGGGTGCCACTTGGTAGACTACTAACACTACCTACAAACACCAGAAACTAGTTGGAACTCCTGGACAGAGATCAAGTTGATTAATAAGTCGAGAGGGGCACTTAAGCATTCCAATGTGTGGTAGTAGCTGGTCATGGATCACAAACACAGAACTCAGTTCCTGAGGACGGCTGCAATGAGACAACCCACCATGTACTCCTACATGGCCTCTCACCGCTACCTTTACCAAATCGTGTTCATACACTTAGCTCACACACAGCAGGACATGTTCACACGCCTCTGATTCATCCCCGATGAATCAGACCTGACTCAACTCTAAGCAGTAGCAGGCATGACAAACAAGCATGAATGAGTAGGCACAACATGGCTCAAACAACTCCTACTCATGCTAGTGGATTTCATCTATTTACTATGGCAATGACAGGTCATGCAAAGGATAAAGGGGTTCAGCTACCGCTGCAAGTAACAGATGAATCGTTGTTGTCCTAATGCAGTAAAAGAGAGCAGGAGCGAGAGAGTGGGATTTTATCGGAATGAACAAGGGGGTTTTTCTTGCCTGGCACTTCTGAAGATAATATAGCTCTTCATCGGTGTCATCGATCACATCGCCGGTACACGTCTATCGAGAGGGGACAATTACCGGCAAACAAGGAAGAACACAATCAATGTGATGCAACAATATGATGCATGATAATGACATGGCAATATGAATGTGTTTTGAGCTAATGCAACTAGCAACAGATTAAATGAAGTTGGTTTGAATACAAGATTCAAATTCAAACTCCATATGTGATTAATCAAATGCCATTTAATTGATTTGTGCTAAACAGCAGCTATAAGTTGTTCTAACATGCATGAAAATGGAACAGATGGATTCCTTGAATTTTTCTGATAATTTTTCATATATAATTTGTTTAATTTGGAGTTACGGTTGAATTTCTATGAATTTTAGAAGTTTATACAATTTTCTGGAATTTTCTGAATAAAAATAAATCCAGAAAACCTATTACTACGTCAGCATGACTTCACAGTGACGTCAGCAAGTCAACGGCGTTGTCCATGTCAAATCTGACCTGTGGGACCCACATGTCAGCTGCACAGTGATTTAACAAAGTTTAATTAACTTAACTAAATTGTTAGCCGGGTTAATTAAACGGTAGGGCCCACCTGTCAGTGGCCCTAGGCCTGGGTTAGCGGGGTGGTTAGGCCCTAATGACCGGCCACGTCGGATTCGCCGGCGGTTGGACGACGGCGACGACCCAGAGCGGCGGTGGCTCGTCGGAGTTATGCCAGGGGCGACGGATCGACGCGCCAAGGGCACCAGGAGGTAGCCCGTGCCCGTGCGCATCTAGGGGGACCAACGGGAGGTGCGGGGGTGGCTGGGGTTCGCCAGAATGGAGCTCGCGGTGGCGCCGGCGTTCGGGTGAACTAGGTTTCGGGGTTAGGGAGCACGACAGGAGGCAAAGAGGGGTGTTACGACCTCCTGGGGTTGCACTGAGCACGACCGCGTGGTCGGTTGCAGCTCTAGCTAACGGTGGCTACGGCGGCGACATGGCCGGTGCAAGCAAGCTCCGGCTCCGGTGGGATCGAGGCTACAGGGCGCAATCGAGGCGGGGAAGAGAGAGGGGAGGCGTAGGAGCTCACAGTGAGTTCGAAGAGCAGGTCGGCGTGCTCGGGGAGATGGCGGAGAGGATGAATCGGACGGCGGCATCCGGCGGCCGTGGTCGGGAAGAAGCGCCGCGGCATCGTCTTGGGGCATCCGGGCTTCGGTGGGTCGATGTAGAGGGGCTTGGGGTCCGGGCTGAGCTCGGGTACGCA
Source organism: Triticum dicoccoides (assembly GCF_002162155.2). Classification (NCBI taxonomy): domain Eukaryota; kingdom Viridiplantae; phylum Streptophyta; class Magnoliopsida; order Poales; family Poaceae; genus Triticum; species Triticum dicoccoides. Next base: position 224,983,451 of record NC_041391.1, read on the forward strand.
GAGAGGGAGCGAGGAAGTGGCTGTGGCCGCGGTGGTTGCGAGCGACATCGGCGGCGACTCTCGGGTGAGAGAGGGAGAGATCCAGGGAAGGGGGTGAGAGCGCGGGAGAGTGAGGGAGAGAGGCAGGGAGGTGCGTGGCGCTCGGGGAAGGCGTCTAGAGCATCGAGGAAGGAGAGCGGCAAGCAGGAGGTGGCCGAGGCAGCGTCGGCGCCCGTCGGCCACGCGCGCTGCCTACTGGCGCGGGGAAGACGACAGGAGGGGAGCCCCTGGTGGGCTGGGCCGGCTTCTGCAGCAGGCCGCACAGGTAGGCGCCAGGTAGATCTTCTGCTCTCTCTCTCTCTTATTTCTATTTAACTCTGTTTTTCTATTTTCTGTAGTTTTTTTTTGATTTGATTTAAAAATATCAAATCATTTTATAAGATCCTGGAAACAATTATGGGTGCTTTCTGAATTATTTCAGTGACCCTTAACAATTTCCAACATTTATTTGAACATTTAAATTATTTATAGTATTTAAATGCCCAAGGTCAAATACAATAGGATTTAATTCAAAAATCCAGAATGGCCTAGAAATATGTGCATCATTGTTGGCAGGGGTTTTCACCTCTAACAAAAATAATGAACTTTCCTAAAGGGCATTCTGGGTTTATTGAAAATATTTTTATTTTGATCCTAATTGCATTTTATTTAGTGCTAGGGTTTGTCATCCCGAGTTCAAGTTCCATGAACTTTAAACATGATGCATGAATGCCTTAATGCAACTAATGACAAACAAATTCTAGGGCTGTGACAGCAATTGCGAAGCATCAATTTCATTCTTTCCCTAGATTGGGCAACATGCTCATGATCAAGTTGTTTAAAATTCATGATATCGTTCCTAAGAGTGATAATCTTAGCGGGGGGGGGGGAAATACTTAGATATAAAAGCATCTTTGCACTTGTCCCAAGACGAAAACCAAACTTTATCACGATCTCTAAGTGAAAACGGAAATAACTTCTATTTGACAATATTGTTATCCGTATCTTTCTTCTTTTGCATATCACACAAATCAACAAAGTTGTTTTGATGAGCAGCGACATCTTCACTAGGAAGGTCGGCGAATTGATCTTTCATACAAGATTCAGCAAAGCAGTATTGATTTCACAAGTCTCAACATCATTAAGAGGAGCAATCGGAGTACTAAGGAAATCATTATTATTGGTATTCGAGAAATCACACAATTTGGTATTATCTTGCACCATGGCAACAAGTAATCCAACACACAAGCAAACAGAAGACCTCCCCAGCAAGGGTGAAGAGAGGGCGAATAAAACGAGAGGCAAATGGCAAATAATCTAAATGTGAGGGCGATGGGTTTGTGATGGGTACTTGGTATGTCTTGACTTGAGCGAAGACCTCCCCGGCAACGGCGCCAGGAATCCTTCTTGCTACGTCTTGAGCTTGCGTTGGTTTTCCTTGAAGAGGAAATGGTGATGCAGCAATAGTAGCATAATTATTTCCCTCAGTTTTTGAGAACCAAGGTATCAATCCAGTAGCAGGCTCCTCAAAAGTCCCATGCACCTACACAAACAAACAAAGAACTCGCAACTAACACAATAAAGGGGTTGTCAATCCCTTCACGGCCACTTGCGAAAGTGAGATATGATAGAGATAGTATGATAAGATAAATATATTTTTGGTATTTTATAATATAGATGCGAAAAGTAAAGATGCAAATAAAAGTAGATTGGAAGCAAATATGATAAGACATAGACCCGGGGGCCATAGGTTTCACTAGAGGCTTCTCTCAAGATAGCATAAGTATTATGGTGGGTGAACAAATTATTGTCGAGCAATTGATAGAAAAGCGAATAATTATGAGATTATCTAGGCATGATGATGTATATAGGCATCACGTCCGCAACAAGTAGACCGACTCCTGCGTGCATCTACTACTATTACTCCACACATCGACTGACTCCTGCCTGCATCTAGAGTATTAAGTTCATAAGAACATAGTAACGCTTTAAGCAAGATGACATGATGTAGAGGGATAAACTCAAGCAATATGATATAAACCCCATCTTGTTATCCTCGATGGAAACAATACAATATGTGCCTCGCAACCCCTGCTGTCACTGCGTAAGGACACCGCAAGATTGAACCCAAAGCTAAGCACTTCTCCCATGGCAAGAAAGATCAATCTAGTAGGCCAAACCAAACCGATAATTCGAAGAGACTTGCAAAGAAAACTCAATCATACATAAAAGAATTCAGAGAAGATTCAAATATTATTCATAAATAAACTTGATCATAAACCCACAATTCATCAGATCTCGACAAACACACCGCAAAAAGAGTTTACATCAAATAGATCTCCACAAGAGAGGGGGACAACATTGTATTGAGATCCAAAAAGAGAGAAGAAGACATCTAGCTAATAACTATGGACCCGTAGGTCTGTGGTAAACTACTCACAACTCATCGGAGGTGTCACGCCCAATATGCCACCCTATCCTAAAGGAACTCGAAGGTCCCACCAAGGATAGAAGCGCATATTGGAGACGCTTTTGCAAGGTGGATATCATTGCATCGTACCATTACATAATAGTTGGGGATACATACAAGAGGCATACAGTGCCACATGAATACAACAGCATCATACATAAGAGCAACACCCGACTACGGATGAAACACAAACATAAACTCAAACGACATCCACCCTACTAGCCCAAGCTGCCGACCTGGAACCTATCCCCTGATCGAAGAAGAAGCAGAAGAAGAACTCCAAAACAAGCAAGCGTTGCTCTCACGTCATGATCATCATGTTCATTCCAAAAATCACGCTCTCGAAGGTTTCATTATGTTTGGACTCCGTTTGATATTCCTTTTCTTCGAAATACTGAAATAGGCAAAAAAACAGCAATACAGGCTGGGCCTCCGATTAGTAGGTTAGTCCCAAAAATGATATAAATGTGTAAAATAAAGCCCATAAACATCCAAAAGGGGTAATATAATAGCATGGAACAATCAAAAATTATATATACGTTGGAGACGTATCACCAGCTTTTTGCAAATCAAAGCCATATGCCACCTACCGCTCTCCAAATAATCCACATAACTTGGCCCTTCGCAGTCTGGGGGATCGATATGGTCGGACCCCTTAAAGGAGTAAGCCATAAGAAAAAATACCTATTGGTCATGGTAGATAAATTCACCAAGTGGATAGAGGCCAAATAGTTAAAATGGCCGAATCCGGACCAGTGATAGACTTCATATCAGGCATTGTACACCGCTACGGTGTCCCCCACAGCATCATCACCGATAATGGCTCCAACTTCACAGCCGACGAGGTGAAAACTTGGTGCGGCAACATGGGCATTAAGCTTGATTATGCCTCCGTCTATCACCCCCAATCAAATGGTCAAGTCGAACGAGCAAATTGTCTTATTATGAGCGCCATCAAAGGAATAAGATACGCACTGGGTCGAGGAGCTCGACTCTGTACTATGGGGACTGCGCACCATGCCGAATCGCACTACCGGATACAAAACATTCTTCATGGTGTACGGCGCAGAGGCGGTATTGCCATGCGATATCATTCATGACTCACCACGAGTGTGCATGTATGAAGGGAGAGAAGCCGAGCTTGATCGGCAGGACAGTCTAGATGCCCTGGAGGAGGAGCGCAACGTCGCAAAAGCCCATTCCGCATTCTATCAGCAACAGGCTCGATGGTATCAAAGCAGAGAAGTACGGGTCAAACTTATAACGTTGGCGAACTCGTTCTACGCCTACCGGACAAGAAAAAGGACAAGCTCAAGCCCAAGTGGGAGGGTCCCTTCATCATTGATAAAGTTCTCACCGGAGGAGCGTACCGCCTGCGTGATGCATCAGATAATAGACTCGAGCCGAACCCATGGAACGCAGCCAGACTCCGAAGATTCTATGCCTAGCGCCGAACTCTGTGTTCATCTCCTTACCTCTGTTCTTTTTAAATTATATCCTCTCTCTTCCTTTCTTTTTTTATTTATTCTTATGGCCCTAAAAAGCTTCAAGTGTGACTCGACTGCACAATCTTGACGCGCTATGCACAATCACTATACCTGGGGGCTTCTTATATAGAAGCTTAATATAACTATCTTCCGGGCTTCATGCCCACTACATATGTGTCACTTTCCCATATGTACCTTTTCTTCACCATAATATGCATCGATATGACTTAAGTTTTGGCCAAGCTGGGTTGCCTGGCTCTTGTGTTTATGCCGGACGTTCCTGTTAGTTCGGCTAGGGAATAAGGGGAGCACCTCTGCGATTGTTACTGCCAGGTCTACCGGAGGTGTACCTCAGACTGGGTGAAGCCGAAAGCTAGCGTTCTTAAGGGAATATTCAGTCGGCGAACAAAAGATATTTCTTACCTATTATGATGTAAACCCCCAGATGTTTTATATCCTGCGTCTCTGTTCGCAGTTCGGACATGCACATTAATGTATGCGTACCAAGGGAAAGGAACCCTTAACCAAACTATTCTCCCTGGAAGATGTTTCTTACTATCCTTGTAATACAACATAGCTAGTTGCTTACTTGTCTGTTCAAGCACTTGTGACCCCTACGCCTGGTTTCCACGCGTACCCCGGTTTACATAACTGAGCGGGTATTCAGATACACTCCGGACTGTCGGATCCGAAGGTTGAAGCGAAAAGGTCCGCCATGACAAATGATTTACAATCCGGCTAGAGACAAAATATGTCAATTGAAGTACACAGTCACTTAGACTGGCTAAATTCTTCTTCTATACCATCCAACAGGCTGTCTAGCCTACAATCCTATTGGGAATACTTTGCGGCTAATCCTACCTGGTCATATACCAGACTAACGGGAATTTCTTTCCCATCTGACCCTACAGGTCCGACCCGGGCCATGTGATTCGGATCAACCTTGGTGTACCGCGTTTTCACCATGGCCCAGGCTTCCCTCGCACCTTGTTGGCAGGCCAATATCTTCCATAATCAGAAGGGCCGCCGCGCTCCCTTGAGCATCTCTACAAGCTCCCCCATGCCTCCTGGCAGGGACGCGGATGGCCACAGGGCCTGGGCAATACCCTGCATCACCTACCGAACTTGTTTGTGCAGTTGTGAAAGCTCTTGCAGAAGATCTCCTGCGGATCCGGGCATCTCCTCTTCAGGATGACCTGTCCGCATACCTACAGACGTAACTCTGTTAGCTTGCTTCTTCGCCGAATTGTCTAAAGGTTCGTTTGAGCACATACTAAAAATGCAGCGTCGAAGCCTCTTGTTCTCCTTCATGGAGTCAGCAAGCTGGGCCCGAACATCTTCCAGTTCAACACCCAACCGGGTATTGGCATATTGGAGATCGTTTTCTCTCATCTAACCCGCGTAAGCACACGCTCGCCAGCCTCTAGCTGTCGTTGAGCATGTTACTCATCTTCTTGTGCGATCTCCGGATTCATTCCGGGATTGTCTGCAGAATCTACTGTTAGATTTGGAAACATGCCGAATACTAATTATGTTCTTTTTGATCAAAACAAGTATTACCAGATGAGGCCTTCTTGGATTCGTCCATTCCAGCAACTGCGGCCTCACAGCCAAAAAGTAGTGTATTCTTCACTACATACCTCAAAGCCTCTGAGCAGGCTTGTAAATGCTTCATTCAAACTGCTTGTAGCGGATGAAATCTTCTTGAGAACCGCGCTCATTAATGAGCGGTGCTCCTCCGAGAGTGCAGCTCGCTCCAGTAGGCCTGTCAGTACATCCGGCCGGACATTGAACTATGCCGGACCCTTCCCATCGCCCCTCGTGGGAGCCAAACGCTCCCGGCTCAGGGCAGCTGACGTATTGGCCTCCGCCTTCGGCAGATCCGGACTCCTCCGTGACGACACCTTGGTCGCCCGCTTCATGAGTCAGAGAGGTGGGTGGGATCTCGCTCTCCATCATCTCTGGAGGAAGGTCCCCCGAAGACGAACTCTGTTGAGAAGAGCTCCTAGCAGGACTGCAAAAGACGAATCCTGGTCATTGATCTAGGAGAAACACAGTACCTTCGGATTAACGATTGACTTACAACTCGGTCGAGGGCTGGCCCGTTGGCGGGCATGACGCGGTGAGGATGCCCGTCGGGGCAGGGCCCCCTGGGGATACCTTTTTCCCTGGTTTGGGCATCTCTGTCTCCAAGTCTTCGAAGGCAGCCCTCTTCTTCCCGCGCGGGGAGGAGGCCTTAGCCTCCCCTTCCCAACTATCCTCCTTAAGGGAGGTAACAATTCCCCCGGTTCGGATGCGTAGCGTGTGGAGTTCGGTTTCTTCGTTCTTCCCCTTGTCTTTCCCTGAGGGCATTCTGCTGAGTACCCGGTCAAGCATCTTGGCCATGGTGGGACCAGGCGTGCCTTCGGGAAGTGGCAATGGACACCTTATTCTCTCAGCCTTGCTGAGCCATTCCTGGCCATGGATGATTTTTAGAATAAACAATTATGACGAATACAAAACAAGGTGTTCGATATCAAGGTTACTTACTCGGGTATCTAGTCGATTGCATCTTAGGCCCGCATCCTCGGTGGTGTCCAGACACTCTACTTTTGGTCCGAAGAATAATTTGCACATCCCTTCGAGCTTCAAGCCGAAGAAGTACTTAACAGTCTGCGGACCCTCTGGATTGAACTCCCACATCCGGAGAGGCCGGCGTTGGCACGACAACATCCGTCGGATTAACATCACTTGCATTATGCTGACAAGATTAATGTCCCTCTCAAGAAGCTCTCGGATGCGATTCTGCAGTGCTGGGACATCGCCAGCAGGCCCCCAATTCCGTCCCACATCGGTCCAAGACGCTAGTTGTGACGGAGGGCCCAAGCAGAACTCGGGGGCAGCCACCCACTTTGTGCCTCTGGGAGCTTGACATAAAACCACCTCCGTTGCCATACATGGGATACTTCTGGGAAAGAACCCTCTGGCCATGGGGCATCAGCGTTCCTTCTTATTACGGCACCTCCGCACTCTGCATGTCGCCCCTCGATCATATTCGGATTCACATTGAAGGTCTTGAGCCATAAGTTGATGTGTGGGGTGACATGGAGGAAGGCCTCGCACACTGTAATGAACGACGAGATATGGAGGATGGCGTCCGGAGCTAGATCATGAAAATCCAACCCATAATAGAACATGATCCCCCTCACAAAAGGATTGAGGGTGAGGCCCAAGCCACAGAGGAAGTGAGGAACAAACACGGCACACTCATTGGGCTCTGGTGTAGGGACGACCTGCCCTGGAGCAGGAAGCCTGTGCTGGATGTCAGCGATCAGATATCCGACATCCCTAAGCTTCGCAATGTCCTCCTTTTGAATCGAGGATGCCACCCACCGGCCTTGAGGGTTGGATCCAGACATATTGGAGGATCTGGGGTGTTGGAGCTTAGGTCTCGGGTGTTAGAACTCGAGGTGCGAGAAGACGCGAGGGAGGTAGAAAAGAGGCATAGGCCTCGACCCCTTTATAAAGGGGGTGAATATCAAGAGTCCTCAGCGTGACCGCTTGAGGCTTATCTAAAAACACACGGAGTTATACCAACGGTCGTCGTGGGGTCACGCACGCCCTCATTAATGAAAGATCCCGTAATAAGAGGAACACGATCTCTGTTGTGGCAGGACGTTCCAGTAAAACCACCTCGCAACACGAGTCGAGGTGGGGCAAGAAACGCTGGTTCGCGTTGGACCAGGCCATGATGCAAGGGCATGACATATGAAGATTGCCAGCGGATTAGATTTATGCTATGTACCCTACAATGGTATGTGAAGATCATCTCGCAGATCCGGACACGGTCTAAGTGTTCGATAATTACTTTGGAGTATTCGGAGATGGAACCCGCCTTGCAATGCAGAAGACAAGACTGTGCGCCGGACTCATCATCATTGAAGCCTGGTTCAGGGGCTACTGAGGGAGTCCTGGATTAGGGGGTATCCGGACAACCAGACTATATACATCGTCCAGACTATTGAAGCGTGAAGATACAAGACTCAAGACTTTGGCCCGTGTCCGGATGGGACTCTCCTTGGCGTGGAAGGCAAGCTTGGCGATCCGGATATTATGTTTCCTTCCTTGTAACCGACTCCATGTAAACCCTAGCCCTCTCCAGTGTCTATATAAACTGGAGAGGTTGGTCCTTAGAAGGCCGATCACAATTACAATCATACCATCATAGGCTAGCTCTTAGGGTTTAGCCTCTACGATCTCGTGGTAGATCTACTCTTGTACTACTCATATCTTCAATATTAATCAAGCAGGAAGTAGGGTTTTACCTACATCGAGAGGGCCCGAACCTGGGTAAACATTGTGTCCCTTGCTTCCTGTTACCACAGATCGGGACTCCCTACCCGAGATCTGCCGGTTTTGACACCAACACCCACCATTGTAGGTGGCTAGTCCGGCTCGGACGGGGACGAGATATGCAGGCGGGAGAAACCCCTGGGTCTGCAACTCCACAAACCGGCCGTGGGATATGGTGCACTTTACCCAATCACCTGGCTTAGCGCTGTGGGAGTGAGAGGAGGAGCTGCAAGGGCCGGCCATGATGGGATGGTTTTCTTGGGCACGCTCTGATGAATCCTCGCTTGGGGAAGATGGTGTGATTTTATATCTGAGGATCCCCGTCTCTTTAATAGATGATTTACTAACATGGTCAGGGTGGCAAATGTACAAATGCCTCGACTTCTCGCATTCGCTGGACACATGGAGGCTGCCATTATTAAAGTACAGAAGCCGAGGAGTGCAACATTAATGGGAAGCCGGACACTACTCGTTACAAAAGGTACTATGGATTTGGAGAAGAACCTTCCTTGCAATGCCGAAGACAATTTGCATGCCGGACTCATCGTCATTGAAGCCTAGTTCAGGGGCTACTGAGGGAGTCCTGGATTAGGGGGTACTCGGACAGGCGGACTATGTACTTGTGCCGGACTGTTGGACTATGAAGATACAAGATTGAAGACTTTGTCCCAGGTCCGGGTGGGACTCTCCTTTGCATGGAAGGCAAGCTTGGCAATTCGGATATGTAGATTTCCTTCTCTGTAACCGACTCTGTGTAACCCTAGCCCCCTCCGGTGTCTATATAAACCGGAGGGTTTAGTCCGTAGGACAACAATAATCATAATCATAGGCTAGCTTCTAGGGTTTAACCTCTACGATCTCGTGGTAGATCAACTCTTGTAATACTCATATCATCAAGATCAATTAAGCAGGAAGTAGGGTATTACCTGCATAGAGAGGGCCCGAACCTGGGTAAACATCGTGTCCCCCGCCTCTTGTTACCATTAGCCTTAGACGCACAGTTCGGGACCCCCTACCCAAGATCCGCTGGTTTTGACACCGACACCAGTATCAAGCGGACTAAAAACACGGTCTTCAAATAAAATAGTGCTAACTCTTGGTGGAGATAGCACCCCGGTTGTACATGCACAAGAACCAACCCTACCACACATAACCCAAACTCTCGCAGATTGTACCCCTACTGCGATGGACAAAGAACCAGCTTCACCCAATCTAACCCCAACCCCAGCCGATAGCAACCCAGTTCCTGTTGACACAACACCATCTCCACCACAGAGCTCCCAAACATGAGAAGTTAGTAAGGCAGCTCCAGTGCCCAAAGGGCCAGTACTATCACGGTGAACCCCAACTCCACCAGTTAGTACACCTATTCCTATGGAGGAAGCACAACCAGCTAGTCGTAGTTTAGCATCTATCGCATTTGATGTTGTTAAATCGTATGTGCGTATCTTCCCATCTTGGAAATATTATACTGAAGATGAAGGAAAATGCCAGTTGCAAGTGTTTGTCCAGGAGTTATGTGTAAGTAATGTTATTCATGGCAATTACTTTGCTTTGTCCCATACATCCTACCTCCATGATGGTTATAATACAGCAAATTTTCCCATTTTTCTCTATAGAGAAGGACCAATTTGGAAACTCAGGATGAGGTAACCTGTGCTAATACCTCTGCTATATTCAAGAATGCTTGGTGGCAGTATCAGAATTACCTGAAGAAAACGTACTTCACCGGCAAAGAAACTCATCAAATTCCCTTGCGTTCTCCTGAGACACATTTACTGGACGATGACTGGGAATGCCTTGTTCTGTACTGGTCCCGAACCAAGAATGTGGTAAGGTCTATGAGCTCTTTTTCTATTTTTAAGTATTATATTATTGCGTCTTACTGTACTCTGTTCATGTAGAACAAGTGCCCAAACCTGAAGAACAACTGTTCTAATTTAGGATTCCATTTCTATCATAGTTCAAAAAAGCGCTAGGGGTTAATTGTGCATTTTGCCACCGCCTTGCGCTTTACTGACCAAAGCGCATGCTTATGCGCAGTTATGCACAGATTAAGCGTAGTTATGCCCAATGCGTTTTGCCAACTCCTAGAGCCTAGGCGCGCCTTTTTTAACTATGATTGCTTTGCTCTTGTATCACTGTATTTACTCATACAAACTTATTTTTAAATTGAAGGATCCAATCGAAACTCCAATGGCACAGCAGGTATGTTCACGCATGTTTCTTTAATAGGTTTGCTCTTATCAATAGCTCTGTTGATTTCACTTTTAATTGTGTATACAGTTGACTTTCATATCATGCACATTACTAGCATCACAACAGAGCCAATAGTGTTGTTGTACATGTAGACCCGTGGTACCCATCTGAAATCTTGTTGTGCCGTGTAGTTTCCCATGCTTTGTATTCTTTCACTGCTGCTTTGTCTTGAACTGGTATGATTTGAACCGTGTCTCTATGTTGATTTGGCAAGACAATGCAGTGACCATAGGACATAGATATATGTTTGTTTGATGCTTTCATTATGTACTAGTACTTGGCAATAGAAGACTTGGTAGTTTAATCCTGTGCACCTTACTAATGAACTGGTTCACCAAAATGAGTTTCATATACTAGTACATGCTAAACTTGCTATATGTCTCCTTGTTTCTTCTTTTAGAATGCTGACAGAATATTGGGGAAGAGCGCCTTATTAATAAATGGTAAAGGAAGTAATGCAGATAAGGTTCAGGATAGTGACACATCCTTGTTGGTCTCTAACAAAGCTGATAAAACAGCTAAGGAAGACTATATTGAAGACAGCGAGACAACCCCAAAGTCCTGTCTTGGTTTAGTGTTTGAGTTACTGGCCACTACCGCTTGCACAAGCTATTCAAACTCACTGTATGAATCAGTTCGGTTTCTTGAGTATCAACTACAAGCTGAAAGACATCGATCACTTGTGCCGCGACAAGAAGCGGAAGGACTGTGGAAGTCCCGGGAGCGTTCAGATGCATACTTTCTGGTGCAACAGCAAGCTTTGGAGGATTTTAGCGCCAAACAGGACAAAGCTAATAAGCTTGCTAGGCTTATCGCTAGCATGGTGGATACCCAGGATAACATTTCTTGATCTCTTCTTAAGTTGTTTCAGTTATGCTCTTGTTTTGCTGCCGCACTTATTTGCACTGGTGGCCAATTTTGACGTCCAGTGTATGTAATATGCTACTTTGTTCCCTATATTTGCACTGGTGGCGAACTTTGATGCCCAGTGGATGTAATATGTGTAATAGCGGTAAGAGGCTAGTGTTAATTGCTTGCTTCTTTATTTCCTTATTGTCTTGTTTAGTTGTTTGCTTGTAGTCACTGCAGTTCTTTTTTTGTGTTTTTCTAGTGGCCACAATAGCCTATTTTTGGTAACTAGGCGAAAATAATCATGGCAACACATGGACTGTTGTAACCATGGGCCTCCTACGGGCCGTATGATCCATGGGCCTTCTTCGGGTTGTAGGATCCATTGGCCTTCTATACGGGCCATAGGATCCATTGGCCTTCTATACAGGCCTTAGATCCATGGCCCTTCTACGGGCCGTAGGGTCCATGGGCCTTCTACGGGCCGTATGATCCATGGTCCTTCTATGGGCCATACGATCCATAGGCCTCATACGGGCCGTAGGATCCATGGGCCTTCTACGGGGTGTATCATCATTTCGCCAATCATGGGTCGTACTATTTGTGGACCATAACATGCCATTAATAGGCCGTATTTGATAACTCTATGAAAACAGCCCAAAGGTTTTTTTTACATGAAGACGGCCCAACGTATTAACGGTCCACAAACGGGCCGACTATGTAGCGACCAGACCTCAAACAGTCTGACCTCTGTGCATCAGTGTCATCCCTGGATCGGTAATGCTGACACGCACAGTACTTGAAGGATTTACAACAGAGTAGCAATCACACACTTATTACATCGAATGTCTCAAAAGAGAACTTATTACAATAAATAAGGCTTAAGGCCATATAAAATGATAATAGCAGAAGGCTTGGAAGATAAAGTGAGTCCATCAACTCCAGCGGCATCACTGAGTGAAAGATCACGACCTAAGGCACCTTACTTGTTGTCTGAAAAGTCTGCAACATGAACATTGCAGCCCGAAAACGGGTTAGCACATGGAATATGCTGGCAATGTAACACATAGAGAGTAATGAACAGAATAAAGCTACCACTACATGCATATATGGCTGGTGGAAAGCTCTATGGTTACAGTTTTGCATAAAGCCAATTTTTTCCTACAACAAAGGAATAAATTTTATTTAACTATCATGGTGGTTGTTAAACATTGAGAAGGTTCACCCAACTCAATCCCAATTAAGCATCAACATTAAACCCAACAAATTTAAATTAAGTAACATGATGAGATTCACATGATAATCCAAGTACTAGATACTCAAAACGACCATAACCGGGGACACGGCTAACCATGATTAGTTTGTACACTCTGCAGAGGTTTGCGCACTTTTCCCCACAAGACTCGATCTCCTTCATTGGAGTTCTCGCACTACATGTTGTTTGAGAAACGGATGACCGAGACATAGTCTTTCAGAAGCGTTAGCACCTGACGATGGGTAGACAGTACCACCTACATCCCCTACATCTGCTAGTCTACCACTGTAAGAGTTCACATGACTTAATCAACTATGCCAGAGCCCATAGTAGCTTGCGGCTGCACACGGAAGTTTCTAGCATGAAAAATCTCATGATCCCCTTTGAGCATGGGTAGCGGTCCATAGGAGAATCACACGGTACCCCGGGAATTTCTAGAAAATACAGGCAACACTGGGTTCCCCAGGTGCCTCAATCCACCCAGATGTGTATTAAAGTTGCCACCTTAAAATGAACCATTATTTAATAATACTCACATCTGTCATAGAAATACACTCACCCAATCCACGTCTACTAGTATAGCATAGCAATATAAGCAAACATAGAAGTAACTCCCAAAGGTTTGATAATAAGTAGGACAATAGGTACTACCTCATCTACCAAAAACCCACATGTTAATCAGATCCTAACCATGCAATTGTTTGAGGATTGATTTAATGCAATAAAACTTGGTAGTAAAGAGGTATGATCAAAGTGTTACTTGCCTCGCTGACGATCCGTGAAACCTGGAGACTCGTAGTAGCAAGCTGCGCACTCCAGGTACTCTATCGCAAACAAACAAGCATACAATAAGCACTCATCTAATGCACGGGTAAAACTCAAATAAGTGAATCTAACCAGAAAGTTCAACTTAAGAACTCTGGTTTGCAAAAAGAATCAAATCAAATGAAGCAACGAAACTCAAACGGCGAAAGAAACAAGCTTCATTTACTAATATGGACCTAAGTCAAATTTTACAGTAACAAAAACTTGTTTGAGTTGGATAAATAAAAAGAGGGTTTCAAGATGAAACTTTGGGCGCTTGAATCGCCTAATTTCAATAAACGAGCGAAAAGTTATACTAAAACGAAAATCGGATCAGAAATCGCGATCGAAAATAATCGCGAAAAACCCGAGAAAAAGAAAAACCGACGAACAGGATAACGAATGAACGTTCGCTGTCTGCGGCTAAACGGTGAAAACCGTTCGTTAAAACGAACGTATGGACGAACGTCTACAAAATAAATAAACCGACAGAAAAACCGATCTAACAAAAAATAAACCAGAATTAAAAAACCGGATCTAGATCTAGGGTTTACCGAAATAAACCGAAAATAAAAATGGTGGCGCCGGCGGTCAACTACGGCGGCGGCGGCGGCGTCTCCAGCGGCGGCGGGTTCCGGTGGCGGCAGCGGGGCGCGGTGGCAGCGGCCGCGGCGGCGGCGACGGGCGGCGTGGGCGGCGGCCGCTAGGGTTCGGTGGGCGCGGGGTGGGCTGGGCGGCGGTGTGGGCTGCGGGGCAGGGAGCCCCGCTTATAAATCCCCCCGGGCGGAGTCCCGCTCGGGTACGGCCCGGAGCCGGTTCACTTTTTTTTAAATAATTCAGACGTGCAGAAAAAGAAAGAAAAGAAAATACTAAACGGACTCAAAAAATCCCGAAATAAATTTTTCCGGTCCTCTAAAAATAAGCCGGACAAGATGAACATTTATTTGGGCCTAAAATGCAATTTTGAAAAACGTGCATTTATCCTAATTCAAATAAAATAGCGATAAAACTCCGAAATAAAATCTTATTTGATTTTAATATTAAATCTCCAATACTTCTTTATTTTGGGAAAGTCATTTTATTCCCTCTCTCTTATTTTTATAAAAGAAATATACGAAGATAAAATAATTAAAACCAAAAGATCATCTTTTCAAATTGAGAAAAACTCAAATATGAAATATCGAAATCCCCAACTCTCTCCGTGGGTCCTTGAGTTGCATAGAATTTCTAAGATCTAGCGAAAATGCAATAAAATTTGGGATGTTACGGACTGTAACGACGGGCTGAATTTGGCCCACAAGCAGAAAATGACAGTAACGGGCCGTATGTAACCGAATGTTGCAAATGGGCCCAACAATCAATGGGCCCTAAGAAGGCCGAAAGATAACTTGGGCTGGAAATGGCCCAATGGAATAACATGCCGTTAATGGGTATAAAGTGATACACTCTTCATTACGGGCCAGTTTCACCACGGGTCGTTAATGGGCCAAGAGTTACAAAGGGCCTCATATGGGCCGAAAGAAGTCATGGGCCACACATGGGCTGGAAGTTAAAATGGGCTAGAATCATATTGGACGGCCCAGATGACGCTACTGGGCCTAATTAGTAGAGGTCGTAGCGGGCCCTGGGTTAATGGGCTGTAAATGGGTTATATGCGAACAGGCCGTTAACAGGCTTTCCATGGGCCGGTCCGCCACCTTTTGACCAAGTCAAACGGGCCAGCCTTTTCATAGGAATGGGCCTCTGTTGGGCCGTGCCACATGTCGCCGTATCATAGGCGCCTTCGGTCCAATGAGTGGATGACATCTATCCCAACGGTGAGCCGACACATGTTTCCTCTAGCCAAAGATGATTTTACACGTGGAAAATCCCCATTGGTGGGGGCTGTTAACGAGTTATTGGATCCAAAACCGGACCCGATAGCTTAACGGCGTTCCGTTACGATGGATGCCACGTGTCGGTCACCCTTGACGAAAGCACTTCTGTGATGCGCGATTTATTGTCATGGAAGTGGACACTTCCGTGATGATAATTTTGGTAATGTCATGGAAGACTTCTATGACAACACATGTATGACTATCTTGATTCTGTCATAAAATCTTCATGGATGTACATGCATGACAAAAAATGCGACCTACTGTGACAAACACGTATCATCGTGGAAGTGTATTTTTTTTGTAGTGATGGCCCGGGCCAACACCTAGCCGGATTACCATTGTACCCCTGGGGGTAGGCCTATATAAACCCCCAGGGCACCCATGCAAAGGGTTCAGCCTCTTTGATAACACACACACACACACCTATAGAGAGAGGAGTAGAGCTAGCCTAGCCCTTCTTCCTTCTCAAGCCAAACAGCTCAAGGAGCAAGCTTGTAGCTACTTGTTGATGTAGTGATCATGCGGAGACCCCACAGAGCAGGATTATGGGTGTTATCTCCTAGGAGAGCCCCGAACCTAGGTAAGATGCGTCGGCGTACGTGTTTACGCCTTATCCCATTTACAGGCACCGACGATGTCTTACTAGCCCCCACCATGATAAGCCATCCTTTTGCATATGTCGCACCAAACCCCCGACACTAGGGTTACACATGGTCGATTGCCACCTAAGGACTACATACTGAATCTAGTGGACCTTATCCGAGTACATGCCAAGTGCTCGATGAAGCTTGATACACATAGGTTAGAGGCCCCTGGAGTCCTTCCTTATTGACGGGTCGTCAGTTTGGCCCATGGACTAGGCCGGGACCTCCTAGTCCAGGACACCATCAGTAGCCCCCGAACTTGTCTTCGGAGCTGAGGTTCATAATCTTCTTCTGGTATTGTATTCGGTTAGGAATCTTTGGCTCGACGGGCAAGTTCTTATTCCCTCTTTGGAGTCTTCAACTCGAACATAGAGCTCTCTTCGGCCCTGGTCCCACCATGCGCCATCTCGAGCGTCATGCCGCCTGGGGAATTGGGCTACCTTAATGGAAGGACATCGAGGCGTTCCCTTTTCTAGCTTTATTTAACCGGTACCTTGCCAAAAGCCACGACCAAGCACATCTTGGCTCTCCCCCTTTCATCGCTCAATGCCATTTCCCCCCTCCAAAGTCAAGCTTGAGGAGTTCCAGCAATGGCGAACGACGCTGGTTCTTCCAAGCGCCCCCACAGCCCCCTCAAGGGCGACTGGGGAAGCTGCTCTATCACACGCCTCCAATTGAACCGACTCTCCACTCAGGGATACCTGCTGGATCCAGACTTGGCTTCGACCCGTCCGAGCCTAATATCGGTAGACGGGCATACACACACCGACAACCATCCCATCCCTCATGGGGATGAGTGGGTATGCCTTGTTCCTTTCCTTCTCTGTGGCCTAGAATTCCAATCCATCCCTTCCTTTGCGACTTGCTTGAGTTTCATGAAATTCAACTCCACCACTTGACCCCCAACTCCATCTTGCACATCGTGGGGTTCATTTCCCTCTGCGAAATGTACCTCAGATGGGAGGCCCACTTTGGACTGTGGAGGAGATATTTCTGTGTGATGCCCTGTTACAGAGATGGGAAATTGCACAAGGTAGAAGCCGCCGAGGTGTGAAGAATAGCCGGCTATCCCACCGGCACCTCTCGAGAAGATGACATGTGGGTGTCCGAGTGGTTCTATATGGCCGATATGTCACTGCATGACCCAGCTCAGCGCGGGCTCCCGCCCTTCTCTTCGGATCCTCCGAAGAAACTTTATAACTGGAGGCAACCCAGCACTTTTCAAAAGGATGATACTGACGTGATGCGTCTCGCAGCTAAGGTGAGATGTCTGACAAATACATACCTCACTATTATAGATGTGATGGCAACGGACATCGACCGAAGAGTCCAGCCTCTTCGCCATAGACATTATCCATTGTGTATGTATAATGGGACTGACGACGCCACTCGTTCAAGCCGGAGAGGCTCTGAAAATGATGCGGCCTTAAGTGCAACCATAACTTGCATATACAAGGGTGAAGTCATGGACTTCGCAAAGAGGAAATTCATAGATGGCCTATCTTACTACAATCCTGGCGATAGAGTAAGTCTTCACAAGCATTTTTATCCATCCAAGATATACACTATATTTCCTCTAAATAGTCGAGGTGTTTGGCCAACAATGGAGGCGCTAGGTCGAGGAGTTTAAGTGCCCCGTGCCTAAGCCGGGGATGTACCATCAAAACGACGCCCCCGTTTTTCATGAGGACGAGGAGTTATCCACCATATCTGAGGAAGGAACATTCTTTCAAGAGAGCATTGATGGTTCCAAATTAGCTATCATCCTAGATCTTCTGAGGACATGTCCATCCTCGTCGGTAAAATCTGTTCCCATTTCTTCTCAAAAGAGAACTTCCACCCCGAGCACCCTGACTCCTCTTCAATTGCTACACAGGGTGTCCCTCAACAAGGAGCGGCCATGGATATAGAGCAGAACGTTCCCCTCATGAACAGGTAATCTTATTAGCATTACTCGTTTCCAGGATATTAAGTATTCACCTGCCTGATTACTCGGTTTCCTGCGCGGGCGGTCCACCTAAGCGCCGCTAGATGAAGGGGCAAACAATTCGGCCCCAAGATTAGGTGGAGAGCCGTTCTTCACCTCCAGAAATGTTCCCGAAGCACCTCAGCCGGCTAGTTCGGGAACCTGCTCGGCTACTACTTTTGAGGTTGAAAGTGTAATGAACCATCGACACCGAAAAGCTGCTTTGAGGAGCTCTACCTTACCAGCCAAGAATTCAATGCCCTTAGCTCGGTGGATGCCTACCTTGATGCTGCTTGTACTATCTTTGAGAAGGCGATGGACATCTTGACCAACGGATTGCAGGTATTTTCCCTTTGAATTCGCTTTCTTCAGGAACGAATCACGCCCAAACACAGTTATCTGTACACCGAAGGTCTTTCTTGAAGGG
This sequence comes from Triticum dicoccoides, assembly GCF_002162155.2. Taxonomy (NCBI): domain Eukaryota; kingdom Viridiplantae; phylum Streptophyta; class Magnoliopsida; order Poales; family Poaceae; genus Triticum; species Triticum dicoccoides. The sequence goes on from NC_041391.1 coordinate 225,001,839, forward strand.
AGAACAAAACTAGCGTACAAGCAGTATCCCCCAAGACACTAGTCGGATGGCACATCCGACTGGTGAATTTTAGGTGCAAGATAAGATAGCGTAAACATAGAATCCAGTAGGCCCCAAGCCATGGTGTGGACACAGGTGACCATATGGAGGCTTGATAAAACGTGTTGTAAATTCGTAGTCATCTCAGGAGAGGAGTAGAAAGTTGTCCGAGGAGTTGGCCCAGACCAAGGCACAACTAGGTACTTCTGAAGCCGAAGTAGCATAGATCAAAACCTTTACCAGGGAAGCGCATGGTAAGTGCACCTTGTCTGTGAGAAATTCTTATAAGGGACGCGAAGTCCCCATTAAAGTATTATGTTTCCATAGCAGCGGAAGTCATTGGTCAATTGGTGGACTTGAAGTAGGCCCATGAAGACCTATTGTATGCCGAATCGCAAATACAAGTTGGCCATCCTGTTTCGACCCGATGCAAGGAAGAGGCGAATGCGCTGAAAGCAAAAAATGAACAACAAGCCCAAGAAATTGAGCGACTGAGGGCTCAACTGGCTGTTGCTGTGTCTAAAGACCAGTAGAGTGGTGAAGCTGTGTTCGGTAAGTTCTTCTAGCATTATAAAAAAAAGGATTGCTTGACACGATAGCATGACCGCTCCGAACTAACATTTGCTTCGCCTAGTGCTGCTGACAGGTCAGCATAAATAGCCCCCCAGCATCGCGTCAAAGTTCGCACTTGTGTAGTTGCTACCTCTTGAGCTTGCGTTGATTTTTTCCTTGAAGAGGAAAGGGTGATACAGCAAAGTAGAGTAACTATTTCCCTCAGTTTGAGAACCAAGGTATCAATCTAGTAGGATACAACGCACAAGTCACCGAATACCTGCACAAACAATCAACAACTTGCACCCAACGCGATAAAGGGGTTGTCAATCCCTTCACAGTTATTTGCAAAAGTGACATCTGATAGAGATGGATAAATGGTAAAGTAAATATTTTTGGTGTTTTCAGTTTATAGATTGGAAAGTAAAAGATTGCAATATAGTAGATAGGAAACTAGTATGATGTAAAAGAGAATTTATATGGTGGAAAAGAGACCCGGGGGCCATAGTTTCACTAGTGGCTTCTCTCAAGACAACAAATATTATGGGTGCCGAACAAATTACTGTCGAGCAATTGATAGAAGAGCGCAAAGTTATGACGATATCAAAGGTAATGATCATGAACATAGGCATCATGTCCGTGTCAAGTAGACCAAAATGATTCTACATCTACTACTATTACTCCACACATCGATCGCTATCCAGCATGCATCTAGAGTATTAAGTTCATAAAGAACGGAGTAACACATTAAGTAAGATGACATGATGTAGAGAAATTAACTCAAGCAATATGATGAAAACCCCATCTTTTTATCCTCGATGGCAACAATAAAATACGTGCCTTGCTGCCCCTACTATCACTGGGAAAGGACACTGCAAGATTGAACCCAAAGCTAAGCACTTCTCCCATTGCAAGAAAAACCAATCTAGTAGGCCAAAATAAACTGATAATCCGAAGAGACTTGCAAAGGTATCAAATCATGCATATAGGAATTCAGAGAAGACTCAAATATTATTCATAGATAATCTGATCATAAATCCACAATTCATTGGATCTCGGCAAACACATCGCAAAAGTATATTACATCGAATAGATCTCCAAGAACATCGAGGAGAACTTGGTATTGAGAATCAAAGATAGAGAATAAGCCATCTAGCTACTAGTTATGGACCCGTAGGTCTGCAGTGAACTACTCACGCTTCATCGGAAGGGTAATGGTGTTGATGTAGAAGCCGTCCATGATCGAATCCCCCTCCGGCAGGATGCCGGAAAAGGCCCCTATATGGGATCTCATGGGTACAGAAGGTTGCGGCGGTGGAAAAGTGGTTTCGTGGCTCCCCTAGATGTTTTTGGGGTATAAGAGTATATACGGGCGACGGAACAAGGTCAGGAGACCCACAAGGGGCCCACGAGGCAGGGAGCACGCCCTACCCCCTGGGTGCGCCCTCCACCCTCGTGGCCGCCTCCTTGAGTCTCCGACTTCATCTGCAAGTCTCCTGGTTTGCTTTTGGTCCAAGAAAGATCATCATGAAAGTTTCATTCCATTTGGACTCCGTTTGGTATTCCTTTTCTGCAAAACTCTAAAACAGGCAAAAAAAGAGAAACTAGCACTGGGGTCTCGGTTAATAGGTTAGTCCAAAAAATAATATAAAATAGCATATAAATGCATATTAAACATCCAAAATAGATAATATAATATCATGGAACAATAAAAAGGTATAGATATGTTGGAGATGTATCAAGCATCCCCAAGCTTAATTCCTGCTCGTCCTCGAGTAGGTAAATGATAAAAACAGAATTTTTGATGTGGAATGCTACCTAACATATTTATCCATGTAATTCTCTTTATTGTGGCATGAATGTTCGGATCCGAAAGATTCAAAACAAAAGTTTAACATTGACATAAAAACAATAATACTTCAAGCATACTAACAAGGAAATTATGTCTTCTCAAAATAACACACCAAAGCAAGCTTATCCCTACAAAATCATATTGTCTGGCTATGCTCCATCTTCTTCACACAAAATACTCAAAGCATGCACAACCCCGGTTTCAGCCAAGCGATTGTTTCATACTTTAGTATTCTCAAACTTTTTCAACTTTCACGCAATACATGAGCGTGAGCCATGGACATAGCACTATAAGTGGAATATAATGGTGGTTGTGGAGAAGACAAAAAGAGGGAGATAGTCTCACATCAACTAGGCGTATCAACGGGCTATGGAGATGCCCATCAATAGATATCAATGTGAGTGAGTAGGGATTGCCATGCAACGGATGCACTAGAGCTATAAGTGTATGAAAGCTCAAAAAGAAACTAAGTGGGTGTGCATCCAACTTTCTTGCTCATGAAGACCTAGGGAATTTGAGGAAGCCCATCGCTGGAACATACAAGCCAAGTTCTATAATGAAAAATTCCCACTAGTATATAAAAGTGACAAAATAAGAGACTCTCTATCATGAAGATCATGGTGCTACTTTTAAGCACAAGTGTGGAAAAAGGATAGTAACATTGCCCCTTCTCTCTTTTTCTCTCATTTTTTCTTTTTCTTTTTCCTTTTTTCCTTTTTTTATTTTTTCTTTCTTTTTTCTTGGCTTCTTTGGGCTCTTTTCTTTTCTTTTATTTTCTTTTTTTATTTATTTACTCACATGGGACAATGCTCTAATAATGATGATCATCACACTTCCATTTACTTACAACTCGAAAAAAAATTACAACTCAATGCATAGAACAAAATATGACCCTATGTGAATGCCTCCGGCGGTGTACTGGGATGTGCAATTAATCAAGAGTGACATGTATGAAAGAATTATGAACGGTGGCCTTGCCACAAATATGATGTCAACTACATGATCATGCAAAGCAATTTGACAATGATGAAGTGTGTCATAATAAACGGAACGGTGGAAAGTTGCATGGCAATATATTTCGGAATGGCTATGGAAATGCCATAATAGGTAGGTATGGTGGCTGTTTTGAGGAAGTTATATGGTGGGTGTATGGTACCAGCGAAAGTTGCGCGTCACAAGAGAGGCTAGCAATGGTGGAAGGGTGAGAGTGCGTATAATCCATGGACTCAACATTGCTCATAAAGAAATCACATACTTATTGCAAAAATCTATAAGTCATCGACACCAAGCACTACACGCACGCTCCTAGGGGAAGGGTTGGTAGGAGTTAACCATCGCGCGATCCCGACCTCCACACAAAGGATGACAATCAAAGAAATACTTCATGCTCGAAATTTGTTACACAACGGTTCACCATACGTTCATGCTACGGGACTCACAAACCTCAACACAAGTATTTCTGAAGTTCACAATTACTCCACTAGCATGACTCTAATATCACCATCTTTATATCTCAAAACAATCATAAAGAATCAAACTTCTTATAGTATTCAATGCACTTCATATGAAAGTTTTTATTACATCCCCCTTGGATGCCCATCATATTAGGACTAAATTTATAACCAAAGAAAATTACCATGCTGTTCTAAAAGACTCTCAAAGTAATATAAGTGAAGCAAGATAGTTCCTAAATTTCTATAAAATAAAGACATCGCCATGCTCTAATAAGATATAAGCGAAGTACCACAGCAATATTGTCTAGCTCAAAAGATATAAGTGAAGCACATATGGTATTATAATAAATCAAAATTCATGCATGTCTCTCCCAAAAGGGGTGTACAACAAGGATGATTGTGGTAAACTAAAAATAAAATACTCAAATCATACAAGACGCTCCAAGCAAAAACACATATCATGTGGTGAATAAAAATATAGCCTCAAGTAAAGTTACCAATAGACGAAGACGAAAGAGGGGATGCCTTCCGGGGCACCCCCAAGCTTAGGCTTTTGGTTGTCCTTGAATATTACCTTGGGGTTCCTTGGGCATCCCCAAGCTTAGGCTCTTGCCACTCCTTATTCCATAGTCCATCAAATCCTTACCCAAAACTTGAAAACTTCACAACACAAAACTCAACAGAAAATCTCATGAGCTCTGTTAGTATAAGAAAATAAATCACCACTTTAAGGTACTGTTGAAAAATCATTATTTATTTACATTTGTATAATATCTAATGTATTCCAACTTTTCCATGGTTCATACCCCCCGATACTACCCATAGATTCATCAAAATAAGCTAACAACATGCAAAAAACAGAATCTGCCAAAAACAGAACTCTCTGTAGTAACCTGTAACTCTCGAATACTTATGTAACTCCAAAAATCCTGATAAATTAGGAAAACCTGCGAAATTTGTGTACAAATCCAGAGCAAAATGAATCAGATAAAAATCACGTTTCTGTAAATTTCGGAAATTATTTTCCTGGGCACAAAAGTTTCTGATTTTCAGCAGGATCAACACAACTATCACCGTAAGCTATCCTAAAGGTTTAACTTGGCACAAACACTAATTAAAACATAAAACTACATCTATACAGAGGCTAGATGAATTATTTATTACTAAAAAGGAACAAAAATCAAAGAACAAAAATAAAATTGGGTCGCCTCCCAACAAGCGCTATTGTTTAACGCCCTTAGCTAGGCATAAAGGCGCAATAGATCTAAGTATTGTCATCTTTGGCATGCAATCCATACGTGGCTCTCATAATAGATTCATATGGCAATTTAATTTTCTTCCTAGGAAAGTGTTCCATGTCTTTACTTAACAGAAATTGGAATCTAATGTTTACTTCTTTCATATCAATAATTGCACCAATCATTCTATGGAAAGGTCTACCAAGAATAATAGGACATGTAGGATTGCAATCTATATCAAGAACAATGAAATCTACAGGCAAATAACTCCTATTTGCAACAATAAGAACATCATTGATCCTTCCCATAGGTTTCTTAATAGTGGAATCCGCAAGATGCAAATTTAAAGAACAATCATCAAATTCACGGAAACCTAACACATCACAGAAAGTTTCTGGAATCGTGGGAACACTAGCACCCAAATCACACAAAGCATGGCATTCATAATATTTAATATTAATATTAATAGTAGGTTCCCACTCATCATAAAGTTTTCTAGGGATATAAACTTCTAATTCAAGCTTTTCTTCAAAAGATTGCATCATAGCATCAACGATATGTTCAGTAAAAGCTTTGTTTTGATTATAAGCCCGAGGAGAATTCAACACAGATTGCAACAACGAAATAAAAATATATTAAAGAACAATTATCGTAATTAAATTCCTTGGAATCAAAAAGAGTGGGTTCATTGCTACTTAAAGTCCTGACCTCTCCAATCCCACTTTTATCAATTTTTGCATCTAGATCTAAAAACTCCGAATCATTGGGACGCCTTTTAACTAAAGTTGACTCAACTCCAGTCCCATATTTATCAAGATTAATATTGGAAAACAAATATTCAATAGGAGTCACATCAATCACTTTTAGATCTTCATCATTATTATCATGAAAACTTGAAGAACATGCTTTTACAAACCAATCTTTTTTAGCACGCATCTTAGCGGTTCTTTCTTTGCACTCATCAATGGAAATTCTCATGGCTTTGAGAGACCCATTGATATAATGCTTAGGTGGGATAGATCTAAGTTTGAAAGAATCAACATCAAGAGAAATTCTATCCACGTTCCTAGCCAAATCATCAATCTTGAGAAATTTTCTTCAATCAAAGCATTAAAATTATTTTGCAAACTCATAAATTCTTTAACACTATTCTCAAAATCAGAGGGCATCTTATTAAAATTTCCATAAAAATTGTTGTAGGAATTACCATAATTATTAGAGAAATTACTAGGAAACAACCTAGCATTAAAATTGCCTCTATACGCGTTTTTACCAAAAAATTTCCTACCAACAAAATTCACATCCATATGTTCATTATTATTCTCAATCAAAGTGGACAAAGGCATATCATTAGGATCAGAAGAAACACTTTTATTAGCAAATAATTTCATAAGTTCATCCATCTTTTCACTCAAAACATTAATCTCTTCAATCACATGGACATTTTTACTAGTGGATCTTTCGGTGTGCCATTGAGAATAATTAACCATGGTATATCTAGGAGCTTAGTAGCCTCTCCTAAAGTAATTTCCATAAAAGTGCCTCCCACGGACGAATCTAAACGATTTCTAGAAGCAAAATTCAATCCGGCATAATTTTTTTGTATAATCATCCACAAATTCAAATCATGTGTAGGGCAATTTCGTATCATCAATTTCATCCTATCCCAAGATTGTGCAACATGCTCATGATCAAGTTACTTAAAATTCATAATATCGTTCCTAAGGGAGATGATCTTAGCAGGAGGAAAATATTTAGAGATGAAAGCATCTTTACACTTATTCCACGAATCAATACTATTTTTAGGCAAAGATGAAAGCCAAGTTTTAGCACAATCTCTAAGAGAAAATGGAAATAGCTTCAATTTAACAATATCATTATCCACATCTTTCTTCTTTTGCATATCGCACAAATCAACGAAATTGTTTAGATGGGAAGCGGCATCATCACTAGGAAGGCCAGAAAATTGATCTTTCATAACAAGATTCAGCAAAGCGGCATTAATTTCACAAGATTCAGCATTAATAGTGGGAGAAATTGGAGTGCTAATAAAATCATTGTTGTTGGTGTTGGAGAAGTCACATAATTTAGTATTATCTTGAGCCATCATGACAAAGCAAACAATCAAACACACAAGCACACAAGAAGCAAGCAAAGAAGACGAATGGAAGAGGGGCGAAGAAAAGAAAAATATTTTCAAAAATAGTTTAAGAGGTGGGGGAGATGGAAATGAGAGGCGAATGGCGAATAATGTAATGCAAGAGAGAAGATTTTATGATGGGTTCTTGGTATGGCTTGACTTGACATAGATATCCCAGGCAACGGTGCCAAAAATTCTTACTGCTACCTCTTGAGCTTGCGTTGATTTTTCCCTTCAAGAGGAAAGGGTGATGCAGCAAAGTAGAGTAAGTATTTCCCTCAGTTTGAGAACCAAGGTATCAATCCAGTAGGATACAACGCACAAGTCAGCGAATACCTGCACAAACAATCAACAACTTGCCCCCAACGCGATAAAGGGGTTGTCAATCCCTTCACAGTTATTTGCAAAAGTGAGATCTGATAGAGATAGATAAACGGTAAAGTAAATATTTTTGGTATTTTTGGTATTTTTATGATATACCACATTACTTGAGTCTTCTCTGAATTCTTATATGCTTGATTTGATATATTTGCAAGTCTCTTCGAATTTTCGGTTTAGTTTGGCCTACTAGATTGGTTTTTCTTGCAAGGGGAGAAGTGCTTAGCTATGGGTTCAATCTTGCGGTGTCCTTTCCTAGTCACAGTAGGGGAAGCAATGCACGTATTGTATTGTTGCCATCGAGGATAAATAGATGGGGTTTTCATCATATTGCTTGAGGTAATTCCTCTACATAATGTCATCTTACTTAATGCGTTACTCTGTTCTTTCTGAACTTAATACTCTAGATGCATGCTGGATAGCAGTCGATGTGTGGAGTAATAGTAGTAGATGCAGAATCATTTCGGTCTACTTGACACGGACGTCATGCCTATGTTCATGATCATTGCCTTAGATATCGTCATAACTTTGCGCTCTTCTATCAATTGCTCGGTAGTAATTTGTTCAGCACCCGTAAGAGAAGCCACTAGTGAAACCTATGGCCCCCGGGTCTCTTTTCCATCATATAAGTTCTCTTTTACTCCCTCCGTCCCAAAAATAAGTGACTCAACTTTGTACTAGCTTTAGTACAAAGTTAGTACAATGTCGAGTCACTTATTTTGAGACAGAGGGAGTACATCATACTAGTTTCCGATCTACTATTTTGCAATCTTTTACTTTCCAATCTAGCTATATCATAAAAATACCAAAAATATTTATCTTATCTTATTATCTCTATCAGATCTCACTTTCGCAAGTTACCGTGAAGGGATCGATAACCCCTTTACCGCGTTGGTTGTGAGGTTTTTGTTTGTTTGTGTAGGTACGAGGGACGTGTGTGGAGCCTCCTACTGGATTGATACCTTGGTTCTCAAAAACTGAGGGAAATACTTACGCTACTTTGCTGCATCACCCTTTCCTCTTTAAGGGAAAAATACTTACCGGCGATGGGTATAAAAGGTAAATAAAGAGGCAAACTGAAATAAATCTAAATAAATGGCAGCAAGGTATTTTTGGGCTTTTTGGTTTGTAGATATGATAATATATGAAGGAAAATAGACCCGGGGGCCATAGGTTTCATTAGAGGCTTCTCTCTTGAAGATAGTACGGTGGCTAAACAAATTACTGTTGATCAATTGATAAAAAAGTGCAAAGTTATGACGATATCTAAGGCAATGATCATGAATATAGGCATCACGTCTGTGACAAGTAGACTGAAATGATTCTACATCTACTACTATTACTCCACACATCGACCGACTCCTGCCTGCATCTAGAGTATTAAGTTCATAAGAACAGAGCAATCTTTTATACCCATCGCCGGTAAGTATTTTTCCCTTGAAGAGGAAAGGGTGATGCAGCAAAGTAGAGATAAGTATTTCCCTTAGTTAGGAACCAAGGTATCAATCCAGTTGGAGGCACAAGAAAGTCTCCAATCTATGCACCTGCACAAACTAACAAACACTTGCACTCAACGCGAAAAAGGGGTTGTCAATCCCTTCACGGTCTTGAACAAGAGTGAGATTTAATAGAGATGGGTATAAAAGGTAAATAAAAAGGCAAACTGAAATAAATCTAAATAAATGGAAGCAAGGTATTTTTGGGTTTTTTAGTTTATAGATATGAAAATATATGAAGGAAAATAGACCTGGGGGCCATAGGTTTCATTAGAGGCTTCTCTCTTGAAGATAGTACGGTGGGTAAACAAATTACTGTTGATCAATTGATAGAGAAGTGCAAAGTTATGACGATATCTAAGGCAATGATCATGAATATAGGCATCACGTCTATGACAACTAGACTGAAATGATTCTACATCTACTACTATTACTCCAGACATCGACCGACTCCTGCCTGCATCTAGAGTATTAAGTTCATAAGAACAGAGCAACACTTTAAGCAAGATGACATGATGTAGAGGGACAAACTCAAGCAATATGAAATAAACCCCATCTTTTTATCCTTGATGGCAACAATACAATACGTGCCTCTCTACCCCTTCTGTCACTGCACCGCAAGATTGAACCCAAAACTAAGCACCTCTCGCATTGCCAGAAACACCAATCTAGTTGGCCAAACCAAATCGATAGTTTGAAGAGAAATACAAAGATATCTTAATCATGCATAAAAGACTTCAAAGAAGACTCAAATAATATTCATAGATAATTTGATCATAAATCCACAATTCATCAGATCTCAACAAACACATCGCAAAAAAATATATTACATCGAATAGATCTCCAAGAACATCGAGGAGAACACTGTATTGAAGAACAAAGAGAGAGAAGAATCCATCTAGCTACTAGCTATGGACCCGTAGGCCTATGGTAAACTACTCACGCATCATCTGAAGGGAAGCAAAGTGGATGTAGAGGCTCGCCGTGATCGAATCCCCCTCCGATAGATCGTAGGAAAAGGCCCCAAGATGGGATCTCACAAGAACAGAGGCTTGCGACGGTGGAAAAGTATTTTGGTGGACACTTCTGGTGGTTTGGGAATATTTGGGAATTTATAGTGCAAGAATTAGGGTTAGGACACCCCGAGGGACCCACAAGCCCTCAGGGCACCCCCCCAGGGCATGCCTGGTAGGCTTGTGGTCGCCTCACAAATCTTCTGGCTCCCATTCCAAGCTCCATGGATGTCTTCTGGTCCAAGAAAAATCATCATAAAGTTTTATTCCGTTTGGACTACGTTTGATATTCCTTTTGTGTAAAACTCAAAAACAAGGAAAAAACAAAACTAGCACTGGGCTCTAGGTTAATAAGTCAGTCCCAAAAATAATATAAAATAGCATATTAATGCATAAACATCTAGAACAGATAATATAATAGCATGGAACAATCAAAAATTATAGATACATTGGAGACGTATCAGTGCCCCGCACAACCCAGTTGACACCTGCTCCGTCTCAAAAATAAAAAATATTGGGCAAGTTGCTGGGTCCCTAGTGTCGCCGCTCATTGTGAAGTTCTCTCGTTTACAATGACATGGGATCCATATGTCACGAATCCATTAGGAAGAACCATTTTTTGGCTTGAAATAAGGAGGCACTTGCTTGCGTACTGCCATGACCATGGTGGGTCCCTGCTGGCATCCTCTCCATGAACAAGCATCTCATGATTGTATACGCGTTAACCTAGTAGGCCCACAAGTTAACCTCTAAATTCATGGTGGACAAATACTTCCCATTCCACACGTTCACATGGAAAGTTCAACATGCAGAACAAAGTAACAGGTCTGATCCAGAGATAGAGTATTGAACTTCCACATTGACAACCATCATAGCGAACATAACTATCTACTCCTACTAATACTATAGTGTACAAGTACTAACTTACTCTTAGCTAACTGGCGATGTCGGCCGCCATCTACGGTACACGCTAAACACCGGCACCGACGTCCTCCTCCTCGCCTTGGACTCGCTAGAGGTGCAATAGGGCCCGTTGCTCGCGCGGTTGGCCCTTTCCGTGTTGGCGTGGTCCATCGAAGCTTCGGCTTCTAAGCAGGAAACCCACTTGACGAGCTGGTAGTAAAATTTGGCGTCGCGAACGCGTGCGTGCCTGGCATCCTCTAGGGCTATTTTCCGGGCGTCGGCCTCCATGTCGTCGGCCCAGTTCTGGGTGCTCTGATCGCGACTCAGAGCGTCGGTGCTTTGTTGCTCCATGCCCTGCGGGCAGTGCAAATCGGCGATACACTGCTCCTCCGCCAGGCGGTCACGCTCCAATAAGTCCTCAAACTCCGCATTGCCATCTAAATATCGATAGAATGCCTCCTCCCTCCATTTACCTTCCTGTGAAGAACCAAAACTAGTTCTGGTGGTGAGCGCCTCTGGCATCGCCTATTGCAGACGGGCGGGGGCATGACGAACATGGCGAGAGTGAGGGCAACTGGTGAACAATGTCGGGCCAGTGGGAGCTCATGAGGATAGGGCGAGTTGGGTGATGGTTCCACTATAGAACGCTGGGAAATAATAATTATAGGTGGAAGGTAGGTGAACCAGCGTGTCATGAGAAATGCGACCGTCATCGCGGTTAGAGGAATTCAATGCATAAGCAGGCATGGCTTAGTGCACCAGCTTGCCATGGAAAACTAGAAAAACTGAAATTATTACTGTGCCGCCCCGTCCCGTTAGTGATGCGTCCCATTTGTGCTGGGTCGCACATCGGCATGACAGTCAAAAGAGTGCACTCGAATCATCCAGATGAGGTATGTGTGTGATCTGCTAGTTATTCACATAGGATTGGGTTGGTCGGATAGTGTACGTGTAGGATCGCAATAGCTGATGAACATTCACTGGGAGATAAGGCATTTGCGAACGTTTTTGCTGGCAGTTTCTTCAGATTCGCATGGAATTTTCTTCAGAATAACGTGTTAGTTTCTTTAGAGGTAGGCATTTTTATTCCAAAAATTTCCACCTTTGGATCTTGCATTGCAACTAAAACTGCCAGGAGCGCATTAGTAGGCTAGCTAGTGATCGATTAACAACTTCTAAACACTAAGCGAAGAGAAATAAGGAGCTGCTAGGAACTTGTAAACAATGAGCACACCGAAATAACAATCATGTTGTGCACAGTAGTATGAGCCTATCCATTCGAAATGTTCACACAAGACTCACAGGCCTAGCATTGTAATATGTTCATATTAGTAGCCCAAATTCACAACTAACTAGTACGATTCCCATACATAAAATCAACATTTTAATGCATGTCAATCATTCATAGATCATATACAATATGTAGCTCCTAAAGCAAAGGTCAAGAAAAAACATTTGTTCTTGCTACTAACATGGATGCTTCTCTGGGCCAACATTCAGTACAGAGTGGAAGACAAATCTTTTTGTGAAGTCTACATTTTCTATTGCAAACGTAAGTGGTTTCACAGATGGAACCATGAGAATGAACCTCACATGATGGAGGAACATCCATTGAAATATGAATTGGTCATCTATCGATCATACAACGAGACTATGTTTGGAATACAACTTTAACTTAGGCAAAATGATGCCCACTGGATAATCAGACCAAAGTAATGAAGCACCTAATGTTGGCCAATAAAAAGTATAGTAATACTTTTGTGCAGTCCATGAAGTGACTATCCAATCTTTCTATGTCTATTTTCATATGACAATGCATGCAGTGACTACACTATTCTCTTGTGCAATTCCACAAGAATTAAGGTCACTTTGTTTGTAGTGATGGAAGAGGTGAAATCGATACAACCGAAATTGAGCATCCAATCATTGAATCATGTCCTACACCACAAATGTAGGCCCATCCTGCCAATAAAATTACATGCAAACCGCTAATATTACTATCAAATGATAGTACAAAAATAGTAGCAACATAGTAGAAAACCATGTACCTTGGTAATGCACAACTCATAGTGTCACCAATTGGATATAACTGTTTGGAAGAAAAAATGCTCAGAATGTTGAACCATTTGGACCTTTTGTGCAGCTCCATTAAAATCGAGCATCCCTGTTTTCACATATATTGAAAGTGTGATTACTATAAAAGTGGCACTAGTTGAAGGATAGACTCACAAATATAAGCATTCCAATTTCTTAATGGGAAAAGGTAGCAAGATTGTTTCTAACCACCTGTTTGAAGGAATAAATAAGTTAACATCTGCTGATGTCAGGAAGTCATAGATAGTATTTCCGGAAGATTGAACCATTCCTGGCCTTTCCTCTTCTTTTAAGCATTTTTGTGTGCAGTTCAACTAAAATAAAATGCCATCACTGACACTATACAAAAAAATGACCTACCATTACATCATGATGTCAGGTATGTAATCTATAGGCAATAGAGACAAACATGCAGACCTCCTCTGATAATATAATGAATATTAATTTTAGCAAAGGTGTGACTAGCTTTGCCGACATAATTGGAATGAACTCTACACACTATGTTCCTTAATATAAGACGTTTTTGCAGTTCAACTTAAAGTGCCCAAATGTCCAGTATTTAGAAAAACTAGTAGTTTTCTTGAGAACATATCTGGGAAAGCTTGCCACACCTTATACATGTCCATACGCTAATCCAACACCATTTGAATAGTACAAATATACACTAATCCAGTGGCCAGTGCAACAGTAGATTAGTTTTTTTATTACGGGGTACAATGCAATGGTTTTATTAAACATATTTCCATAAGCTAGCACTAGAAGATTTCTATAAGCATTATCTATATGAAATCTAAAGGTAACAAGTTTCAGCATTGGTATACTGGTTGTGCGATAGCATTGGACCAAATACAAAATTCTGAAAAC